>NC_092559.1:37443245-37743245 GCF_037038585.1 Patagioenas fasciata
GACCATCAAAGGTCATCTAGTCCAACCCTACTGCAAGAACATCTTCAACTAGATCAAGTTACTCAGAGCCCTGTCCAGCCCAGCCTTGAATGTCTCCAGGGATGGGGCACCTACCGCCTCTCTGGGTAACCCGTTCCAGTGTTTTACCACCCCCATTGTAAAAAAATTCTTCCTCATGTCTAGCCTGAATCTCCCCTTCTTTAGTTTAAAACCATTACCCTTTGTCTTATTGTAACAGGCCGCTTTTAAGTACTGAAAGGCCTCAATAAGGTCTCCCTGGAGCCTTCTCTTTTCGAGGCTGAACAACCCCATCTCTCTCAACCTGTTCTCATAGGAGAGGTGTTCCATCCCTCTGATCATTTTTGTGGCCCTCCTCTGGACCCTCTCCAACAGGTCCATATCTTTCCTGTAATAAGTAATGATGCAGTACTTGAGGTGGGGTCTCACCAGAGCAGAGGGACAGAATCATCTCCCTCAACCTGCTGGCCACGCTTCTTTTGATGCAGTCCAAGATACAATAGCCCTTCTGGGCTGCAAGTGCACATTGCTGGCTCATGTCCAATCTTTCATCCACCAGTACCCCCAAGTCCTTCTCTGCAGGGCTGCTCTCAATCCCTTCATTCATCAACCTGTATTGATACCGGGGGTTGCCCTGACCCAGGTACATGACCTTGCACTTAGCCTTGTTGAACCTCATGAGGTTTGCATGGGCCCACTTCTGAAGCTTGCCCAGGTCCCTGTAGATGGCATCCCATCCCTCAGGTGTGTCAACGGCACCACTCAGCTTGGTGTACTCCACAAACTTGCCGAGGCTGCATGCAATCCCGCTGTCTATGTCACTGATGAAGATATTAAATAGTACTGGTCCCAGTACAGACTTGTAACCAGTGTCCATCCAGACACTGAGCCATTAACCACTACCCCCTGGATGTGAATATCCAGTCAACTCCTCATCCACTGAACAGTTCACCCATCAAATCCATATCTCTCCAATTTAGAGGGAAGGATGTTGTGTGGGACCATGTCAAAGGCTTTACAGAAGTCAAGATAAATGACATCCATAGCCCTTCCTTTGTCCACTGATGTACTCACTCCATCAAGGTCAATAGGTTGATCAGGCAGGACTTGTGTCACTGTTTACTGCAGGGCAACAAAGTGTGGCAGATGCTCTCTATTAACCCCTGCCCTCCCCACTAAGGAAGAGGAAGAAAAGGGAGAGAGACAAGTTGGAAAGTTTAAAAAAAAAAAAAAAGCTTTACTAACAATAAACACAAGTAGTGTTCTCCTCTGTCCACCCAGTTGCACGGAATCATGAGGGAATCACAGAATGGTTGGAGTTGGAAGGGACCTCTGGAGATTGTCTAGTCCAACCCATCTGCTAAAGCAGGTTCACCTAGAGCAGATCACACAGAAATGCGTCCAGGTGGTTTTTTAATGTCTCCAGAGGAGACTCCACAACCTCTCTGGACAGCCTGTTCCAGTGCTCTGTGACCCTCAAAGTAAATAAGTTTCTCTTCATGTTTACATGGAACCTCCAATGCTTCAGCCTCTGCCCATTGCCCCTCATCCTATTCTTGGGAACCACTGAAAAGAGTCTGGTCCCATCCTCTTGATACCCATCCTTGGGATATTTACAAGCACAGAAGATACAAAAAGACCCAGCAGATCATTACCTGTCTGCAGGACTGGTGTCAGGAGTAAAAATTTGGGCTTTTTGATCATGTTTATATGACACCTAGCCTGCTGGAGACAAATAGGTTGCACCTGTCTCAAAGGGGGAAAGGATCCTTGGACAGGAGTTAGCAGGGCTCATTGAAAGAGCTTTAACCTAGATTTGAAGGGGGAAGGGGAGAAAGCCAAGTACAGTAGAGACAAACCCAATGTTTGAGGGATTGGGTGCTAGCAAGGCCCTTCTGTCTGCCATCTCAGTGGAGGTTTGCAAATGGAGAGCAGTGTGGCAGAAAAGACACGAGGGTTATTGATGTGTTAGTGTTCCTAAAAACTGGATCTCTCGTGCAGGTCCCTTGACCTTGCTTCATTTTATGGCAAAACCAGCATCCAAAAGAATATGAATTATTCATACACCTTTCTCAAAGACTTCTTTCTCTGTGTCGCCCCATACAATGATGTCGTCAATATATTGCAAGTGTTCTGGAGCTTTACCTTGTTCCAGCGTGGTCTGGATCAGTCCATAGCAGATGGTAGGACTGTGTTTCCATCCCTGGGGCAAGCGACTCCATGTGTACTGGATGCCCCTCCAGGTGAAAGCAAACTGCGGCTTGCACTCTGCTGCTAAGGGAATAGAGAAAAATGCATTAGCAATGTCAATTATGTCATACCACTTAGCTGCCTTTGACTCCAGTTCAAATTGAAGTTCTAACAT
Source organism: Patagioenas fasciata (assembly GCF_037038585.1). NCBI lineage: Eukaryota > Metazoa > Chordata > Aves > Columbiformes > Columbidae > Patagioenas > Patagioenas fasciata. The sequence goes on from NC_092559.1 coordinate 37,445,629, forward strand.
GTCAGGCACAGCAGCACTCAATGGTGGCGTAACTTCATTCAGGCCACGATAGTCTACAGTTAGTCTCCACTCTCCACTAGACTTACGCATTGGCCAAATTGGGCTGTTAAAAAGTGAGTGAATCTTACTGATCACACCCTGGCTCGTCAGTTGACGAATCAACTTCTGGATAGGAATCAAAGAGTCTCGATTGGTGCGATATTGCCGGCGATGCACCGTCGTGGTAGCAATTGGCACCTGCTGATCGTCAAACATCAGCAGTCCTACAGCAGAAGGGTCCTCTGAGAGACCAGGCAAAGTAGACAGCTGTTCAATATTCTCAGTGTCCACAGCTGCTATACCAAATGCCCACCAATACCCTTTTGGGTCCTTAAAATACCCTCTCCTGAGGTAGTCTATGCCAAGGATACATGGAGCATCTGGACCAGTCACAATGGGATGCTTTTGCCAGTTTTTTCCACTTAGGTTCATTTCAGCCTCTACTGCAGTCAGTTCCTGGGATCCCTCAGTCACTCCAGAAATACTGATGGATTGTGTTCCTTTACAGTTTGAGGGGATTATCATGCATTGAGCACCAGTGTCTACCAAAGCTTTGTACTCTTGGGGTTCTGTTGTACCAGGCCATTGTATCTGCACAGTCCAATAAACTCTGTTGTCCCTTTCCTCCGCTTGGCTGGAGGCAGGACCCCTCTAATTTGTGTTATGCACAGTCTCTGGGTATGAATTAGAGGTTCCTTCAAGAGGATCAGAATCTCTTCTACCCCTTCTGGAAACTGGAGCAGCCATTTTCCTAGTATTTTTCCCTTTTAACCCACGTACTTATTCCTGAAGTTCTGAGGTAGGTCTTCCATCCCATCTCCTCATGTTTTCTCCCTGGTCACGTATGAAAAACCACAGTGTGCCTCTTTTTGTGTATTTCTTCTGTCCTCTCTCTTGAGACTGAAAACACCTTCTCCTAATAGTTGAAACATAGGTTTGTACAGGTTGTGAATGGAACTTGTCTTCTCTGAGTGCTATGATTTCGTTCAACAGCTTTTCAAACCAGTCATCAGATTTTTCACACAGTTTCTCCACAGTCAAGGCACAACCTCATAAAGAGCTAGCAAGGCTGTCCTCAAAGTCCTGAAGCTGCTTAATCACTTCAGCAATGTTTTGTTGAGCTGCAGCTGACCAGATCATTGATGCCAATGACTTAGCATATGCCAGTGGTGCGCTTTGTACAAACCTGTGTCACAAAGGTCGTGTACAAAGGATTCTTTCTGGGTCTGTCCCCTTTTGGCTGTTTGGCTCAAAATAGATCTCCCACACAGCTAATTCTCTCAGGAACTGGATACGTCTCTCCCATAGTATACCATTTCCCTGGATTACATATAACATCTTCCTTAAAGGGAAACCTTGCCTTCATGGCTGTCAGGAGTCTACTCCAGAGGGTGGAGGGGTCATTCTCTCTTGAAATTGCCCTATCAAGGGTGGCATCCCTTGACAGAGATCCCAGCTGCTTGACTTTCCCACCTTCTAGTTCCAGACCATCAGCTCCATTATCCCAGCACTGGAGTAGCCAGGTTACAACATTCTCGCCTTCATGACAACTGAAGTCTTTTCACATATCTTTCTGCTCACTTGGAGAAAAGGATTGATTGGTCACTTCCTCTCCTCCTTGTGTTGATGAGGATGCCTCTTGGGGTGATTATGCCCCTTGGCCATCATCTGCAGCATGAGCAGTCCTTCTTGCGACTCTCTTAACACCAGCAACTGATGCCAACATGGGCTCACCATATCTCGATTTATTTCCAGAAAATTACTGTCACCAGTATTGACATAATTACAGTGGCTGTTGTGGTTGCAGCAGCAGCAGTGCACAGTGTGGGGGGGTAGAGTAGCTGCCTTGTCAGTCTTTGAGACTGGAGAAGCGGCAGTCGGGGGGGTTTACAGCCTTAGCTGCTTTGCTCTGTGTAGGAGCTGGAGATGCTTTGTCACTTGCTGAGGCTGTCAGGGGGGTTACGGGTACTGTAACGGTAGCTTTCGCTGCCTTGCTCCATTTGGGGCGGGCAGCAGCCATAGCCATGCCTGTTGCCGAGGCTTGAGCAAACACAACATAAGTCTCAGGAGTTAGAAAAAATGCAATCCTCTTATTTAACCTCATCTCTCTTATCACTAGCATGAACTGACACACATTCAGCAAACCTGACAATACCAACAAAGTACGGTCAAAACTCCAAGGATATTCAAAGCTCTCAAAAACATCTGTAATCTGTCCTAACGTAAAAGGAAAGGTATTATTAGTCAGTTTTTCTATAGATTGGCTTATCGAATTGAAACAAAGGTAGGTATATTTCTCTTTAATCTCTACTGGAAGTTTCTCTAGATACAACAGTAATGAATATCAATTCATTATCGGCTGGAGTATAATAAAATAAACCAGTGCCAAACCACAAAGTAAAATCATCACCACCATCCAGTTTCCAGATGTAATAGAATGCACAAAACTATTAGTGAAATATGACCAGCACAAATAAGGTAGTGCAGAACACAGTGTAGAGACTAATTGATACAACTTATGCCACAGCATCTTTAAACCAATGTAATTCAATCTACTTTAATACTACTAGATGATGTCTAAAGCACACAGACCTGTGAACATCTCAACCCTATGAGCTGGCACCATGCCAAAAAATTGAATCTGCGCCACAGTATTAAAAACACCAAAATCTCCACATTTTGCCCCTTTTTAGTGTCAAATTTTAGCGTTTTCAAGCCCCACATGGGGGCCAATAGATCTGGCATAATTTACTACAGGGCATCAGTAAACCACAGTAGATGCTCTCTGTTACCCCCAACCCTCCCCAACAAGGAAAGGCAATAGGAGGAAAAGGGAGAGAGACTTGCATGTTGGAAAAAGTTAAAAAATCTTTACTAATGCTACTAATAAATAAAGAAAACAATTCAAAATGTACAAATTCAATCCTGAATGTCCCAGGGCGGCGCAGTGCTGCCCATGGCGGAGCCAGCATTGCTCCAGCAGCTACAGAGAAGGCACCTGGAAAGTCCTGGTCTGGACTCCACAGCAAACAGGAACTGGAGGCCTCCCATACCCCTAGGGTGAAATCGGTGTGCTCAATTCAGTCTCTGAAATGCCTGTATACCGATGCGTGCAGTATGGGGAATAAGCAGGATGAGTTAGAAACCTGTGGTTGGGCAGGAGACTATGACCTGGTGGCAATTATGGAGACATGGTGGGACAGCACACATGACTGCAATGTGGTCATGGATGGCTATGTCCTTTTCAGGAAAGACAGGCCAGTCAGGCGTGGTGGTGGAGTTGCTCTTTACGTGAGAGAGCAACTACAGTGTATTGAGTATTGTCCGGGCACGGATGAGGGGCGAGTTGAGAGTCTATGGGTGAAAATTAAGGGGCAGGATGGCAGGGGTGATACTGTTGTGGGTGTCTATTACAGGCCACCAGATCAGGGTGAGGAAGTTGATGAGGCCTTCTACAGGTAGCTGAGAGCAGCCTCACAATCACAGGCCCTGGTTGTGGTGGGGGATTTTAACTTCCCTGATGTTTGCTGGAAGGACCATTCAGCCAGCCAGACACAGTCCAGGAGGTTCCTCCAGCGCACTGATGATAACTTCCTCATGCAGATGGTGGAGGAGCCAACTAGGAGAGATGCATGCTGGATCTCATCCTCACTAACAAGGAGGGTCTGGTCGAAGCAGTAAAGGTTGAGGGCTGCCTGGGTTGCAGCAACCATGAAATGGTAGAGTTCAGGATCTTGTGTGGCAGGAACAGAATAGCAAGCAGAATTGCAACCCTGGACTTCAGCAGGGCAAACTTGGGCCTTTTCAAGCAATTGCTAGGGGAAATCCCATGGGCAAGGCTGCTTGAAGGTAAAGGGTCCCAAGATAGTTGATTAGTGTTCAGGGACTGCTTCTACTGGGCTCAAGGTCAGAGCATCCCGACACGTAGGAAGTCAAGGAAGGGAGCATGGTTAAACAGGGAGCTGCTGGGTAAGCCCAAGTGGAAGAGGAGAGTTTATAGATCATGGAAGGAGGGGCTGGCCACTTGGGGAGAATATAAGGCTGTTGTCAGAGGGTATAGGGAGGCAACTAGGAAAGCTAAGGCCTCAGAATTAAACCTGGCGAGAGGGGTCAAAGACAACAGAAAGAGTTTTTTCAAATATGTGGCAGATAGATAAAACTAACACCAGAGGCAACGTAGGCTCACTGATGAACGAGGTGGGTGCCCTGGTGACAGAAGATACAGAGAAGGCAGAGTTACTGAATGCCTTCTTTGTCTCTGTCTACTCTGCCAGAGACTGTCATGGAGGAACCCCAAAGTTAGTTAGGGGACAACAGGGTCCAAAACAATCTTTTATTCAGTAAAATTGTTCAGGAGATTGACCGGTGAAAGATGGGGTTTTAGCTCTCCAAACTGACTGGAATACAGGTTCGGATATCAGTTGAGTAAATTATTAAGGGGCAGCAACTAATACAACAGGAGGTCCACAGTGTGCATGCACGTGGCTTCACCAACAACAATGCCAGAGCCGTCCCTGAGTCCGGGAAGAGTACACACTTGCCTGAACACACGTGGGATTATTTTAAAGGGATACACGTACTCGTATTGAGTACAAACGTGTACACTCCCGATTCTGCGAGGATTACTTTATAATACACTCGCAATCCCGCAAGGAGAAATACACTTGCAAATGTGCACGGAATATTACACATGCTTATGTGGAAGCACAGGAGGAAAACACACTCGCGATTATGCGAGGAAATAATTTATACACGCCATGGAAGCAGGGGCTGGCCACTTGGGAGGAATATAAGGCTGCTGTTAGAGGATGTAGGAAGGCAGCTAGGATAACCAAGGCCTCCTTAGAATTAAACCTGGTGAAAGGGGTCAAGGACAGCAAAAAGAGCGTTTTCAAATACATAGCAGATAAAACTAATACTACAGGCAATGTAGGCCCACTGATGAATGGGGTGGGTGCCCTGGTGACAGAAGATACAGAGAAGGCAGAATTACTGAATGCCTTCTTTGTCTCTGTCTACTCTGTCGGAGGCTGTCCTGGGGAGCCCTGTACCTCTGAGACCCCGGATGAAGCCAGGTCAATGGAGGAGTTTGCTTTAGTTGATGAGGACTGGGTTAGGGAGCTATTAAATAGTCTGGACATCCATAAATCCATGTGTCCAGATGGGATGCATCCGTGGGTGCTGAGGGAGCTGGCTGAAGTAATTGCTGGACCGCTCTCCATCATCTTTGCCAAGTCTTGGGAAACGAGAGAGGTGCCCGAGGATTGGAGGAAAGCAAATGTCACTCCAGTCTTCAAAAAGGGCAAGAAGGAGGACCCGGGTAATTATAGACCGGTCAGCCTCACCTCCATCCCTGGGAGAGTAATGGAACAGCTTGTCCTTGATGCCATCTCAAGGCATATCAAGGATAAGAGGGTTATTAGGGGCAGTCAGCATGGCTTTACCAAGGGTAAGTCATGCTTGACCAACCTCACAGCCTTTTATGAGAATGTAACAAGGTGGATGGATGATGGCAGAGTGGTGGATGTGGTCTACCTTGACTTCAGCAAAGAGTTTGATACAGTCTCTCACAGCATCCTCACAGCTAAATTGAGGAGGTGTGGTCTGGACAATAGAGTAGTGAGATGAATTGCAAACTGGCTTAAGGAGAGAAGCCAGAGAGTGGTGGTCAATGGTGCGGAGTCTAGTTGGAGGCCAGTATCTAGTGGAGTGCCTCAGGGGTCAGTATTGGGGCCAGTATTATTCAATATATTCATTAACAATTTAGATGAGAGAATTGAGTGTACTATCAGCAGGTTTGCTGATGACACTAAGCTGGGAGGAGTGGCTGACACACCAGAAGGCTGTGCTGCCATCCAGCGCTGTAGAGGGGTTGCTGTTAGATGGAGATTTGTTACCGAACCAGCCAGGAATTTCAAGGCTGGAAACAGGACCTGCCGTGGGAGAGAAGCATCTTCGAAATAACAAGGCCCCAACATGGTGTAAATCAACAGACCTGTCAGCAGTGAGACTTCAGCACGTGGACAGCTCGTGAACATAGATGATATCCAATTAGCAAATGCATGCTTGGAGCGTGGACGCATGATCAGAGAATAGTTGCATATATAAGGAGGTTTGTTTCTGTAATAAATGGCTTTGTGTGATTCACATTGAATCAGAATGCTGAGTCCTTTATCGTTCCAAAAAATGGTGACCCCGACGTGATACTCTGAATGGCGTCTCACTACAATCAGGGAAAAGCCTGGAGCGGCCCAGCCGGAGGCGGTTCACCTGGACTGGAGACTGGACAGAGGCGTACGGATGTCCCGGGGATAAATTCGTCGACGGATCACCGGAAAAGGTGAGCGGCTGAGGGCAGGAGGAGGGAAGAGTGAAGTTATGGAGCAAAATGTATTTTCTGAAGAACAAGCCGTAGTTAAGCTCCTCCTGCATATTCTTTCTGTGAGAGGACTTAAATAGGAAGAAAGTAACATACGTAGACCGTTAGTTTGGTGTAGAATTAACAGCTACCTGGGAGAAACCGAGAAGGCTTTTAAACTTGAACTTTGGGACGATATAAGGCAGAAATTATGGAATAAGGTCAGCAATGGAGATGTTAAAGAAGCTAAATCATTAGTAACTACATGGAAGCTTATAAAAGATTTTAAGGCTGAACGGTCTGCTGCTGCTGGAGTTTTTGTAGCGTTGCAGCCTGATAAGAATCCTGAAAGTCGTTGTGAAGCTTACCCGGTTCGTGTCTTTGATACCTTCTCTACTCCATCCCCTGCTGTGCTTTCAACACCTCTGATTGTTCAGCAGTCCGGGGCGGGGGGGAGGAAAAATGCCGAGCGGGTGTCCTCCTACACTATTAGCAAACCCTGATGAGAACAGCAAGTCAAAAGGATTGGAATCAGACAACTTGCCCAAAGAACCTGTGAAAGCTGAGAATGCTAAAGTTGTAAACAAGTCTTTTTACCAATTTGTATCTGCTTTTACCACCTTTTAACTCTCCAACTTCCATGAGAGAGCAGAAGGAGTCGCCGGATAAGAACTGGGCAAAAGAACTGTGTGAAATATCAGATCAGGTATTAGCGAATGAATCCAACAGTCATCAATGCGGTCATGCTGATTGTGTCGGGAAAGGGGATGCGCTTGGGAACTCAGGTTATATGAATAATTATGATGCTAGAAAGTATTGGAGAGAATGTGCACTGTTCTGACCGTTCAAGTCCGTGTTACCTGATGACTCGGAAGAGGATGAGGGTTTGCAGCATTTTCTTGGAAAGTTAAAGGAGTATGTGTGTGAGTTGCTCTGAAATCAGATAAGAACCATGAAAGACTCAAGCAAAAGTAGACCTATGCAATATAACAGCTATAGATCATTTAGGACAGAACGATGGGGATTAATTGAAAGGGGCAGGTATCCCCCAACTCTTGGAACAGACACTAATTAGAGGCACCACAATTGGAGGCGCAATTAGTTTCTGAAATCCTGAGGCAGTCAGCAGACCTTGCATATCAAGCTATGAGAGAGGTGCCTGAAACCAACAAAGCAGCCAAATTATTTGCAACTATTAATCAGGGTCCCAATGAGAATTACATGCAATTTATTGACCACCTTCAAGAGGCCATCAATAAGCAGGTTGAAAACTTAGAAGCTAAGGAAGCACTGGTGTTGAAATTAGCAGTAGAGAACACTAATGTTTGCTATCAGCATGTTATTTGCGAGTTTCACAGTACATATTATGTGCTCCTGTGTATTGCCTCTCTGAAAATCAAGCAGCTTGTCAGGAATGCGAGTTAATTTTTTTATTAGTTGTTTTTAAGTCCGCCGTAAAACCTTCTCCCTGCTTTTCCCACTCACGCTGCAAGCAGCCCAGTGTTTACCCCCCTCCCTCCCTCTTCTCAAGGTTTTTACTTGCAAGATGGGGTCAGGAATGATTGTTTTCAGTTGTGTTCCTAAAAAATTGGTATCGGGAGGTGTTTTAAAACATAGGAAAGCACTCGGACAAGAAATCATTAAATCTTTTCAGACGGTTTTACAGGCGGGGCGATTTGAACTTCAACAAGCTGAGAGAGAATTAACTGATAACACACAGGTCAGAAAACTTGTTAAAGTCTGCAAGATGCTTTCCTTATTAACCTGTTTTCTTTGTGGGTATCTGTTTAAGCATGTTGCAATTTTGGTAGGCCTTTGTTATATGGTACGATAAGTTCACAGTCTGTTAAATCATGAGAATCCGTTGACTCAAAATGTGCATTTTGTGATAATACAGAAGATCATGAGTAATTTAGTTCTTTACTGCGTGAATGTGATGGTAAAATTTTGTGTGTAGTAGCTGTAATTTTTCTTTCTAGCACGCTAGCTTTATTCCAGTATCCAGAATTGCGTAACCCTGTGATAGGCTGTGTCTCATCTCGATGTGCTGGATTTGTATGCACACAATTGATAGGATTTACAGGTACGGGCCTGGACTAAGGTGTTTACAAAAGGTGTTTTTCCACTAATTGCTATTAAAACCACACTCAACTCATGTGAAGTTTGTCTCACTTGTTTTTCCATTCATTCACAGACCAGGCCCAAGGACACATCCCATGCACTTGGGGGCGGTTATCCGGCCCGAGATACCATTCTCGCGAGTCTGGGCTATAATTTTTTACAATTATGAGAAACATACTTCAAAATAATCTGTCCAAGGCCCTTTATATATTATTATGTCAGTATTATGTCTTTGACCGTCCAGATGGTCATTTTAGTATTGATCTTCCTTTATCATCCAGATGGCTGGAACCGCACATCTTGCTTTCCCACGTTTTACTTTCCAACACTGATCTTGAGCCTTGTAGAAGCAGTCCCTGAACACTAACCAACTATCTTGGGCCCCTTTACCTTCAAGCAGCCTTGCCCATGGGATTTCCCCTAGCAATTGCTTGAAAAGGCCCAAGTTTGCCCTGCTAAATTCCAGGGTTGTAATTCTGCTTGCTATTCTTTTCCTGACACACAAGATCCTGAACTCCACCATTTCACGGTCTCTGCAACCCAGGCAGCCCTCAACCTTCACCGCTTCGACCAGACCCTCCTTGTTAGTGAGGATGAGATCCAGCAGTGCACCTCTCCTGGTTGGCTCCTCCACCATTTGCAACAGAAAGTTATCATCAAGGCACTGGAGGAACCTCCTAGACTGTGGCTGGCTGGCTGAGTAATCCTTCCAGCAAACAGCAGGGTAGTTAAAATCCCCCACCACAACCAGGGCCTGTGATTGTGAGGCTGCTCTCAGCTACCTGTAGAAGGCCTCATCAACTTCCTCACCCTGATCTGGTAGCCTGTAATAGACACCTACAACAGTATCACCCCTGCCCACCTGCCCCTTAATTTTCACCCATAGACTCTCAACTCACTCCTCATCCATGCCTGGACAGTACTCAAAACATTGTAGTTGCTCTCTCACGTAAAGAGCAACTCCACCACCACGCCTGGCTGGCCTGTCTTTCCTGAAAAGGACATAGCCATCCATGACCACATTCCAGTCATGTGAACTGTCCCACCACGTCTCCATAATTGCCGCCAGGTCATAATCTCCTGCCTGAACACAGGTTTCTAACTCCTGCTTATTCCCCATGCTGTGCACAGGCATTTCAGAGAGCGAGCTGTGTACACCGATTTCACCCTAGGGGGGTGGGAGGCCTCCCAGCCTTCACCAACTCTAGAGTGCTGCCCCACTGATGCAAGCCCAGCTACAACCCCATTCCCCTTCGAGTGTAGGTTAAAGCTCTCCAAATGAGTCCTGCTAATTCCCGTCCCAGCATCCTTTTGCCCCTGGGAGATAAACCTTTCCCGTGTATCGCTGTCTGGACTGGTGTCTTGTGAAACCAGCCGTTATCAAAGAAACCAAAGCCCTGCCTGTAACACCAGTTTTGTAGCCAGTTGTTTATGGACTGAATTTTTCTATTCCATTCCATGTCATCACCCAAAACTGGAAGGAGGAAAGAGAAAAATCACTTGAGCCCCAGACTCTTTTACCATCCATCCCAAGGCCTTGAAATCTTTCTTTATTCCCCTCAGACTGCAGGATGCAGCTTCCTCCCCACCTGTCTGGAAGATCAGCAGTGGCTAGTAGTCTGTTGGGTGCACCAGGTTGGGGAGAGTCCTATTGATGTCCCTGATCCAGGCTCCAGGTAGAATACAAACTTCCCTACGATGAGGGTCAACTCTGCATATTGGGTCCTCCGTCCCTCTCAGAAGGGCATTGCCTACTAGAATTACCCTTCTTTCTTTCTTATTGGAGGCCGTCTTGAGGCATGGAGTCAACTGCCTCTTTCTATGTGACCTTGTAGGCGGGCCTTCCACCACATCCTCACCTACCTCTTCTTCAAGATCTAGGCCTCAAACCTATTACGGAGGGGCACCTGGGGAAGCAAAGCAGGTAGGGAGGGGGGTTGCCTGCGGCGCCTAACTGGAACTAGCTTCCAACCCTCCTCATCTTTTTGGTGCTCTACCTCTGCCCAACAGCAACAGGGCAGGGGCTGTCTTGGGTCTTCCCCCTCTTCCCGACAGGGCAGGGGGTCCATCACCTTCTGAGGGGGAACCCCCTGAAGCCTCTCTGAGTGGCACACCAGGGAGTTACTCCACCAGTCGATCTCCTTTTCACACTCCCTGATGGACCTCAGCATCACGACCTCTTCCTTAAGTTTTGTGACCATGATGAGCAGATCTTGCATCTGCTCACACCTCACGCAGGTAGAATGTTGGCTGTCCTCCCCCGGCAGCAGTAGGCTCTGGCATTCCCTGCAACCGGAAACCTGAACAGCCACGGTTCGGAGCAGGCAGTCAGTCTGAATTGCTACAGTCTTTTTGAGACAAGTTCTCTTTCTGGAGGTCACCATGGTCGGCAGCGGTCTGGGACAGTGGCAATAAGTGAGAGGGTCTAACAAGCAAAAAGTGACAACCTGTGCACCCTAGTGCATGAGTTATACACGCGCTGCTGCAGCACAGTGTGGGTGTTACTCACCCGCGTCACAAGCTGGTTGCCCCTCCTAGTGCCTGGCGAGCAGTGATGCCTTATTGCCCTCCCAGAGGCTTTTTCAAGGCAAGGGGCGGGGGTGTGATCGCCCTCACCGTGGTAACGCCCACTCCACATCACCTGCTCTTGCAAGGGCTGCCGGGAGCTTCTGGGTCTCTCGAGAACGAAAGTGCCCAACTCAGAGAAAAAAAAAAGGCTTCTCTGTACCTCGAAGATTTTGCTTAATTGGGACCCGCTGAGCTGGTACTGATCAGCTGATCTCAGGAACTGGATGGATATCTATAAACTCTTCAGAAGGGATAGGCAAGGAAGGAGAAGAGGTGGAATAGCCCTGTATGTTTGAGAGCATTTTGACTGTCTAGAGCTTGATGGTGGTGATGATAGGGTTGAGTGTTTATGGGTAAGAATCAGAAAACCAGCAAGGCAGATATTGTGATGGGAGTATGTTACAGATCACCCAACTAGCAAAAAGAGGCAAATAAAATATTCTGCAGGCAGATGGGAGAAGTCTCATGATCGCTAACCCTAGTTCTCATGAGGGACTTCAACTTACCAAATGTCTGCTGGAAATATAACACAGCAGAGAGAAAACAGTCTTGGAGGCTCCTGGAGACAACTTCCTGACACAGTTGGTCAGTGAGCCAACCAGGGAAGGTGCCCCACTGGACCTGTTTGTGAACAGAGAAGGACTTGTGGGTGATGTGATGGTTGGAGGTTTTGTTGGGCACAGCAATCATGAAATGATCGAGTTTTCCATTTTTGGAAAAGGAGGGGGATTCATAGAACTGCTACCTTGGACTTCCAAAGGGCAGACTTTGATCTGTTTAGGAGGCTGGGTGACAGAGTCCCTTGGGAGGCAGTCCAGAAGGACAAAGGAGTCCAGGAAGGCTGAACATTCTTCAAGAAGGAAATCTTAAAGGTGCAGGAGAAGGCTGTCCCAAAAGACGAGCCGGCAGGGAAAAAGACTGGCCTGGTTGAACAGAGAGCTTTGGCTGGAACTCAAGAAAAAATAAAAACGGAGAATTTATGACCTTTGGAAGAAGGCACAGGCAACTCAGGAGGACTACAAGGATATTGTGAGGCTATGCAGGGAGAAAATTAGAAGGGCTGAAGCCCAACTAGAGCTGAGTCTGACCACTGCTATCCTGACAACAAAAAATGTTTCTATAAATACCTGAGCAACAAAAGGAGGGCTAAGGAGAATCTCCACCCTCCGGTGGATGTGGGGGGAAACATAGTAACAGAGGACGAGGGAAAAGCTGAGGTACTAAATGCCTTCTTTGCCTCAGTGTCTAATAGTAAAATCATTTGTGTTCCAGGTACTCAGTCCCCTCAGCTGGAAGACAGGGATATGGAGCAGAATGAAGGGGTAATGGTTAGTTACTTGCTACACCACTTAGACATGCACAAGTCTGTGGGGCTGGATGGGATCCACCCAAGGATACTGAGGGAGCTGGTAGAGATGCTCACTGAGCCACTTTTAATCCTTTGTCAGCAGTCCTGTCTAACCGGGGAGATCCCAGTTGATTGAAAGTTGGAAAATGTGACTCCCATCTACAAGAAGGGCTGAAAGGAGGATCCAGGGAATTACAGGTCTGTCAGTCTGACCTTGGTGCCAGGGAAAGTCATGGAACAGATCATCCTGAGTGCCATCATGCTGCACATACAAGACAACCAAGCGATCAGACCCAGTCAGCATGGGTTTATGAAAGGCAGGTCCTGCTTGACCAACCTGTTCTCCTTCTATGGCAAGGTGACCCACTTAGTGGATGAGGGAAAGGCTGTGGATGTTGTCTACCTAGACTTCAGTAAAGCCTTTGACACTGTTTCCCACAGCATTCTCCTGGAGAATCTCCTGGAGTCTTCTCATGGCTTGGACAGGCATATTCTTTGCTGGGTAAAGAACTGGCTGGATGGCTGGGCCCAAAAAGTTGTGGTAAATGGAGTCAAATCCAGTTGGCGGCTACTCATGAGTGGTGTTCCCCAGGGCTCAGTGTTGGGGCCAGTTCTGTTTAATCTCTTTATCAATTATCTCGATGAGGGGATTGAGTGCACCCTCATTAAGTTTGCAGATGACACCAAATTGGGTGGGAGTGTTGATCTACTTGAGGGTAGGAAGGCTCAACAGAGGGATCTGGACCAGCTGGATTAATGAACTGAGGCCAATTGTATGAGGTTTAACAAGGCCAAGTGCCTGGTCCTGCACTTGGGTCACAACAACCCCATGTGATGCTACAGGCTCAGGGAAGAGTGGCTGGAAAACTGCCTGGCAGAGAGTGATCTGAGGGTGTTGATCAACAGCCGATTGAATATGAGCTATCAGTGTGCTCAGGTGGCCAAAAAGGCCAACAGCATCCTGGCTTGTATCAAGAACACTGTGGCCAGCAGGACTAAGGAAGTGATTGTCCCTTTGTACTGGGCACTGGTGAGGCCACACCTTGAATACTGCATTCATTATTGGGCCCCTCACTACAAAGAAGACATTGAGGTACTGGAGAGAGTTCAGAGGAGGGTGACAAAGCTGGTGAAGTGCCTAGAGAACAAGTCTTATGAGCAGAGGCTGAGGGAACTGGGGTTGTTTAACCTGGAGAAAAGGAGGCTGAGAGGAGACCTTATCACACTCTACAACTACCTGAAAGAAGGTTGTAGCATGGAGGGTGTTGGTGTCTTCTCCCAAGTAGCAAGTAATAGGACAAGAGTGAATGGTCTCAAGTTGCACTAGGGGAGGTTTAGATTGGATATTAAGAAATATTCTTTCATGGAAAGAGTTGTGAAGCACTGGAACAGGCTGCTCAGGGAAGTGGTAGAGTCACCATCCCTGGAGGCGTTTAAAAGATGTGTAGATGAGGTTCTTAGGGACATGGTTTAGTGCCAGTGTTAGGTTAAAAGTTGGACTCAGTCTTGAGGGTCTCTTCCAACCAAAATGATTCTATGAATATTAATAATTAGAGAAAATAATGCAAAATATAGAAAACCAATGCTGAATTTCCCAGCGGCCTGCAGGTGGCTGGCGTCATGCCAGCCAGTGCTGGGCAAACATTGGGGAGTCCTGGACTGGACTTGGCAGTAGACAGGAACTAGATTCAGAGATTCACAGACTGGAATCAGGATCAGGATTGCAGGCAGGAGAACAGGCAGGGTCCTCTACAGATGTGTCACGGTCCATTCGGTGACGGACTCATGATGGTTCGTTTACCTTGATCTCGAAGTGCAAAATTAAGGCAACCAAAATGCCAAGGGGTTATAATTCAATCAAACAGTGTTACTTTATTAATTTGCCCATAAAGCGGCACGCAATAGAGAGAGAGAGAGTAAGAAAAAGAAAAGGGAAAAGAAATGGGGAAAAGTAAAGATGAGAAATGAGGTTGCGTTTATCACCAGTCCAGTTTCAGAAGCATCCCTCTGGTCTCCGGTCCTGTGGAGTCCTGCCGGTCCTCCGTCATGGTTCGGGATCCTCTGGCGGGAAGATCTTCAACGGTGTCCATTCGGGAGTCATCTCTTATGCTTCTTCACCCCTCCTCGCTCCCATTGTTTGAGGCCAATCTCCGCCTTGATTTCGCAATCCAGGCTTGTACTGCGCAGCCTCGAAAGATTCATGCTTTCTTTTGCCAACGCTTACGTGTCCAGCATTCAGGGATCTTTCTCTGGTCCATTGGGTGACCTCAGGACCCTTGGCGAGCTTCTGGGCATACTCCTTTTTGTTGACCATTGTTTGGGGGAGCAGGTGGGGGACACATGTAACTGAGGCTGCAGGTGAGAACACATCTTCTGGACGGCAGCTATTGTCCCTGGGTCGAAGAGACCCCTCATAACAATAACTTTCAGGAGGTGGGGGCTGGTTTGGCTGAAGCAGCAGGCGAAGTCCACACAACAACCATTGTAAGCAGCAGTCCCCCTGTATCGGAGAAACCAGTGCAACACAATGCTTCTCGGGCCTCTCTCCAAGTCATTGTCCATGCATTCTTTCTGTCAGGGCCTCAGTTCTCTAAGTTCTTGATGGCGATGTTCAGGCAAATACTGTTCCATCTTCGGACCAACTCTCACAAGATGCCACATGGATGAAGACAGCCAGTCCTTTGTCATCTTCCACCTTTAAACTGAGTATGTCATGGATGGCATGGAATACCTAGTTGGTCAATTTGGGTCACTTGTTCTGTCTGCCTCTCCCTACATTTATTTGTCATAAGTTTATCAGCAGCCTTGGCTGCTATAGCAATAAAAGATAAACCTGGGTCTTTTCTGCATACCATTCCTACAATTAGCTCAGTAAAACTGGAAATATCAGCTGTTATCAGCTCCAGAGCAAACACTGTCCTAAAAACATGCAACCAACTTCATAAAAATGCAGTTACTTAGAAGAACCTAGCTGAAAGGAAAATTCACTAACCAAAACCAGGACAACTTGCCCTTGTTGAAGCCATGCTGGGTGTCTTGAATCAGATCCCTGTCCTCCATGTGCCTTAGCATAGCTACTAGGAAGATCTGTTCCATGATCTTCCAGGGCACAGAGGTGAGGCTGACAGGTCAGTAGTTTCTGGGGTCCTCCTTTCTACCCTTTTTAAAAATGAGTGCTGTTTCCCTTTTTCCAGTCTCCAGGGACTTCACCTGACTGCCATGACTTCTCACATATCATGGAGAGTGGCTTGGCAACTACATCAGCCAATTCCTTCAGGACTCTGGGATGCATCTCATTGCAAGGGTGAAAAATCATGGACTCCACACAAAACAATATGAATTCAAGCAAAGCCATTTATTACAGAAACAAGTCTCCTTATATATGCAGTTATTTCCTGATCACGCATCCACATTCCAAGCATGCATTAGCTGATTGGATATTGTCCATGTTCACAAGCTGTCTACGTGCCCGAGTCTCACTGCTAATAGGACTGTTGATTTATGTCGTGTTTTCAGCTTTCCGAGGTGACCTTGAAATTCCTTTGGGCCTGGCTAGTTTAATAACAAATCTCCATCTCATAGAAACCCATCCATACATTAACTTCAAGAAAATCCCTCAAATCTCCCACATGAAAGTGTTAATATATCTATATGAATCCTGTTTTTCACAATGAGGTGCAAAACAGGACTTATCTTGCAGGTTGTGTCTATGGTTTGCAGCCATTTTGTTTTCAAAGATAGAATGCAAGTAGATAAAATTTTGGTAAAATATGAGCAGAACTTTACAACATACAGTTTAAGATTTCAGCAAATTTAGCTTACTAAGTAACGTGAAACAGACAGTATATTAAAAATCACATAATTTAATAATTCTAAGTGATTAATTCTATCTGAAATGCACTTACTTAAGCTAAATGATTAATATAAAACTTGGGCTCATCTATTGATCTGTGATTAGTAAAAGATCATTGCCATACAGACATGTCTAGTAGAGAGAGCTCAATGTAGGCTCACCCAGGCTGTCATATTTATGGAATAAAGTGATTGACTCATAGTCAAACGGGAAAGGTATGCATGAGACTCCTTGCACCCACAACTTATCGGTGTTCAGTGTGTTGTTCTGCTTCCTTGTGAGTTTCCTAAAAGGAGTTATTGGGTTGGCTACTGTTCAGGCCTTTACCTCATTTGGAGCCTGTAGCAAACTGCTGCTGGTTTGGTTGGGGGAGGAGTCAAGTGCATCCATCACAGAATTATTATTGTTGCTACCCACTGGCATGCATCCTCTGAAAGAATGAGTAGTCCACCACTGAGAGGGCGAAAAATCATGCACTCCACACAATCCAATATGAATTCAAGTGAAGCCATTTATTACAGAAACAAACCTCCTTATATATGCAGTTATTTCCTGATTACACATCCATGCTCCAAGCATGCATTAGCTGATTGGATATCATCTATGTTCACAAGCTGTCCACGCGCCCGAGTCTCACTGCTAATAGGTCTGTTGGTTTATGTTGTGTTTTCAGCTTTCCAAGGTGGCCTTGAAATTCTTTTGGGCCTGGCTAGTTTAATAACAAATATCCATTCTATAGAAACCCATCCACACAGTAACTTCAAGAAAATCCCTCATATCTCCCACACGCCACTTCAGGTCATGCACAGCCAACCCTGAAGACCTCATATTCAGCACAAGATATGCTATTCACTATCCCAAGCAGCTATACGAAAGAATGGGAGACTAAAGCTGTCCAGGGAATGGAGGCTGAAAAGATCAGTAACTTCAGTCTCACATGCACTAATCACAAAATTGGTTGGCCACAGGGGTTGACTACAGCACTGAAAGAGATGAAGACAGTTAGGTACCTCTGTGTACCCTGTGAAACACTGGTCTGAGAGCGTATAACCCACGCTGCCTTGCTGCCTGCAGTATCAGATCATTCCAGGAAGAAGCTTGCCCCTGGAATACTGGGGCTCCATATCACATCTTACAAGGTCTGTTTTTTCAGTAGTTATTTACTAGCCTTGTTATCTGGTACTAGTTTCGCCAGCAGAGTAGAATTCCACCTTACATTATGTTATCTTCACTGCAGCTTGAATCTCCAACATCCACTGTTGCACAGACAACAAATGCCTTCTCCATCAAATCCAACTGCGTGTGGTTTTTAAACAATCAAGATCCTCTTGACCCAGAAGAGAATGCAGGGGATACCGTTAACTGTGATGTTAAGACTGTAGTGGTTGTGGGTAAACAGCCTTCAGGGTCCTCTTTCCAGCTGTTCTTTCCTGCTGACAACATGACTGACCACATAAAAGATCATCATCAAGGGATGGGTATTTCAGGAATGTCACCATTTACTGCAGGGCAACAATAAAACATGGCAGATGCTGTTAACCCCCTGCCCCCCCACTAAGGAAAAGTAATAAGAGGAAAAGGGAGAGAGACAAATTGGAAAAGTTAAAAATGCTCTACTAATGGTACTAATAAGTAGAGAAAATAATACAAAATCAATCTTGACTTTCCCAGTGTAGCACGGCTGGCCCGCAGTGGAGTTGGCATTGCTCCAGCGGTTGCAGGGCAGCTACCTGGAAGTCCTGGGCTGGACTCAGCAGTAAACCAGAACTGGATTAAGGGATGCAGTGAAACAAAGAAATAAACTTATCAGCAAAGTCAATTATACTGTTAAGCAGGCATTCTTTATTGACAGAACTGGGACTGGATGCTGTTGCACTGCTTATATTCACACAATTATTACATATTCATTACAATTTTTGGGAATTTTTAACATGCTATCATCTATACTAAGAAATAATTGCATAATCATTAGGTTAGTATGAAGTTATTTATTTCACAGTCTTTGCTGCCATGTAGCGTCGTTTACAGTTACTGCTGCCTCTTTCAGGGGGGCTTCTGAGGGTCCACTGATTGACCTCTCCACATTGGCAGTTCTTCATGGAAGTGCAATTGGTACACACTTACAGAAGTAATTGATTACTTTTTTACTTACAATATATCTACTGATTACTAGTCAAACATAAGCTAAGCACTCTGCTTCTAAACAATGTATTACTTAATCTTCTGTCTCCAGCTTGTCATGCAGGAGGATCTAAAATTTGAAAATTATCCTCTTGTTTTGCAGGTGATTAGAAAGCATTTATCATGTCAATTGATTAATGATGGGTGTGTCTTTTATAACTTAATCACAGTATACATTAATTTAGCAGCTTCTCTTCAGCAGGGCCTGGAACTAGGCCAAAGATCACAGGCAGAACAGGCAGGGTCCTCTTCAGATGCCGGCCATGGCTGAAGAGAGCGAGACCCTCGTGATCTCGCACTTTTATGTGGTGTATGACGTGTATGGGATTGAATACTTAGTTGGTCAGTTTTGGTCACCTGTTCTGTCTTCCCCTCCTTGCAAATACACCCCTATAATTTACAGGACATGCAAAATTTATCAGTAACCTTGGCTGCCATAGCAATAAGTCTAAACCTGTGTCTCTTCTGCATACCATTGCTACTGTTATCAGCTCCAGAGTGAACAGTGTCTGAAAAAACATGCAGCCAACATCAGAGAAGTGCAGTTACTTAGAAGAACTAAGCTGAAAGGAAAATTCACTAAAAGAGAACTGATCTTATGCAACGATGAGAATGATGCATACAGACATGCATATGGAAAAGCAAACAGAAATGCAGACACAGAGTTCTTGTTAGCAGCAAGAACAGACCCAGGCAGAGCTGAGCCGAGCTGAGCTGAGCCTTCTTTAATTAGCCTTTCTCCATTTATAGCTTTACAGATACGGGCCTGGACCAAGAGATTAAACAGGATGTTTTTTTCAAAAAATGTTATTCCAAACACAGGCTCAGACCCAACACTCACATGCCATACATCCTGGGGATGGTGTTTTGGCCCGAGATATCATTCTTACTGGTCTGGGATATCACTCCTTCACAAACACACAATCCTGTGTAACTTGTCAAGGCCACCTTTTTTTTTACTGATTGCTGTGATTTAATCATGTTAGTATTAGTCTACTTTGGCGGTTCAGATGGTCATGTTAGTATTGATCTTCCTTTATCATCCAGGTGGCTGGAGCCATATGTCCTGCCATTCCCAGTCTTGTTTTAAACAAAACCAGGACATTCCACCCCTTATTCCATACCATTTACATCATACCCAAATCACTACTGCTTTTTACCTGTCTTCAAATGTATATACACACACATATCACTAGTTCATGATTCATCTTTCTTCACAAAAAGTTTGTTAAGATCATTTAGTTCATGGCTGCAGGTCTCTGTCACAGTAGTCTCTCTAGGCAGGAGAGATGGTGTATAATCTGGTGCACTTCATGCCCAGGAACTGCAGCTTAGGGATGTCAGTCTTGAGGAAGTTACTGAACGCCACTCAGTGAAGCTAGCTCAGGTTTCATCAACACTGCATCAACCTAAAAGATAGTTACTAAACACTTAGTATCATGCAGCAATTAACATCATACAGTTTGAAACTGAGTATTCTCACCCAGAATCAAATCTCCTTGAGGTATACATTAGACTTCACCATCCTTCAGCATCACCCACCAAGTACATCCAGGCCCTTGAGCAAAAACAATCCCACAGATGGGTTTGCCTTTGCCTAAAGAAAGAATAACCCAGACAGCTTTTCCTAACATATTCCTTCCATGCACCACAGGGACTTTATCCCCTTCTACTGTGTGTAAAAGGTCTGACTAAGCAGGGCCAGCTCGACTGATTGATACCGTGGTGTTAACTAACCAGGTGGCTTGTGCTAAATGCTTATCCCAGTTTTTAAAAGTTCCACCTCCAATTGCCTTCAGGGTAGTTTTTAACAAGCCATTGTATTGCTCAATCTTCCCAGAGGATGGTGCATGATAGGTGTCACGGAGGCACCCCGAGGCTAGTTTAAGGGACAACAGGGTCCAAAACAACTTTTATTAAACCAGTGAGAAACAGGGTTTTAGCACTCCAAAAGTGACTTAAATATAGGTTCGGATATCAGTTGAGGAAAATTATTAAGGGGCAGCAACTAGTACAACAGGCGGTCCACAGAGTGCATGCACATGGCTTCACCCAAAACAATGTCGGAGCCGCCCCTGAGTCCCAGAGGAGTACACACTTGCCTGAACACGATGCGGGATTATTCTTAAAGAGATACAGGTACAGAAAGTGTACGCTCGCAATTCCGCGAGGGTAAATTTATAATACACTCGCAATCCTGCGAGGGTTAATTTACTTACACATGCGAATGTGCACGGAATACTACACGTGCTTATGTGGAAGCACGGGAGGAAAATACACTCGCGACTGTGCGAGGAATTAATTTAAAGTACGCGTGCAAATGTGCACGGAAAGTTACTCATGCTTGTATTAAACGTGGAAAGTTACTCATGCATATGTGCACGGAAAGGATAAATACACTCGCGACTGTGCGAGGAAATAATTTTATACGTGCTTGTATTAAGCATGGGAAGTTACACGTGCATATGTGCACGGAAAGTATAAATATACTCGCAATCCTGTGAGAAGTTTTACTCACACACGTGGCGGCAAGGCAAGCAGAGTCTCCATCCCGAGGAGGGGGGCTCTCGGCCGCGGCATCTCGCTCGTGCTCCGAGAGACCCGCAACAATGGGCGAAGTCTCGACGAGAGTCCCGGTTTTTATAGGCTGATCAGACCTGACTGTAGGCATTCTAGAAGTTTCTCTGCACCCCCACACCGGCTGTGGGGTGCCCCTGAAGCCTCCAAACATCCTCCACACTGGCCGCAGGTGCCCAGCGGCTCACTGGCACCTCGGCACTCCCTTCTCCTAATGGCCCTGGCCAGAGTGCTCCGGGACCAAAGAAAAGAAGCTGTTAGCCTCAAGTAGCAGAGAGAGAGGGAGATGTGCCTACTCCTTCCATACTGAAGGGGGGGGGGTTAGGGGGGGTTTGCATTCTGCCACAATAGGAAATATGATATACTCATTCAATGCCATGCTCTTTGGCCCAGTTGTTTATGAGACTGTTTTTAAAATGAGTCCCATTGTCTGACTCGATTCTTTCTGGAGTGCTATGTCACCACAGGACTTGCTTTTCAAGGCCCAGGATAGTGTTCCAGGCAGTGGCATGAGACACAGGATATGTTTCCAGCCATCCTGCAGTTGCTTCCACCATTGTGAGGACATAGTGCTTGCCCTGGCAGGTTTGAGGGAGTATAATATAGTCAATCTGCCAGGCCTCCCCATATTTATTTTTCAACCACTGCCCCCCATACCACACAGGTTTTAACCTTTTGGCCTGCTTGATTGCAGCACATGTTTCACAATCATGGATAACCTGTCTATGGTTAAGTCAGTCCACCTCTCGGTCATGAGCCCATCTATTCTTGCATCCCTTCCTTGATGACCTGAAGCAGCATGGGCCCACTGAGCTAGAAGAAGTTCACCTTTACATTGCCAGTCAAAATCCACCTCAGCTACCTTAATCTTAGCAGCCTGATCCACTTGCTGATTGTTTTGGTGTTCCTCAGTGGCTCAACTTTTAGGCACATAAACATCTACATGATGTACTTTTACAGTCAGGTTCTCTAGCCAAGCACCAATGTCCTGCCACAAGGAGGCAACCCAAATAGGTTGGTCTCTGTGCTACCAGTTATTTTACTTCCACTGCTTTAACCACCCCCACAGGGCATTTGCTACCATCCATGAGTCAATGTAGAGATAAAGTACTGGCCACTTTTCTCTTTCAGCAATGTCTAACGCCAGCTGTATGGCTTTTACCTCTACAAACTGGCTTGATTCACCTTGTCCCTCATCAGCCTCTGTGACTTGTGTAGAACTCCATAGAGCAGCTTTCCACTTTCGATGTTTTCCTACAAGACAACAGGATCCGTCAGTGAACAGGGCATACTGCTTTTCATTATCTGGTAATTCATTATATGGTGAGGCTTCTTCAGCACACATCACCTCTTCTTCTGGTAACATTGCAAAATCTCTGCCTTCTGGCCAGTTTGTGATCATTTCTAAGATCCCTGGGCAATTAGATTTTCCTCTTTGAGCCTGCTGTGTGATTAATGCAACCCACTTACTCCATGTAACACTGGTTGTATGATGAGTGGAAGGAATCTTACCCTTGAACATCCAGCTCAGTACTGGTAATTGGGGTGCCAGGATGAGCTGTGATTCAGTACCAACCACTTCTGAAGGAGCTCAGACCCCTTCATATGCTGCCGGTATCTCTTTTTCAGTTGGAGTATAGTTGGCCTCCGAGCCTTTATATCCTCTACTCCAAAACCCTAGAGGTCAACCTCAAGTCTCACCTGGTGCCTTTTGCCAGAGGCTCCAGGTGGGACCATTGTCCCCAGCTGCAGTATAGAGCACATTCTTAATATCTTGTCCTGTCTGGACTGGTCCAAGGGCGACTGCATGTACAATCTCTTGTTTAATTTGTTCAAAGGCTTGTCGTTGCTCAGGACCGCATAGAAAATCATGTTTCTTTCGAGTCACTTGGTAGAGAGGGCACACAATCTGGATGTAGTCCAGCATATGCATTTTCCAGAAACCCACAACACCTAAGATAGCCTGTGTTTCCTTTTTGTTAGCTGGTGGGGACATAGCTGTTATTTTGTTAATCACCTCTATCGGGATCTGGCGACGCCCATCTTGCCATTTAATTCCCAGAAACTGAATCTCTTGGGCAAGCTTCTTGACCTTACCTCTCTTTATGGCGAAACCAGCTTTCAAAAGAATTCGAATTATTCTCTCACCTTTCTTGAAGACTTCTGCTGCTGTGTCACCCCATACAATGATGTCATCAATGAACTGCAGGTGTTCCAGAGCTTTACTTGGTTCCAGTGCAGTCTGGATCAGTCCATGGCAGACAGTAGGGCTATGCTTCCACCCCTGCAGCACTCGATTCCAAGTGTACTGGATACCCCTCTAGATAAAGGCAAACTGTGGCCTGCATTCTGCTGCCAAAGGAATAGAGAAAAATGCATTAGCAATGTCAATTGTAGCATACCACTTGGTTGCCTTTGACTCCAGTTTATATTGCAGTTCTAACATGTGCGGCATGGCAGCACTTAACAGTGGTGTAACTTCATTTAGGCCATGAGAGTCTACTATTAGTCTACATTCTCCACTAGGCTTTGGCACTGGCCATATAGGACTGTTGAAAGGTGAGTCTTACTGGTCACTCCTGGATTCTCTAGTTGTCAAATCAGTTTATGAATGGGGATCAGGGAATCTTGATTGGTGCGATATTGTTGTCTGTGCACCATCGTGGTAGCAATCGGCACCTGTTGCTCTTTGACCTTAAGCAGTCCTACAACAGAAGGGTTGTCTGAGAGATCAGACAAGGTAGACAGCTGTTTAATGTCCTCAGTCTCTACAGCTGCTATACTAAAGGCCTATCGATACCCTTTTGGATCCTTAAAATACCCTCTCATGAGGTAAGCTATACCAAGAATGCATGGAGCATCTAGGCCAGTCAGAATAGGGTGCCTTTCCCACTCATTTCCAGTTAGGTTCACTTCAGCCTCTAACACAGTCAATTCTTTGTTTCCCCCAGTCGCTCCAACAATACCGATAGATTCTGACCCTTTATGATTTGATGGCATCATTGTTCACTGTGCGCCAGTGTCTACCAGGGCTTTATACTCATGTGGTTCTGACATACCAGGCCATCGAATCCACACAGTCAAACTCGGTTGCCATTGTCCCTCTCCTCCACCTGGCTAGGGGCAGGGTCCCCCTAATTCTCTTTGATTGACTCTGGTAGGGAGACACAAGAATCCCATCTACCTTGGCTGGAAAGCTGCTCACTGGAAACCAGAGCAACTTTTCTCTTGGGAGCTTTCTTTTTCAACTCACGTACTCATGCCTCTAGGTCAGCAGTGGAATTACTCATATATTCCCCCTGGTCACACAGGAAAAAACATAATTCACCTTGTGATGTGTTCCATTTCTCTCGAGCTGGTCCTGCAGAAGGGCATCTTCTCCTAATAACTGTGACTTGCACCCGTGCAGGTAACAAGTAGAATCTATGCTCCCTCTTGGACAGTTTGTCACACAGTTTCTCCACAGCTGAGACACAGGCTTGCAGGGGAGGTGTGCTGGTTTTGTTAAAAACAAGTTTCTCTTTTAGTGAATTTGCCTGTCAGCTAAAGCCTTCATGTTAGCTGCATTTTCCTGGAGAACCCAACACATGTTTTAGTTAAACCTAGCAATGGAATGCAAGCTTATTGATAAGCACGGATGGACATCTCGCGAGAGTGGCAACAAGAAAACTGATGACCGAGAGACTGACCAATGGTGTATAACATTCCATTCACGTGAATACTTCATATAAAAGTGGAAGATCACGAGGATCTCGTCCCTTTGCCTTTTCCCTTTTTTCCTCATGGCTGACATTAGGAGAGGACCTTGCTGGTCGTCCCTGCGAACTGAGGCCTAGTGAGAGACTGAATCCAGCTCCGGTTGGCTACAGAGTCTAATCCAGGACTTTGGGTGCTGGCTCTGCAGTTGCTGAGACTTACAAGATTGGTTTTGTATATTTTGTATTATTTTCTCTATTCTTATTAGTAGCGTTAGTAAAACATCTTTAACTTTTCCAACTCTCTTCTCTCTGTCCTTCTTTCCCTCCCGATCGCCTGTCCTGAGTGGGAAGGGGGGAGAGGGAGGGGCAAAAGGGGGAAGTGGGGGGGAGAGGAGGTTAACAATACATCTGCCAGGGTTTGATTGTCACCCCGCAATCTTAACCCTCGACAATCGTCCCAAAGTTCAAGTTTAAGTTTTGAGTCACTAATGCTCGTAACAGTCTTTTCAGGTTTTAATTGCTTCACTGCAGTAATTATCAGTTTCCAGGTGGTTACAAGGCCAAGAAAATATTTTTCACTGTGACTGATTGTCTTCCACAACACAGTTCCCACTTTTTCCCAAGTCTCTATTTGAAAAACTCATAACAGGTCAGCAGGAAACCCACTGCCTCTGCACCAAATTAATAGTCTTTTGAGGTTACTCTCCTCATACTTCACCCCTCTCTTAGAGAGAATATGCGAGAGGAGTCGCAGTATTTCTTCTTCTTCTTTAAAAATATTCTGCCCCATCTCCTCTTGCCCCCATCTACTCACCTCTTTGGGTGTCCGTTGCAACGATATTGGATCCTTTATCCCTCCTCTGTCGCTTCTGTAGTGATCAATCAGGAGTCACACAGCCCGCAGACTGTGTCCCGGTCACGGTCCAGCCAAGTTGTTCCAGCTGGGGCTCGCTCCCTGCAGCAGTCGTCCCCCTTCTGTAAATTCTCCTTATGGATCACGTCGGGGTCACCAATTGCTAGGGGAAATCCCATGGGCAAGACTGCTTGAAGGAAAAGGGACCCAAGAGAGCTGGATCGCATTCAGAGATTGCTTCTTCCATGCTCAGGATCAGAGCATCCCCACACGCAGGAAGTCGAGGAAGGGAGCCAGGAGGCCTGTGTGGTTGAATAGGGATCTGTTGGGTATGCTCAAGCAGAAGAGGAGAGTTTACAGGTCATGGAAGCAGGGACTGGCCACTTGGGAGGAATATAAGGCTGCTGTTAGAGGATGTAGGAAGGTAGCTAAGACAGCCAAGACCTCCTTAGAATTACAGCTGGTGAGAGGGGTCAAGAACAGCAAAAAGAACTTTTTCAAATACATAGCAGATAAAACTAATACCAGAGACAATGTAGGCCCACTGATGAATGGAGTGGGTGCCCTGGTGGCAGAAGATACAGAGAAGGCAGAATTACTGAATGCCTTCTTTGTCTCTGTCTACTCTGCTGGAGGCTGTCCTGGGGAGCCCCATACCCCTGAGACCCCGGATGAAGCCAGGTCAATGGAGGAGTTTGCTTTAGTCGATGAGGACTGGGTTAGGGAGCTATTAAATAGTCTGGACATCCATAAATCCATGGGTCCAGATGGGATGCATCCGCGGGTGCTGAGGGAGCTGGCTGAAGTCATTGCTAGACCGCTCTCCATCATTTTTGCCAAGTCTTGGGAAACGGGAGAGGTGCCCGAGGATTGGAGGAAAGCAAATGTCACTCCAGTCTTCAAAAAGGGCAAGAAGGAGGACCCGGGTAATTATAGACTGGTCAGCCTCACCTCTGTCCCAGGGAAAGTAATGGAACAGTTTGTCCTTGGTGTCATCTCAAGGCACATCAGGGATAAGAGGGTCATTAGGGGCAGTCAGCATGGCTTTACCAAGGGTAGGTCATGCTTGACCAATCTCATAGCCTTTTATGAGAATTTAACAAGGTGGATGGATGATGGCAGAGCGGTGGATGTGGTCTACCCTGACTTCAGTAAAGCCTTTGACACAGTCTCTCACAGCATCCTCACAGCTAAATTGAGGAGGTGTGGTCTAGACAATAGAGTAGTGAGGTGGGTTAAAGAGAGAAGCCAGAGAGTGGTGGTCAATGGTGCGGAGTCTAGTTGGAGGCCAGTATCTAGTGGAGTGCCTCAGGGGTCAGTACTGGTGCCAATATTATTCAATATATTCATTAACGATTTGCACGAGGGAATTGAGTGTACTATCAGCAAGTTTGCTGATGACACTAAGCTGGGCAGAGTGGCTGACACGCCAGAAGGCTGTGCTGCCATCCAGCGGGATCTGGACAGGTTGGAGAGTTGAGCAGGGAATAACCTGATGAAATTTAACAAGGGAAAGTGTAGAGTCCTGCATCTGGGCAGGAACAACCCCAGGTTCCAGTATAGGTTGGGAAATTACATATTAGAGAGCAGTGTAGGGGAAAGGGACCTGGGGGTCCTGGTGGACAACAGGATGACCATGAGCCAGCACTGTGCCCTTGTGGCCAGGAAGGCCAATGGCATCCTGGGGTGTATTACAAGGGGAGTGGTCAGTAGATCGAGAG
The DNA here is from genome assembly GCF_037038585.1 of Patagioenas fasciata. Lineage (NCBI taxonomy): Eukaryota > Metazoa > Chordata > Aves > Columbiformes > Columbidae > Patagioenas > Patagioenas fasciata. The sequence goes on from NC_092559.1 coordinate 37,472,946, forward strand.
AGGTCCTCCTTCCCCTCTACTCCGCCCTGGTGAGACCCCATCTGGAATATTGTGTCCAGTTCTGGGCCCCTCAGTTCAAGAAGGACAGGGAACTGCTGGAGAGGGTCCAGCGTAGGGCAACAAAGATGATTAAGGGAGTGGAGCATCTCCCTTATGAAGAAAGGCTGAGGGAGCTGGGTCTCTTCAGTTTGGAGAAGAGGAGACTGAGGGGTGACCTTATTAATGTTTATAAATATATAAAGGGTGAGTGCCATGAGGATGGAACCAGGCTCTTCTTGGTGGCAAACAACGATAGGACAAGGAGTAATGGGATCAAGCTGGAACACAAGAGGTTCCACTTAAATTTGAGAAAAAACTTCTTCTCAGTGAGGGTGACAGAGCACTGGAACAGGCTACCCAGGGAGGTTGTGGAGTCTCCTTCCCTGGAGACATTCAAGGTCTACCTGGACATGTTCCTGTGCGACCTCACCTAGGCGTTCCTGCTCCAGCAGGAGGATTGGACTAGATGATCTTTTGAGGTCCCTTCCCATCCCAAACATACTGTGATACTGTGAAAACACACCCTAATACTGATTTGTTAAGAACACCACTGGGAACAGACGTTCCTGAGCCTATCTTCTAAGTAAAAACCATGAGAAGGGGTAAGAGGAGAGGGAAGCACAGAGCGGCGTACAGCGTAAGTGGGAGAAGGGGGGAAGAAGCCTTACAGTGTTTTTACACAAACAACACCATAAAGAGAGAGTTGTAACAACAACCAATAAAACAATTTACTTACATTCCTGACAAGTTGTTTGATTTTCAGAAAGGCAATACACAGAAACACGTAATATGTGCTATAAAACTTGCAGATATAGCTTATGTACAGGGGAAGCAGCTTGTCCCATACTAACTCAGTCCCACAGCTCTCTCATTCAGTGAGGACTGCTTATCCCTGTTATACCCAGGGATGTGTGGCCACAAAAATTTACTCACCCACTGGATTGCATGGTTACCGCCATACACACTCTGCTAGATGAAGAGCCTCACAGGGGTCAGACACTCACACGGGTCACCATTTGCGGCGATGAGGAACAATGCATACAGACGCAGACAGAGATGCACAGATACAAGGCCAAGCTGAGCCAGGCTGAGATCACTTTTATTAACAGTTCTCAATTTATAGATTTACAGATATGGGCCTGGACCAAGAGATCTCCTTAAGTATGAAGCATGACGCTAATGGGATGGAATACTCTTACTGATCAGTCTGGATGTCAGTCAAGCTCTGCCCCATCCGTACCCCCCTTCCTTGATGCCTCACACCTGTGGGTAGAGCACTCAGGTGTCCTTGGCTCTCCGACCAGAGCAATTAAAAACATAAACTCTGTGCTAGGGTGTTATCTCTTGTTCTCAAACTAAGTTCAAATGATGAGCGTGCTAGCTATGAAAAAGAAAGATTTCTAACTGCATGAAGAAAAATAACCCATTTTCAGTCAAACCACCACAAGTGGCAAGCACCATCTCTGTACTACTCCCATGTTGCCTGACCTTACTTCCCCTGACCATGTAATTTCTTTTTTTGCTGTATTTCAAGAAGAAGATCCCTGCTCAACCAAGCTGGCTTTTTGCCTCACCTGCTAGATATTTGGAGTTTTGGAAAGTACTTGGAAATACAAGGAAGGAGGATCTTGCGAAATATTGTAATCAATGGTGTCCGCTGTGTAAGTTAGATGACTAGAAGAAGTGGCCAGAGAATGGAACCTTGAAGTATAATACTTTGTTACAATGTATGTTGTTTTTAAAGTGAGAAGAGCAGGACAAAAAATAAATCTTTGCAAGAGATCATTAAATCGTTGCAGACAGTTTTACAGGTGGAATGGTTTGACCTTCAACAAGCTGGGAGAGAACTAACTGATAACACACAAGTCACAGAGAACTTGCAGAACACTCTGTGAGATGCTTTTCGTTATTAACCTGTTTTCTTTGTAGGTATCTGTTTAAGCACATTACAGTTTCATAAGTCTTTGCCAGTTATATGGTACAGTAAGTTCACAGACTGCTAAATCACGAGAATCCGTGGATTCAAAATGTACATTTTGTGATGATATGAAGACCATGAGTAATTCAGTTCTTTACCACGTGAATGTGATTATAAGATTTTGTGCGTGGTAGCTGATACTTTTATTTCTAGCATGCTAGCTTTATTCTGGTATCCAGACTTGCGCAACTCTCTGATAGGCTGTGTCTCATCTCGGTGTACTAAATTTGGCTCTTTTGTATGCGCACCAGGTAAAGAATCCTGTTTTTGGGATAACAGTTGTAGCACGCTAGATGAGACACTAATAAAAGCCTTGCCCAGTTCAATTTGCTAGGGCACCAGGGGGGGCAGGTGCCAATGGGGCTCCACCGTGCACTGACCTGTTTTGTCAGGGAGACCCAGCGATACCTCTACCTGGCTGAGCAGTAAGCAGATCAAAGGTGCAATGCTAAAATTTGGTTCAGGTACTAAAGTACCACCTTGCTCCCCATTAGGATGCATCCTTACACATTAGAGTAGATTTGTGGGGGAATCCTCTAAGAAAAGAAAGTTTGAAACAATATTGTATTCACGTGTGGCTTGAATGTGGGATTCTGGGTTATAGTGCTGTATTGCAATTACTGTTGTTCTGCAGATCTTTGGAAAAAATGGGATGAAGTACAGTACTGTAAGTTAATTTCCTCTTATTTTTATCTAACAATTTTGAGACGAGAAAAGAATTTAAGTTGTTAAACTCTGATTCACATTGAATTTACATGCTAGCTGCAGATATGGGAAAGAAAAGTAAATGCTATGATGGATGTGAACCTGGGAGAGGTTGTATTTAAAAGTTGGTAGAATATTAACTCATTCGGATCTAGGAAATTGAAAATAATGGATTGGTGGTTAATAAGCTGTTTATTGACACCTGTAAGAAATTGCAAAAGGTAAATGGGGCTGAGGAATGTAACTATTGCTCACCTAATAGGAACTGCATATAAAGTGTACTATGGCTGGAATGATATGGTAAAATAAAAAAGCAAAATATCCCAGGCCTGTGGTGTACAGCTTGAACATACATTTCAGGCCTGTGTCAAGCTGCAAGATAAACTCAGCTCATTGTAACTGAGGAGTCTGCTAGGGCCTGGCAACTCCCACTTGGTACCAGTGATTATACCACCTGCATGTCCTTGCCTGTATCTAAACTGCAGCGAGAAGAGAAATAAAATTAAAAAAAAATTAAAAAAAATAAAAAAAAAGGAAAAATCTATCTGCCCACTGCTAAAGCGGCGAAAGAGGGGCTTTAGTCCACCCCCCAGCAATGTTGCTGTTGGAGAACTGTAATTCTGAATGAAGGAGTCTGAGGGTGAAATTTAAAGGCATCCCCAGTGGATCCGTAGTTCTGATAAAGCTGGGAAATTAAACCAAAAATCTCTTAATAGACTTATTCTGTGCTAAATGGTTGTAAGAGACTTCTTCTGCTAGTTATGGAGGTCATGGGAAAGAAAGAAAGAAACCGCGACATATGGTGACTCCAACGTGATCCTGCATGAAGAGGATTTCGCATGAAGAAGAGACAGAGGTGAAGCTGTGACAGCCGAAGACGAACGAGATGTGGAGACGGAGCCCAGTACAGCTGATAGAGTAGCAGGGGGGAGCTGCCAAAGATCCGGATCCTTGAAAAGACACAACACCAAGAGTAGGTGAGCTGCTGGGAACAGGAGGGGGAACTTATATTATCTACATGAAAGTTGCTTCTGAAGAAGGAGGGTATTAGCCTTCTGGAATTGACTTTACGAAGGATGTTACTATGCGGCAAAGCACTACCCAAAGATGGAAAGAAACAACTGTTAACGCCATGGCACTTGTTGCTAGAGACTTTGAGAGGATTAAATGAGCAATGGGACATTGGCTTTCCCACAAAGATTTCTCAAATATCAGGCTAAATCATCGTCACTAACATTGTCAATCCAGCTTCTTTCCTCAGTGGTTACATTGGAAAACCAGTTCATCATAATTGCCTGGAAACCATCGAAGCAACATACTCCAGCCGACCAGATCTAAAGGGCAATCCTATGGAGAAAACTGAGAACTGCTTTATGTACGACAGCAGCAATATCCTGAACGGTGAAAGGCATGCTGGTTATGCTAGAACTACTAGTCATGAAGTGATGGAATCTGGACCTCTGCCTAAAATACTTCAGCACAAAAGGCAGAAATAATCGCCCTTACTTGTGCTCTGGAACTAGCTGAAGGTAAAACTGTGAACTTTTATGCAGACTCTAAGTATGCTTTCAGGGTTGTGCATGCGCACGGAACAATTTGGAAAGAAAAAGGACTCTTGAACTCTCAAGGCAAACATATCAAACATGCAGAAGAAATACTGGCAGCTCAACTTCCTAAGAAGGTGGCAATCATGCATATCAAGGCGCACCAGAAAGTGAGCTCGGAATTGGAAAGAGGAAATGAGCTGGTGGACAGAGAGGCAAAACTGGTGCCTAAGCAAAAGATAAAAGTAGAAAGTGCCCTAGTCCCCGACGGGCAGGTTATTTTAGAAGGTAAGCCAGAATATACTAAGGAAGGCCAGAAACTTATTATAGATTTAGAGGAATCATATAATGAGGAAGGGTGGGCTCACACCCCACAAGGGAAAACTTATTGTTACCTCCTATTTAGTTTGGCCTTTAGTAGCAGAAGCATTATATAAACATATGCAATAATGGCAAATTGATTTTTCGGAACTCCCAAGAAAAGGGGGGTGCCGATATTTGTTGGTACTGATACCTTTTCAAGTTGGTCAGAAGCACTCCCTACCAGAACAGCAAAAGCTCGGCAGGTAACTAAAACATTAGTACAAGAAATAATACCAAGGTTTGGAGTTCCAGCTGATATATCCTCTGATAAAGGGCCACATTTTATTTCAAAAATTGTACAGCAAATCAGTCAGCACTTGGGAATAGTGTCTGAATCAAAGACTGCTGCTACTGTTGTTGGAGTGCCGTTTAAACCATTTTAGCATTAACTTAACAATATGTTCTTCATATTTTATTCTCTGCTTTTGTAAAATTCACAAAAATAGTTTCACTATAGCTTCTTCTTCTGCAGACAAATTAGATCCCATATTTAACTATCCAGCCGCTCACCTGTATTCGTGAGACGGTGATTGCCCAGGCGTGTTTCTCGATCAGTCCAGCTGTCGAGATGATCGTTCGGCTGGAGTCCCTCCAGACGCTCGCTTCAGTGTTTCTGTGACCCTATCACGTTGGGGTCACCATTTGAGGGATTGACGACACGGACTCCTGGTGCAGGTGAACCAAAAGACCCTTTATTTAGGCAAGGCACTTACATTTATAGCTGGTAGCTATCGTACACACATTTAACTTTCTGTTTCGATTGGTTTATGCTAGCTGTTCATGCACTTAAAGCTATCTCGCAATTGGTTTATTTAATCTTGCACACGCTCTGGCAGTTTGGCTAACACACTGTAAATTGTTGGAGCGAATAAAGGACTCAGCATTCTGATTCAATATGTGAATCATGCAAAGCCGATTTATTACAGAAACAAGCCTTTTTATATATGCAGTTATTTTCTGATCACGCGTCCACGCTCCAAGCATGCATTAACTGATTGGATATCATCTATGTTCACGAACTGTCCATGCGTCTGAGTCTCACTGCTGATAGGTCTGTTGATTTACGTCGTGTTGCTGCCTTGTAGCTGCTGAATTGTTTTGCTTCTACAGCAGATCCTGTTTTCAGTTTTCCAAGGTGGCCTTGAAATTCCTTTGGGCCTGTCTAGTTCAATAACAAATCTCCGTCTAATAGAAACCCATCCACAGTAAATATCATGCTGACAGTGTTTCATCGACCTCCTCTTATCTTGTAGAAAATCATCCTGGTTCCTCATTCTATTTTAGTCAAGGACGTTCCAATAACTCAAGGTGACTGTCTGTAAGATATTCCACAAAGAAGGGCTTCTTCAAGTACATCAAGAGCAAAAGGAAGGCTAGAGAAAATGTAGGTCCAGTGCTGAGTGAGGTGGGTGCCCTGGTGATAGAGGATACAGAGAAGGCAGAATTACTGAATATTGCCTTTGCTTCCATCTTTACTGCTAAGACAAGCCCTCAGGAATCCCAGACCCTGGAGGTAAGAGAGAAAGACTGGAGAAAAGAAAACTTTCCCTTGGTTGAAGAGGATCAGGTTAGAGATTGTTAGGCAAACTGGACACCCACAAATCCATGGCCTCTGATGGGACGCACCCATGAGTGCTGAGAGAGCTGGAAGATGTTATTGCTAAGCCACTCTCCATCATCTTGGAAACGTCATGGATGAGAGGTGCCTGAGGACTAGAAGAAGGCCAACATCACTCCGGTCTTCAAAAAGGGCAAGAAGGAGGACCCAGGAAACTACAGACCAGTCAGCCTCACCTCCATCCCTAGAAAGGTGATGGAACAACTCATTCTGGACATCATCCCCAAGCATGTGGAGGAAAAGAAGGTTATCAGGAGTAGTCAGCATGGGTTCACCAAAGGGAAATCATGTTTGACCAACCTGATAGCCTTTTATGATGGTATGACTGGCTGGGTAGATGAGGGAAGAGCAGTGGATGTTGTCTACCGTGACTTGAGCAAGGCTTTTGACACTGTCTCTCACAACATCCTCATAGATAAGCTCAGGAAGTGTAGGTTGGATGAGTGCGCGGTGAGATGGATCAAGAACTGGCTGTATGGCAGAGCTCAGAGGGTTGTGATCAATGGTGCAGAGTCTAGTTGGAGGTCTGTAGTTAGTGGGGTTCCCCAGGGGTTAGTACTGGGTCCAGTCTTGTTCAACCTGTTCATCAGTGACCTGGATGAAAAGACTGAGTGTACCCTCAGCAAGTTTGCTGATGATACAAAACTGGGAGGAGTGTTTGATACACCAGAAGGCTGTGCTGCCATTCAGTGAGATCTGGACAGGCTGGAGAACTGGGCAGAGAAGAACCTAATGAAGTTGAACAAGTGTAGGTTCTTGTATCTGGGGAGGAATAACCCCAGGCACCATACAGGTTAGGGGTTGATGTGTGGGAAAGCAGCATTGCAGAGAAGAACCTGGGAGTCCTGGTCAACAACAGGTTGATCAAGAATCAGCGATGTGCCCTTGTGGCCAAGAAAGCCAATGGTATCCTGGGGTGCATTGGGAAGAGTGTGGCCAGCAGGTCAAGGGAGGTTATCCTCCCTCTCTGCTCTGCCCTGGTGAGGCCGCATCTGGAGTACTGTGTCCAGTTCTGGGCTCCCCAGTTTAAGAAGGACAAGGAATTACTGAAGGGAGTCCAGCAGAGGGCTCCAACTATGACTGGAGCATCTTTCTTATGAAGAGAGACTGAGAGAGCTGGGTCTGTTCAGCCTGGAGAAGGCTGAGAAGGGATCTTAGTTATGCTTATAAATATCTCAAGGTTGGGTGTCAAGAAAATGAGATTAGACCCTTGTCAGTGGTGCCTAACAATAGGATGAGGGGCAATGGGCACAGACTGAAACATAGGAGGTTCCATATGAATATGGGAAGAAACTTCTTTACTTTGAGGGTGACAGAGCACTGGAACAGGCTGCCCAGAGAGGTTGTGCAGTCTCCTTCCTTGGAGACATTAAAAACCCACCTGAACGCATTTCTGTGTGATCTGCTCTAGGTGAACCTGCTTTAGCAGGTGGGTTACACTAGATGATCTCCAGAGGTCCCCTCCAACCCCAACCATTCGGTGACTCTGTAAATTTTTGGTTTTTACTGTAAGAACAATCATCCACTGGAACAGCCTCCCCAGGGACATGGTAGAGTCCCCATCGCTGGAGGTTTTCAAGATGCCTTTAGATAGGGTGCTAGATAATCTCATCTGTGCTCCTGTTCTCACAAAAGGTTGGAGCAGATGTTCTTTCCAGGTCCCTTCCCACCTGGGCTGCTCTAGGACTCTACGATTCTTCATTGGATCATTGTTTAACAGCCCTTCACTCTCTCTGGTTTGGAGCCCAGTATCAGCAACAATGTCTGCGAGGCAAGACAAATTCCACCAGGCACCACAGACTTCTAAAACCTATGATAATCATCCAATCACCCAGTCTCTCTGAATGTATAAGTCATACTTTCCTTCTTCAGAATTCCCCTGCCCCCAGAAGAAGGAACACCTTCTAGATACCTTAGGGAGTTTACACTGACAAAACAATAGATCGCTACCTGGCTCAGTCAGTCAGCAAGCAAACACTGCACCAGTGTAATTTCAAGGAAACGTCATTGTCACGGAGGGACCCCGAAGTTAGTTTTAGGCGGACAACCAGGTCCAAAACGGGCTTTTATTCTGTCCGGGAAAGTCCGGGAAAACAACCAATTAGAAACGGGGTTTATACAATCAGTCACTCCGGTAACATAAAATACAGATTCGGATATCAACTTTGAGGAAATTATTGGGGTACAGCAAATAAGAATAATGGAGATCCACAGTGTGTATACACGTGGCTCACCAAAAACAATGCCAGAGCCGTCCCTGACTCCAGGAAAAAAATACACCCACGTGTTTAGGGAGAAATTATATTAAGGATATACGCTTGCCTGAATCTGGCAAGGAATTATTAAAGAAAATACACGTGCTTATATTTAAGCATGGAATACACTCACGTGTCTAGTGAGGAAAACATCCACCCAAGTGGCGAGGAATTATTTAATACACTCGCTTATCTGGTGAGGAAATATCTAAGTTATCACTCACCCACACGTGGAGACGAGGCAGTCCCATTTTTCTTTCAGGAGGTTACCTTAGACGGTATCCCAGTCCCGGGAAGGTTCTCGGCGGCAGCATTTGGCCCGCGCTCCAAGAGGACCACACAAAAGGCAGCCTCGGCGGACCCCATTTATAGCCGTGTCAGATCTGGCTGTGGGCAGTCTAGAAGCTTCGCGGCTTCTCTGCACCCCCCTACTGTGGCTACGTGCACCTCTGCACCCCCCTACTGTGGCTACATGAGCCCCCTCCTCTCTCCTAATGACTCTGGCCTGGGTCTCCCAATAAGGACCATTAACTTGCCCCATTGAAGGAGAGGAGGGAGGTGTGCACACATGCAGCTGCCACATCAGTTCTCAGCGAGGGGGGGGGGAGGGGGGAGAGGTAGGGGGACAGTGTACTGCCACAGTCATGTGTCAGTTTCCACCTACTTCAGGTAAATAATTTCCATCTCCTCCCCGGGAAGATGAAAGATAAGTGAAGCCCTCAGCTTACTTAACACGCCTGTGTCACCAAACTTCACCTGATGGCTTGGGGATATAGAAGAGAAGAAGATGCCTTCCAGCGGGCATCTCAGATGCCTCAGTAATATAGTGAAGGATTGCCCTGCTTTGCCATGCACATCTCCCTTTTTTAATAGCTGTTAAAGATTAAATTTGCCGTCTCGTGATGTACTTCTGATTTGCTCTCACAGCATGAAGACGGTCTCTCCAACCACCCCCACCTCCACCATCCAGTGAGCTGGGGGTGGGCAAGAGGTTGGGAGGGGACAGAGCCAGGACAACTGACCCAAACTGACAGAAGAGATATTCCACTCTGTCAGAGAAGCACCAGAACTGCCATTCGGACCAATTGTTTTCTCCTACCATATCCCTCCTCACCAGAAAAGGGATACCAGAACCATAGAATAGAATAATATAAAAATAGAATCACTTTGGTTAGAAGAGATCCTTCAAGGTCATTGAGTCCAACCATAACCTAACTCTAGCACTAAACCATGTCCCTAAGAACCTCATCTATATGCCATTTAAACACCTCCAGGGATGGTGACTCCACCACTTCCCTGGGCAGCCTGTTCCAATGCCTGACAACCCTTTCCGTGAAGAATTTTTTCCTAATATCCAGTCTAAACCTCCCCTGGCACAACTTGAGACCGTTTCCTCTTGTCCTATCACTTGCTACTTGGGAGAAGAGACCAACACCCTCCATGCTACAACCTCCTTTCAGATAGTTGTAGACAGCACTGAAGTCTCCCCTCAGCCTTCTTTTCTCGAGGCTAAACAGCCCCAGTTCCCTCAACCACTCCTCATAAGACTTGTGCTCCAGGCCCCTCACCAGCTTCATCGTCCTCCTCTGCACTCTCTCTAGTATTTCAATGTCTTTCTTATAATGAGGGGCCCAAAACTGAACACAGCATTCAAGATGGGGTCTCACCAGCGCCAAGTACAGTGGAACAATCACTTCCCTAGTCCTGCTGGCCACACTATGCCTGATACAATCCAGGATGCTGTTGGCCTTTTTGGCCACCTGGGCACACTGCTGGCTCATATTCAGCTGGCTGTCAATCAACACCCCCAGATCCTTTTCTGCTAGGCAGCTTTCCAGCCGCTGTTCCCCGAGCCTGTAGTGCTGCCTGGGGTTGTTGTCACCCAAGTGCAGGACCCAGGACTTGCCCTTGTTAAACCTCGTACAATTGGCCTGAGCCCAACAATCCAGCCGGTCCAGATCCCTCTGTATAGCCTTCTGACCCTCAAGCAGATCAACACTCCTACTGAACTTAGTGTCGTCTGCAAACTTACTAAGGGTGCACTCAATCCGTGGCGATGAGAACGACGCATACAGAGATGCATAGACAGAGACGCACAGACACAGAGTTCTTGTTGGCAGCGAGAGCAGAACCAGGCAGAGCAGACCTGAGCTGGCCTGAGCCTTCTTTAATTAGCCTTTCTCCATTTATAGCTTTAAAGATATGGGCCTGGACCAAGAGGTTAAACAGAACGTTTTTTTCAAAAAATGTTATTCCAAACACACACGCCCAGGCCCAACACTCACACGCCATACATCCTAAGGGCGGTGTTCTGGCCTGAGATATCATTCTCACTGTTTTGACTGATTGCTGTGATTTAATCTTGTTAGTAGTATTTCTTCTTTGACGCTCTGGATGGTCATGTTAGTATTGATCTTCCTTTATCATACAAGTGGCTGGACCTGCATGTCCTGCCGTTCCCACACAATCCCCTCATCTGGATCATCGATAAAGATATTAAACAGAACTGGCCCCAATACTGAGCCCTGAGGAACACCACTCATGACCGGCTGCCAACTGGATTTGGCTCCATTCACAACTCTTTGGGCCCAGCCATCCAGCAAGTTCTTTATCCATCAAAGAGTACACCCATCCAGGCCATGAGCTGTCAGCTTCTCCAGGAGAATGCCGTGGGATACAGTGTCAAAGGCCTTACTGAAGTCTAAGTACACAATATCCACAGCCTTTCCCTCATCTACAAGGTGGGTCACCTTGTCATAGAAGGAGATCAGGTTGCCTGCCTTTCATAAACCCATGCTGACTGGGACTGATCGCTTGGTTGTCTCGTATGTGCTGTGTGATGGCATTTAGGATGATCTGCTCCCTGACCTTCCCCGGCACTGAGGTCAGACTGGCAGGCCTGTAATTCCCTGGATCTTCCTTTCGGCCCTTCTTGTAGATGGGCATCATGTTTGCCAACTTCCAGTAAACTGGGACCTCCCCAGTTAGCCAACATTGCTGATAGATAATGGAAAGTGGCTTAGTGATAACCTCCGCCAGTTCCCTCAGCACCCTTGGGTGTATCCCATCCGGCCCCATAGACTTTGGGTGTCCAAGTGGTGTAGCAGGTTGCTAAGCATTTCCCTTTGGATTATTGGGGCTTCATTCTGCTCCCCATCCCTGTCTTCTGGCTCAGGGGGCTGGGTACCTGGAGCACAACTGGTCTTACTATTAAAGACTAAGGCAAAGAAGATATTTAGTACATCAGCCTTTCCCTCATCTTCTGTCACTGTTTCCCCTCACATCCATCAGGAGATGGAGATTCTCCTTAGCCTTTCTTTTGTTGCTGATATATTTATAGAAACATTTCTTGTTGCCTTTTACAACAGTGGCTGGGATTAAGTTCTAGTTGGGCTTTGGTCCTTCTAATTTTCTCCCTGCATAACCTCACAGAGTTCTTGTATTCCTCTTGAGTCACCTGCCCCTCCTTCCAAAGGTTATAAATTTTCTTTTTATTCCTAAGTTCCAGACACAGCTCTCTATTCAGCCAGGCCAGCCTTCTTCCCCGCCAGCTCGCTTTTGGGCACATGGGGACAGCCTGCTCCTGTGCCTCTAAGATTACCTTATTGAAGAGAGACCAGCCTTCCTGGACTCCTTTGTCCTTCAGGACTGCCTCCCAAGGGACTCTGCCAACCAGCCTCCTAAACAGATCAAAGTCTCCCCTTCGGAAGTCCAAAGTAGCAGTTCTGCTGACCACCCTCCTTACTTCTCCAAGAACAGAAAACTCAATCGTTTCATGATCACTATGCCCAAGGTGACCTCCAACCAACACATTGCCCACAAGTCCTTCTCTATTTACAAACAACAGATCCAGCGGGGTACCTTCCCCAGTAGGTTCGCTGACCAGCTGTGTCAAGGAGTTGTCCTCCATACACTCCAGGAGCCTCCTAGACTACTTCCTCTCTGCTGTGTTTTATTTCCAGCAGACATTCGGTAGGTTTAAGTCCCCCACAAAAACAAGGGCTAGCGATTGGGAGACTTCTCCCAGCTGCCTGCAAAATATTTCATCTGCCTCTTCATCCTGGTTGGGTGGTCTGTAACAGACTCCTACCAGGATATCTGCCTTGTTGCTCTTCCCCTTGATTCTCACCCATAGACACTCAACCCTATCATCACCCTCATCATGCTCCAGACTATCATAACACCCCCTGACATACATGGCTACCCCACCTCCTCTCCTTCCTTGCCTATCTCTTCTGAAGATTTTATAACCATCTAATGCAGCACTCCAGTTGTCAGAATCATCCCACCATGTTTCTGAGATGGCTACTATATCATAGCTTTTCTGCCTCACAATGGCTTCCCACCCCTCCTGTTTGTTGCCCATGCTGTGTGCATTCATACAGATGCACTTCAGCTGGGCCATTAATCCCGCCACCTTTTTCTGGTGAGAAGCCCTAAATTCCTTGGTGGCCATCCTCAAGTGCTTCCACGATTTCTGACAGATCATTAACCCTTGTGTTTATCCTACTGCGTGGCTCTCCATTCCCTACCTCCACTGGGATGGCAGTCTGAAGGGCCTCGCTAGCACCCCTTCCCTCAAATGCTGGCATGCCGCCCTTGGGTATGCTTCTGCCACATCTGGTTTCCTCCCCTCCCCGCTTCAAATCTAGTTTAAAGTCCTCTCAATGAGTCCTGCTAACTCCTGCCCCAGGATCCTTTTCCCTTTTTGAGACAGGTGTGTCATATTTCTTGCTAGCAGACCAGGTGCCGTGTAACCCAGCCCATGATCAAAACCAAAAAATTCTGCCAGTGACACCAGTCCCACAGCCAGGTACTGATCTGGCGGTCTTCCTGCATCTTTCCTCCTGAAACCCTGCAACTGTGGGGACAGAGGGGACACTACTTGTGCTCCTGACCCTTTGATCAGTCATCCCAAGATCCTGAAGTCTCTCTTGATTGCCTTTCGTTTTCCCTTTTCACTTACATCATTGCCTACCTGAAAAATTATTAGGGGATAATAGTCTGAGAGCCTAACATGGGCAGGAAGTTTACTTTTTATGTCTTTAACGCTGGCCCCAGGGAGGCATCAGACTTCCCGAAGAAGTGGGTCTAGCCTGCATATAGGGCCTTCTGTTCCCTTTAGAAGGGAGTCTCCCACGAACACAACCCACCTTTTTTCCTTTGTGGGAGCTGTTTTGATGGAGGGCACAGAATGACTTATCCTCTGCGGCACTTCCAACTTAGCGGAACCGCCTCCCTCAATGTTGTTGCTTGGTTCCACTTGCAAGGCCTCATACCTGTTTTGCGAGGGAACCTGGGAAGGTGGGGTGGTCACAAAAGGGACCCTCCTCCTTCTACGCCGAGCAGGAACACGCTGCCATTGCCCCCTATCCCTCGTGTCACTGCATTCCACATCCAGAGCCTCATGCCTGTTGAACGGAGGCACCCGGGAGGGTGGGGTGGGTAAGGGGGTGTTTCTCCTGCCAACCCAAGTGTGGACTTTATTCCATTCATCCCTTTCCCTTGCCCTGATTTTTTCAGTCAGGCAAGGGGAGGATACAGGAATCCCTTGATCTTCATTTCTTGCTGGTGGTCTTATCTGTCTGTGGGTGACCAAAGCTTGATCCCACAGGTCGATTTCCTTTACCAGCTCCCTGATACTTCTCGACCTTTCTAACTCCTCTTTCAGTTCTACTACCAGGCTGAGGAGGTCATCCAACTTCTCACACCTCACACAAATGTTTTCTCTACTGCCACTCTATACCAGTGAAAGGCTCTGGCATACTCTGCAGACTGAGGTCTGGGTGGCTGCATGTTCCCATGGCAGCTCTGTCTGGGTTGTTACCTCTATGTTGTTGAGTGCAGAGTACTTACCTTTGCCCCGAGTGGGTACCATAGTTGGCTCCTTCTGCGAGGGTGACGAAAACCAATTGAGGTAATCACTTGAGCCAGCAAAGCTTCCTCACCCTACCCACTCACCCTTCAGCGCAAACTGCCACACTAACTGCCTCACCCCTGTTTGCTGGCCTTGTTTGCTACGCTCCCTAGGAGGCCATTTGAATCTTCCTTGGTTGCTCCTGGCAATGCCCCCTCTGCATCAGCCCCTCTCACAAGATCAGCTGGTTCACAGCAATTCTCTCAGCATGACCACAGTTTTGCCCGGCTACAGGATTCCCTCCTCATCTCCTCAATCCATGCCTAGGCTCAGCTCTTAACATAGCCACTGCTGCGCTCTTCGTTTCACCACGTTAAAATATCTGGCAGTTTCTCTGTAGCCGTTGCTGTGCTTGTTGCACGTCGCTGACTGAGAGGCCATAAAACACAGCCATTGATAAAGCACTCCAACAGGAGTTGGATGCTTCCAACACATTGCACTGTGCCGAAACCACCCTTGTATGGCACACCTGTAGCGTCACATATGGTATTTTCTACCGTTTTAGCAGCAGCCTACACTGGTGTGCTGGTTTGACTGAAAGTGAGTTAATTTTTTCATGCAGTTAGAATTTTTTTTCATAGCTAGCACGGTCATCATTTAGATTTAATTGGAGAACAAGAAGATAACAGCCTGGGACAGAGTAAATGGTTTTAATTGCTCTGGTCCGAGAGCCAAGAACAGTTCCGAGTGCTCTGCCCACAGGCATGAGGCAGCTAGTAAGGGGGGCATAGATGGGGCAGACCATGACCGACATCCAGACTGATCAATAAGAATATTCCACGCCATTAGCATCATGCTTCATACTTAAGGAGAGTCAAGATCTTGCAGCTAGCTCTTTGTCAGAGCCGGGCCAGAGACCCGTTTGGGAGAGTTCTGTTCAGGACTTTATTTTGGCCTCTGGCCATCCTGCCATTTTGCACAGGCCTCTGGACCTTACAGTCTTTTTCTCTCTTCTCTCTCTCTTTTATTTTAGATTCTATTTTCCATTTTCTATATATGACTATTAGTACATTGGTGTTATTTTATTAAACTGTGTTTGTTTATCTCAATCCAAGTTTCTCCCTTCCCTTTTGATTCTCTCACGCATGCAGGATGGGGGGAAGTGAGCGAGCAGCTATGGTGGTTATATTGCTAGCTTGATTTAAACCATGACAGCTGGCTTCAAGTACATTTGCATACTACTTCCAAAAAGCAAAGAGTTTGCTTCCTACAAGATGCAGGAGACTATTGCTAAGCAGTTCCAGCATCACGTTTCAAATGACTGGGCAAATCATTATCTATCTATAGAACACTGTTAACGGACTGAAATGTTCCACATACTTAAGCTCAGGGGAGACACCATTTTAACTCATACAACTATTTCCCTCAGTAAAAACGCACAAGACAGAGATGATATCCCCATGCTAAATCTTTATTGTGCAACCGCTGCTCAAAGCTTTTAGTACTTTCCACAGACACACATCACACAAAATCAGACATCAACTGTGTCGAGATTGACGGGCAACAAACAAAATCCATTCAGTGGCCACTCGTACACATGCAGCAACTCCCGCGGTGCAAAAATCTTAGCCAGGCGGCCAGCCCAACTCACAACCACCTAGAATAGGTAGATGTACGCGACAGACAGACTGCCCACACTCAGGCCCTTCATCCACAACCATCCGGAATCCATTGGTCAGGCCCAGGTGAGCAGCACGCTTCTTGCCCACAATCATTAAATGCCTAAGAAGCTGGAGAAGGAAGTACAGAACCATAAATAAATAAAATAAAAAGCCACACGCAAAGAGGAG
This sequence comes from Patagioenas fasciata, assembly GCF_037038585.1. Taxonomy (NCBI): domain Eukaryota; kingdom Metazoa; phylum Chordata; class Aves; order Columbiformes; family Columbidae; genus Patagioenas; species Patagioenas fasciata. Next base: position 37,489,155 of record NC_092559.1, read on the forward strand.
AAAGGGCACGAAGGGAAGGAATGAGAACAGATAACCACACAGAGAAACCAGTTAGCCCATTCCTACCAATTCAACCATTGCGCTTCAAATTACTGTCTGTCCACCCACCTGCAACTGACATTTTCCAAGCAAAGCTACAAAGACCGATTATGCACACCACTGTGGGGGAAAAACAGAGCTATGCCATTTTCTTCAGGCTAGACACTAGCAGGCTGCATAACAGTCACAAAAGCTAAGTTTGTCTCTGGGTTAAAGCCCCCATTATAACTTCAGGCAACATAAGCAATTCTGGTGCAAAATAAACTTTAGGCTGCCTTTTGCATGGGTTTACAGAGTCTTTGAACTTGACTTTCATAGCTAAAAAAAAAACATCCAGCACCTCTCAGCCAGTTTTGCCCTTCCTCACCCCTGACCTACCAAAGACCCCAAGCCATTTTCTCCGTATTAGAAAAAGTACTACTAGTAGTAGTACTCTTACTCTATAAACCATGACAAAAGGCATCAGACTGCGCTCCGAAACAACGCTGCATTTTGCACCAGAAGTACATACTCAGAGGTGAGCATTGCTTTATATCACTGCTTTTAGTCAAAAAGCTCAATTGCATTGCAAGCTAGAGGCAAGAAACTATAGCGTCAGAAAACCCAAAATAGCCTGTTGTGCCCTATCAAGAAGAAAAGAGGGGATAGGAAAGAGTCTAATAAATTAGGAACTATTTACAGGTACAGTTTAGCATACAAAAAGCTTCCACAGTACTTACAGAGTCACCAGAATCTTCTGCTTCAGATAACCTGATAATTGGTTCCTTAGGCATGGCTAGAAAAAGTGTCCAAGCTTGGGGTGAAAGACCATGGAACGCAAGGCACTGGAGGAAGAGTAAACAGTTAAAATGTAATTGGCTTCAGAGAAAGGTAATAGCTTAAGCAAATCAATATGCCGCACTGGACTTGTACAGCAGCAGATTACCAGATAGCCCAAACGTTGATTTTTCTTATGTGACATTAATACTTTCTATATGCATAATAAAACACATTTACAGAGTCCCCTCTAGAAGTGGGATTCAGCATGCAAGACAATGGGGGCAAGGAAATGGGCCAGTCCTTCAGATTAGCAACCTCCACTATGTTTTCATTTGGGTTGATTGTTTCTTAAGCAGCTTTTCTATTCAATGCGGTCCATGCAGAGGCAGGAGACAAATGGCTTAACTCAATCAGCAAATAATTTAGCAAAGTGGAAGATCAGCGGCCACTCATTTTCCATGGTACAGGGGGAGCTCAAGTATGGAATGAAAGCATAATCGCAGAAAAAATAATAAGAAAAATAAGAAAAGCTGTAATTCTTTGCTTTAATAATCCAGTTTTGGGCTTCAGAACCAAAGCCTAGCACATCAGAGCTGTGAAATCTCTATAATACTATTATGAGGCACATCAAGCCCTGCATTTCTCTGTTGGAAAGTAAAATGTGGGAAAGCAAGATGTGCGGTTCCAGTCATCTGGATGATAAAGGAAGATCAATACTAACATGACCATCTGGACAGTCGAAGACATAATACTAACATAATAGCATATAAAGGGCCTTGGACAGATTACTTTGAAGTACGTTTCTCGTAATTGTAAAAAGTTATAGCCCAGACTCGTGACAATGGTATCTCGGGCCAGATAACCGCCCCCAAGTGCATGGGATGTGTGAATGTCCTTGGGCCGGGTCTGTGAATGAGTGGAACAACAAGTGAGACAAACATCACATGAGTTTAGTGTGTTCTTAATAACAATTAGTGGAAAAGCACCTTTTTGTAAACATCTTAGTCCAGGCCTGTACCTGTAAATCCTATAAATTGTCAATGGTGAATAAAGAAGGCAGCCTAGGCCTAGGTCAGCTCTCTGCTTGGCCAGGCTCTGCGCTCCTTCCTGAACAAGATCTCTGCCTCTGCGTGAATTTCTGTCTGCGTCCTGGTACGTGTCGTTCCTAATCGACGCATTTCTCCTATGTGGAACCAACTCATTACGGTTGTGAAAAATATGATAATGATTTGTGCTAAGTGGAAAATTCTGCTAAGCTGCAGAAATGACTCTTGTTGACCAAATAAGGCATGGCACCTGTTTAATTTGGAAAGATTGTTACAGTTGGTCGTTGGGCAAACTGTTGTGAGGGGGGACACTGAGGAAGAAGGAACTCTTCAGCCACCAATGAGAAAGAGAGAAGACCCCTAGTGACAACCAACCACGGAGTCTGAGTGCAAGAAGGACTAGCCGAGGCAATAAAAAGAGTTCATCAGAAACCTAAGGCATGCATGTTGGCAGAGCGCAGACTCCCCATGCACCCAGTGCTGTTTTGCTTATGCTTTAATGAACACGTTTTTAATGAGTTGTATTAAACGTTGTTATTCATGAGGAAAAAGCGTGAGTTATTTCAACTGGTGACCTCGATGTGACAACCTTGGATAGCTCTGTGTTACCCCAGGTTCAAGGGGGGCGCCTCACTTTAATAGTGGCTCTTGGACTCGGGTGTGCGAAGAGCTACCAACGTTATTCAAAATTAAAGCATAAGCAAAAGAATTGAGCTCCCTCCCTCCGAATTACAGCAGTACACCCGTAATTCAAGGTGCACGAAGACCCCGGCAGAAACAGCGGACTGTAAGCACTGCCGGGTTGGGTGGTCTAAATGGTGCTGAATGTGTGAGACATTAATGCAGTTATGAAGCGAGTGCGGAGTCCTTCTAGGTGCGGTTCCAACACCCCGCGAGGGGCTTGGCCACCGAAGGGACGAAGCGAAAGGACAAAGGAGTGAAAGAGCACCATTTGGGATGGGCCAGGGAAAGAGTAAATCCTTAAGTTCTCCTTTCTGGGATCCCCTAGAGGGATCCCAAGAGAAGTTTACGGGATCTCCAGAGAGATCCCAAGCGGGACTAAATCCCAAGAGGTCAAGAGGGAGCGACCTTCCAGGTATACCCCCAGACAGTCCCCTGGGGATGATGTTAGAGTCCTGGAGAATCCCAGGTCTTCAGGACCCTAGAAAGGGTGGTCCCAAGAGGTCGAGAGGGAGCGACCTTCCAGGTATGCCCCCAGACAGTCCCCTGGGGATGATGTTAGAATTCTGGAAAGATGAGGAAAGTACAAGGGAAAAAAGTAAAGAAAAGATGATCCAATATTGTATGGTTGAATGGGCCAAAGAAGAAATTAGGCCAGAGCATTTATTTTGGCCCATTTTTGGATAATTTGACGATTGGATGTGTCAAGCTTTAAATTTATATGTAAACAGAAAGGAGTCTTTTAGTCAAGAAGAGAGTGATTATGTTTCATGCTGGAAAGGAAGTTTGAGAACTGTAGGAATATATGTATTTGAGAAAAAGGATAAACGTACTCGGGAGTGGACCCCCCAGTTTGTAGCAAAATCCTGAGGAGATATAAGAAAGAAACTAGAAAAACTCGAAGAGATGAGGAGAAACAAAGAGCAAAGGAAAAAATCTTAGTAGCCGCAGTAAGGGAGAGTCAAAAGAAAGAAAAAAAAAAACAAAAAAAAAACAAAAAAAAACACCTGCCCTCGTAGTGGAAGCAAAGGGAGAACCCTTTAAAGTTCCCATACTGGATAATGTGGAAATTGAATCTGAAAAAAGAATTTACCCAGAGGCTGAAAATAATCTATTGGGGAGAGATTTAATTGTGGCATCAGGCATGACTATAGAAATTGAACAGGGAACATTAAAAGTAAAACTTTATGTGTTAACACCGCAGGACAAAGTTAAAATCAACCATATATATTGATTCAAAGTATGCTTACATAGTAGTTCACACATTTGGGAAAATTTGGAAAGAGAGAGGGTTAATAAATACCCAAGGAAAGGAATTAGTACATCAAGAACTAGTGGTTAGAGTTTTATAGGTCCTTAGAGGATCATCAGCAGTAGCAGTAGTCCATGTAAAAGGACATCAGAGAGGAACCAGGTTTAAAATTAGAGGAAACAACTTGGTGAATCATGAAGCTAAACAGGCAGCAATGTTATCTTTAAAACCTATTGTCCTACAACCTCTAAGAGACAAACAAACAAAAAGGCAGAGAAAAAGTTCACTATAAAAGAAAAAGCAGAATTAGAGAATATAGGTGCAGAATTCAAGAATGGGGGATGGTTTTTTTTTTTACCAGATAGTAGAGAGATGGTCCCCAAAAATTAAGTTAGGGGAATTCTAAATTTACTACATCAGAAAACTCATTGGGGAAACAGAGCTCTCTGTGATCAGTTTTTGAAGTGTTTTGGATGTTTTGGGATATTTGAAATAGCTAAACAAATTACGTATGGGTGCTTGACTTGTCAAAAAGTAAATAAAGTAAGTATGAGAAAATCACCCGCAGGGGGAAGAAAAACAGCATAGATCTTTTGAAAGGATTCAAGTGGATTATACTGAATTGCCCAAAGTGGGAATATATAAATACTTATTGGTTATAATAGACTAACTAACGCACTGGGTGGAAGCCTTTCCTGCCATGAGAGCAACCGCCTAATTTGTAGAAAACTTGCTGAACTCTGCGAGATACTGTTCCTTATTAACCTGTTTTCTTTGTAGGTATCTGTTTAAGCACATTACAGTTTAAATAAGTGCCTGTTACATGGTACAGTAAGTTCACAGACTGCTAAATCATGAGAATCCATTGACTGAATATGTACATTTTGTGATTATACAGAAGATTTTGTGATTATACAGAAGACCGTGAGCTCTTTACTGCGTGAATGTGATGATAATATTTTGTGTGTGACAGCTGTTACTTTTCTTTCTAGCATGCTAGCTTTATTCCAGTATCCAGACTTGTGCAACTCTGTGATAGGCTGTGTCTCATCTCAATGTGCTGGATTTGGCTCTTTTGTATGCACACCAAGTAAAGAATCCTGGTTTTGGAATAACAGTTGTAGCACACCAGGTGAGACACTAATAAAAGCCTTGCCCAGTCCAGCTTGTTGCGGTGGTGGGGGGGCGGGTGCCGACTGGGCTCCAGCGCGCACTGACCTGTTTTGTCAGGGAGACCCAGAGGCACCTCTACCTGGCTGAGCAGTAAGCAGTTCAAAGGTGCAATGCAAAAACTGAGATATTGTCTTGAATATGTGTAACTGTGATCTATCTGCATATTTGACCTTGGTATTTGGTTTTCATATCTGAGTTCAGCATTTTAATTTGCATATTTATATTCGGTACCAAAAGAATTTTGTTTGGGGAGATAATTATAAAATGGGAACCGATTCCGCTACTAAAATACCACCTTGCTCCCCTCTTAGGATGCATCCTTATACATTAGAGTAATTGCTCTTATTGCTATTTAATAAAGTTGAGACCAGAAAAGAAGTGAGGTTGTTAAACTCTGATTCGCATTGAATTTGTGTGTTTGTTGGAGGAATGGGAAAGAAAACTAAATGTGGAGGGGTTTGGTTAGATGGAGATATGTTGTTGAATTAGTCAGGCCCAAAGGAATCTCAAGGCCACTTTGAGAAGCTGAGAACAGAATCTGCTGTGAGAAAGAGAGAGGGGCGTTTCTTCATTAACAGGGCCTCAGCATGGCGTGAGTCATCGGACCTATCATCGGTGGGGCTCCAGCGTGTGGACTGCCCATGATACTCATTTAGCGAATCCATGCTGGGAGCGTGGATGCATGATTAGAGAATAGTTGCGTATATAAGGAGGCTTGTTTCTGTAATAAATGGCTTTGCGTGATTCACATTGAATCGGAATGCTGAGTCCTTTATCGCTCCAACAAATGGTGACCCCGACGTGATACTCCAAACGGCGTCTCACTAAGGTCAGGGAAAAGCCTGGAGCGGCCCAGCCGGAGGCGGATCAGCTGGACTGAGAACCGGGCGGAGGCGTACGGACATTCCGCAGATAAATTTGTTGAAGAAGTCCCCGGAAAAGGTGAGCAGCTGGGAGCAGGAGGAGGGAAGAGTGAAGCTATGGGGCAAAATATATCCTCTGAGGAAGAAGTCATAGTTAAACTCCTCCTGCATATTCTCTCTATGAGAGGACTTAAATATGAAGAAAGTAACATACGTAGACTGTTGGTTCGGTGTAGAACTAACGGCTACCCGACAGAAGCTGAGAAGGTTTTTAAAATTGAACTTTGGGATGATATAGGGCAGAAATTATGGGATAAGGTTAGCAATGGAGATAAAGAAGCTAAATCATTAGCGACTACATGGAAGCTTATAATTTCCACCTTAAAAGAATTTAAGGCTGAACGGGCTGCGGTTACCAGAATTTTTGCAGCATTGCAGCTTGATAAGAACTCTAAAAATAATTGTGAAGCTTACCCGGTTCCTGTCTTTGATACCTTCTCTACTCCATCCCCTGCTGTGCTTTTGGCACCCCCGATACCTCAGCAGTCCGGGGTGGGGGGAGGAAAAATGCCGAGCGGGTGTCCTCCTACACTATTAGCAAACCCTGATGAGAACAGCAAGTCAAAAGGATTGGAATCAGACAACTTGCCCAAAGAACCTGTGAAAGCTGAGAATGCTAAAGTTGTAAACAAGCCCTTTTATCAATTTGTCTCTGCTTTTACCACCTTTTAACCCTCCAACTTCCATGAGAGAGCAGAAGGAGTCACCGGATAAGAATTGGGCAAAAGAACTGTGTGAAAGATCAGATCAACTATTAGCGAGTGAATCCAACAGTCAGCAATATCAAGCTATGAGAGAGGTGCCTGAAACCAACAAAGCAGCCAAATCATTTGCAACTATTAATCAGGGTCCCAATGAGAATTACATGCAATTTATTGACCACCTTCAAGAGGCCATCAATAAGGAGGTTGAAAACTTAGAAGTTAAGGAAGCACTGGTGTTGAAATTAGTAGTAGAGAATGCTAACGTTTGCTATCAGCATGTTATTTGCGGGTTTTACAGTACATATTATGTGCTCCTGTGTACTGTCTCTCTGAAAATCAAGCAACTTGTCAGGAATGTGAGTTAATTGTTTTACTAGTTGTTCTTAAGTGCACCGTGAAACCTTCTCCCCGCTTTTCCCACTCACGCTGCAAGCAGCCCTGTGCTTCCCCCCCCCCCCCACCCCTCAAAGTTTTTACTTGCAAGATGGGGTCAGGAATGATTGTTTTCAGTTGTGTTCCTAAAAAATCAGCATTGGGAGGTGTTTTAAAACATAAGAAAGCACTCGGACAAGAAATCATTAAATCTTTTCAGACAGTTTTACAGGCGGGGCGATTTGAACTTCAACAAGCTGAGAGAGAATTAACTGATAACACACAGGTCAGAAAACTTGTTAAAGTCTGCAAGATGCTTTCCTTATTAACCTGTTTTCTTTGTGGGTATCTGTTTAAGCATGTTGCAATTTTGGTAGGCCTTTGTTATATGGTACGATAAGTTCACAGTCTGTTAAATCATGAGAATCCGTTGACTCAAAATGTGCATTTTGTGATAATACAGAAGATCATGAGTAATTTAGTTCTTTACTGCATGAATGCGATGGTAAAATTTTGTGTGTAGTAGCTGTTATTTTTCTTTCTAGCACGCTAGCTTTATTTCGGTATCCAGACTTGCGCAACTCTGTGATGGGCTGTGTCACATCTCGATGTGCTGGATTTGGCTCTTTTGTATGCACATCAAGTAAAGAATCCTGGTTTTGGGATAACAGTTGTAGCACACCAGATGAGACACTGATAAAAACCTTGCCCGGTCCAGCTTGCTGCGGTGGCGGGGGGGCGGGTGCCGGTTGGGCTCCAGCACACACTGACCTGTTTTGTCAGGGAGACCCAGCGGTACCTCTGCCTGGCTGAGCAGTAAGCAGTTCAAAGGTGCAATGCAAAAATTGAGAGATTGTCTTAAATTAGTGTAACTGTGATCCATCTGCATATTTGAACTTGGTATTTGGTTTTCATATCTGAGTTCAGTATTTTAATTTGCATATTTGTATTTGGTACCATGACAATTTTGTTTGGGGAAATAATTACAAAATGGGAACCGGTTCCACTGCTAAAATTTCACTGCTAAAATTCTACCTTGCTCCCCCTTAGGATGCATCCTTGCGCATTAGAGTAATTGCTTATATTGTTAGCTAATAATTTTGAGACCAGAAAAGAATTTAAATTATTAAACTCTGCTTTGCAAAAAAAAAAAAAAAGAAAAAAAAAAAAGAAACAAAAAAAAGAAACAAACACCTAAATGCTATGATGGATGTGAACTTGGTATTGTATGAAGTTGTATTTAAAAGTTGCTGGAATGTGAACTGATTTGGATCTAGGAAAATGGAATAATGGATTGATGTTTAATATACTGTATTTTGACATCTTTAAATTGTGAAAGGTAAATGGGGCTGAGGAATGTAACAACTGTTGAGCTAATTGGAATCGTGTATAAAACTCAGCTCATTGTAACCGAGGAGTTTGCCAGAGCCTCCCACTTCGTACCAGCGATTACGCCAGCTGCGTGGCCATGACTATATCTGAACTGCAGCAAGAAGAGAAAGAAGAAAAAAAAAAGGAAAAACCTGTTTGCCCGCTGCTAAGCGGAGAAAGGGAGGCTTTACTCCCCCCCGCTCTGTCTTTCTTCTCTCTCTGGAGTATTGTCATCCATCCTTATTGTGGCACTGTGTTGCTTCTTGGCTTTGAATCAGGGGTTGTTGGTGATGTTTCTTTTTGCTTCTGTCTTGTTTCCTAGGTTTTGGCACATATGGGGAAAGAGCTCATAATTTTACCTCCCTACTGAAGTCATTCTTTTCACACTGGTCAGCTTTGGGGAGGTCAGAGTGCTCAGTGCTTCTCTGGGTCAGACTGGTACTGATTTGGGTGTGGAGTGCAGCCAGGTTGGTTTGATGTGGAGTTGGAACTGATTTGTTTTCATGCTGGGCTGGAGATCCTGCCAATCCCAGATGGGGGCGAGAGGGAGGTTTTATTCCCCCCCGCGCCCCTCCCCTAAGCAATGTTACTGCTAGAGAACTGTAATACTGCATGAAGGAGTCTGAGGGTTGAAATTTAAAGGCATTACCAATGGGTCCATAGTTCTAATGAAGCTCAGAAATTAAACAAAAAAAATTTTTTAATAGACTTATTCTGTGGTAACTGGTTGTAAGAGACTTCTTAGTAAATTCACCATGCTAGTTTTTGAGGTCATGGGAGAGAACGAAAGAAAGGCTGTTTTTTGAGACCAATAGAATGCCAAATTTGGAACAAAGTTTTAATACATGAATTCTTGTAGTTGCCAGAAAGTCCTATACCTCTCTTGGGTCAGGATTTGTTAAGTAAATTGCAAGCTCAAATAACGTTTTCTGAGAATTCTGTTTAGTTGCATGGCCTACAAGAAGCTGCTTGGATGGTGCAGATCTGCTTGCTGCAAGTGAGAAATCTCCAAGGAAATTTCAAATGCTGTATTTCCACTAGTATTAACAGCCAATGTTTCGATAAAGCAAATACTACACTGATAGAACTGAAACAGGACTTCGATCCGGTAAGGGAAAACAATATCCAATAAATATGGCAGCCAAAATGGAGTTGGAAACTTTGAGGAATAAATTTATGACAACCTTACAGGCTGACTGCATTCGATTGGACTTGCAGATTTGTCTATTTATAGCTACAACATAGAAACAACCTGTGGCTATTGTGGGACAGTATGATGAGAATGCAAACAGACTGATATACTTGGAATGGATTTTTTTGCCCAATTCTTTTCCTAAAACTATTACTGAGCCCCTGGAATTGATTGTTACTCTGATCAAAAAAGGCAGAGAATGGATTCAGGCTTTAGTAGGCCGTGATCCATCTGTCATATATGTACCTTTTGCGAAAGCAGATTTTGATTGTTTTTATTCACAATCTCTGTCCTTGCAAATTGCGCTAGCAGATTTTCTTAACAGCATAGGTTTTGGCATGCCTAAATGTAAACTGCTTCAAAATCTGTGTGTCTTTGATATCAGACCAGAGACCGTACTTGTATTCGGTCCTATCCCAAATGCTCGCACAGTTTTTGTTGATGGTTCAGGGAAGTGTCATGAAGCTGTAGTGGTCTGGCGTGAAGATAGCGATTGGCATCATTCTGTTACAATTGTTGAAGGCTCAACCCAATTAGTGGAACTTGGTGCAGTTTTGCATGCCTTAGAGCTTTTTAGGGAGGAACCTCTAAATTTGGTTTGTGATTCTGAGTACGTAGTCAAGGTCCTACAGCGCATCCCCTCCACTTAAAGAAATCTCGCAACAGCAACTTTTTGATATGTTTTTATCATTGCAAACTGCATTACAGCTTTGCAAACACCCACTGTTTGTTACTCATATACGCTCTCATACAACTTTACCAGGTCCCATAACTGAAGGTAATGCAGTTGCGGATTCTTATACTGTAGCTACAGTCCGTTTCCAGTCTGCCAGGGCTTCACATGATTTCTTCCATCAGAATGCTGCTGCCTTAAAAAAGATGTTTGGTCTCACTCTCGAGCAAGCGATAGACATAGTGCGCTCTTGCCCGGAATGTCAAGGTCTGATTACAAGCTCGCCCTCCCTTGGAGTCAACCCTCGCGGACTCTCAGCTAATGACATTTGGCAGTCTGATGTTACACGTTTCATCTTTTGGCCATTTGAGTATGAGAAAATCACCCACAGGGGGAAGAAAAACAGCATAGATCTTTTGAAGGGATTCAAGTGGATTATACTGAATTGTCCCAAGTGGGAATATATAAATACTTATTGGTTATAATAGACTAACTAACGCGCTGGGTGGAAGCCTTTCCTGCCACGAGAGCAACTGCCTAATTTGTAGTTAAAAGGTTATTGGAACAGGTTATTCCGAGATTTGGCCAGTAACAAAAAAATTAATTCCTGCTCTGTTTTACAAAGTGGTATTCTCAACATTGGCTACATCCATTGCTAAAAGCGATAACACCTCTGAGGTTAAGGGTTGTCATCATTGCAATCAGTTTCTTCTTTGTTAGCTAGCCAAGGTCTCACCCACTTTGCTGGGATCCACGAATTTTTATGGTTACCTGTAGAAACACAAGCATATCCCCTTCCCCAGGTTATTAATGACATAGGACCTTCCCATTGTTGTGTTGTCACATTAAACACACTAACCTTAGGTCCATTTTCGGAAAAATCTTTGACATTTATGATATGGTGCATAACAACAGGTTCCATTTCAATCTCACTTTTAGGATTAAGCCAGTTCAGCACATACAATGCCTTCATCAATACCTCCTCTGGACTCACACCAATTCCCCCTTGTTTTTTCAAAACAGACAAAAGATTTTTCAGAGTGCGGTGTGCACGCTCAATAATTGCCTGGCCAGTAGAATTATAAGGGACTCCGAACAGGTGTTGTACTTTCCACTGGGCGAGGAAGGTTGCAAGTGTATCAGAACGGTATGCGGGACCATCATCTGTTTTGATCTGTGTAGGAACACCCATGACAGCAAAAGCTTGTAATAAATGACGCTTTACCACTTTTGCATTTGCTGAGGTCAAAGCTGTAGCCCACAGCAGTCCTGAACAGGTATCTATGGACACATGAATGTACTTTTGTCAGCCAAACGGTGCAAATTCAGTAATATCAGTTTGCCATAACTGGCCTGGCTGCTTGCAGCGCGAGTGGGAAAAGTGGGGAGAAAGTTTTACGGTGTACTTATACCACAAAGAAACAATTCTAACAACAACCAGTGAAACAATTAAATCACATTCCTGACAAGCTGCTTGATTTTCAGAGGGGCAATACACAGATGCATATAATATGTACTGTAAAACTCACAAATAACACGTTGAAAGTAAACATTAGCATTCTCTACTTCTAATTTCAACACCAGTGCTTCCTTAGCTTCTAGGTTTTCAACCTGCTTATTGATGACGTCTTGAAGATGGTCAATAAATTGCATGTAATTCTCACTGGGACCCTGATAGTAGTTATAAAAGATTTGGCTGCTATGTTGGTTTCAGACACATCTATCATAGCTTGATATGCAAGGTCTGTTGACTGCCTCAGGATTTCAGAAACTAATAGCGCCTGTAATTGTGGTGTGTCAATTAGTGTCTGTTCCAAGAGCTGGGATACCTGCCCCTTTCAACGAGTCCCCATCATTCCATCCTAAATGATCTATAGCTGTTACATTGCATAGGTCTAATTTTGCTTGAGTCTTTCATAGTTTTTATCTGATCTTGGGGCAACATGTACACATACTCTTTTTCCTGTTAACTTTTGAAGAAAATGCTGCAAACCCCCATCCTCATCCGAGTCATCAGATAACGCAGAATTGAACGGTGCTGGAGAATCTGATATCCTTGAATAATTCCTTGCTGGGTCAGGCAAGTGCAAGCCCCTTGCCGAACCCAGGCAAGTGTAAGTTCCTGCCTAATTCAGACAAGTGTAGTCCTTGTAAGCTTAAATAACGTTTTCTGAGAATTCTGTTTAGTTGCATGTCCCACGAAAAGATACTTGGAAGCTGCAGATCTGCTTGCTGCAAGCAGGAAATCTCCAAGGAAATTTTGGATGTTATATTTCCACTAGTATTGGCAGCTGAAGTATCGGTAAAGCCAACACTACACTGATAGAACTGAAACAGGACTTTGATCCGGTAAGGGAAAACAATATCCAATAAACATGAAAGCCAAAATGGGGTTGGAGACTTCGATGAAAAAATTTATGACAACCTTACAGGCTGACTGCATTCGATTGGACTTGCAGATTTGTCTATTTATAGCTACAGCATAGAAACAACCTCTCTTTGGTTTCCTTAAATGCGATGGAGGAAAAACAAGCGTCTGGTCAGCCCTTGTGGTCCTTTTTAGAATATACCACAATAGGAAGCATGTTCTGCGAACCCCCGTTCCGCCCTCAATGGATCTTGTGGGTGCAGCAGACCCAGGTTCTGGTAGATTTTAAGTTCATCTGTCAGAACATTAAGGGCCTCCATATGCTGTGAGGTCCATTTCCATTTTCTGTTTTTCAAAATCAGGTCTGTCACGGAGGGACCCCTAAGTCAGTTTTAGGGGAGGCAAACAAGGTCCAAAACAGACTTTTATTTTGACCGGAAGAGTCTGGCAAGTCCACCGACTAGAAACGGGGTTTATACAATTAGTTAGCACTCCGGTAACATAAAATACAGGTTTGGATATCAGTTGAGGAAATTATTGGGGTACAGCAAATAAGAATAATGGAGATCCAGTGTGTGCATGCACACACTCACAGCAAACAAAGCCAGAGACGTCTCTGACTCCAGGTTACTACACTTTCTTCTATTAGCAAGGACTACGCTTGCCTGAATTAGGCAGGGACTTACACTTGCCTGGGTTCAGCAAGGGGCTTACACTTGCCTGACCCGGCAAGGAATTATTCAAGGATATCAGTCCAACTGTTGAGATGATCGTTTGACTGGAGTCCCTCCGGACGCTCGCTTCAACATTTCTTCAACCCTATCACATCGGGGTTACCATTTGAGGGATTGACGACATGGACTCCTGGTGCAGGTGAACCAAGAGACCCTTTATTTTGGCAAGGCATTTACATTTATAGCTAGTAGCTGATGTACACATGTTTAACTTTCTGTTTTTATTGACTTATGCTAGCTGTTCACGCGCTTAAAGTTATCTTGCGATTGGTTTACTTAACCTTGCACGCGCTCTGGCAGTTTGGCTAACACATTGTAAATATCTTTTACTGTACAAAAACATTCTGGTTTCTCATTCTATTTTGGTCAAGGTCGTTCCAGTAACTCAAGGTGACTGTCTGTAAGATATTCCACAAGTGGGAAAGGAACAGGACCTTTTAGAGATAGGAAAGTCGGGAAATAGCTGGGGAGCCAATCACTTTAAGGGGGGGAATTGCAAGAGAAAAAGCCTTCTTTCTTGCAACAAGAGGTTCTTGTGAGAAAAAGGTACTAGTCTCCATTTTTTTCCCTGGTAGACTCCTCCGTTACAATGAGCTAAGTTTATCTTGCAGCTTGACACAGGCCTGAAATTTATGTTCAAGCTGTACAGCACAGGCCTGGGATATTTTGCTTTTTTTTTTTCCATTTCATTCCAGTCATAATACACTTTATATGCAGTGCCGATTAGCCCAGCAACAGCTGATCTATGCTGACATCCTCCCCCCCCCAAACAGACCTCCCAAGGACTGATAGAGCTGTCTATACCTTGGGTTGCATGGAGCTCCAGAACCTGAAGTCCCCCAGCACCTGAAGGCAGCAGTGGATGCCATAGCTGGAAGCATGCCCAGCTGGAAGATCTCCTTGGACAAGTAACTATGTTACAAGAGGAGCTCGAGATGCAGTATGGTATCTGGGAAGGCAAGCAGGAGATGGATGTGTGGTATTGTACGCTGTACCAGGCTGAGCGACAGCCTGCCTTAACGCTGTGTGAGAGGAAGGTAAGCCTGAATCCAGCCTCAAGCTGACTGATACAAGTAACTCACGAGATGAAGGAGACTGGACACTTGCTTGTACTCGGGGTAGGAGGAAGACTCCCCCCGCTCCACCCCCCCATCTCCTGAAGCATCCCTACATAACAGAGAGGATGCTCTGGAGTTGGAGGCTGAAGAGCATGTGAGCAACGGACAGGATTCAGGACAAGGCAACCATGCAAAGCTGACCCAACCACCCACTCGCATTAGAACCAGCACCACCAGAAAAGCATGTCAGGTATTAGTAATTGGAGATTCCCTACCGAGAGGCACCAAAGCACCAATTTGCCATCCGGATGATTTCTCTAGAGAAGTCTGCTGCCTACCAGGAGCTTGCATTTGTGGCGTCACCGAGAGGCTGTTGAGCCTGGTGAACCCTACGGATTATCATCTGCTTGTACTATTCCATGTAGGGTCTGACGAGGCAACTTAGAAGCCTGCCAAGAGACTATGAGTCCCTCAGAGCAATGTTAAAATGATCAGGAGCGTGGGTGGTGGTCTCCTCTATCCTCCCAACCAGAGGAAGGGGTCTGGGAAGGAGGAGATTAATTGAATGGGTGAATGCCTGGCTGTGTAGCTGGTGCCATAGTCAAGGTTTATGCTTCTATGATCATGGATCTACCTTTGAGAAACCAGGTCTGTTGGGAGCTTATGGGATTCAGCTGACCAAGCGAGGCAAGAAGGTCTTCACCAACAAGCTGGCAGGGCTTTAAACTGGACTCAGCAGGGGAAGGGGATGGAGTTTTGAGCAACAGGGAAGAGCCAGGGGCTGCTGATGCATTAGGAATCAACAGGGGAGCACCTGAGAAATGCCGCAAAGGAACTGGGGTTTGGTCCTCCAAAAAAGCAACACGGTCGACAGCCCATCTGAAGTTCCTCTACACCAATGTGTGCAGCATGGGTAACAAACAGGAGGAGTTGGAAACCACTGTGCAGCTGGAAAGCTATGGCCTAATGGCTGTCACTGAAACTTGGTGGGATGACTCATGCGACTGGAGCACTGCAATTGATGGCTATAAACTGTTTGGAAGGAGGGAGAGGTGGAGAGGTTGCCCTCTATGTAAAAAAAAAAAAAAAAGATTTGGATGGCATAGAGCTGTCTTTGAAAGACAGCAATGAACAGCTTGAGAACTTATGGGTGAAAATTAGAGGCCAAGCCAACAAAGGAAACCTTGTGGTTGGTATCCACTGCAGGCTGCCCAATGAAGGGGAGGATGTCGACGAAGTGTTCTTACTTTAGCCTTCAACCACTGTTCCCGCATCCATGATCTGGATGATGGGTAGACAGAGCGTACCCTTAGCAAGTTTGCTGATGATACAAAACTGAGAGTAGACAGGCTGGAGAAATGGGCAGGCAGGAGCCTGGTGCAGTTCAGTAAGGGAAAGTACAAAGTCCTGCACCTGGGGAGGAACAACCCCATGCACCAGTATATGCTGGAAGCTGACTGGCTGGAAAGCAGCTTTGTAGAAGAGGACGAGGGGGGCTCCTGGTGGACAGCAAGACAAACGTGAGCTGACAATGCGCCCTTGCAGCAAAGAAGGCTAAGGATATCCTTAGCCCAATACAGAGGAAAGCAGGGTTTATATAGGTTATGATACAGTTGTGTAGAAAAATCAAATTGCTTGCTATCCCCCAGGCTGCAGGGCACAGCAACACTGTTAATTGCCTCTCTCTTAAAAATGTATGTTTCTTTTCACAAAACCTTGGGAAAGAAAAGGCAAGGTGTCTGCCTCCACAACCATCTATATTTTCTGCCCAAAGTATCAAAAACTAGATGTTTAAGGCATAACATCATTCTTTGTTTTAATTGGGATGGGGGAAGTGCTTTGAGGTTGTCACAGCATATTAAAGAAATGCTCTTGACCGTAGGTTTCCTGTAGCATAGTCTCAGATGTCTGTGCTTAAAAAAAATAATTTAATTTAAAAAATTAGAAATAAATTGAAAGGTACAGCAAAGAAACAGTCTGAACTAAGTGCCTCTCAAGGGGAGGGACCCTGAGACAAAAGAGGTTTGGGCTTTTAAACCCTCACAATCTGTGCACCTGCTCTTCACACTGTCCTTCACACAATTTTCAGTCCAGTGGTAATTCTGAGGCTTCTTTGTTTCTTATTGGATTCTCTTTTCCAGGCAGTTTTTTTACTGTTCTTGATGGTTTTCAGCCTCTGCTGACAGTGTTGCCTCTTTGTCTCCTGATACAGGTCTTCATGCCCCGCCCCCCCATCATCAAGCAACCAGGTTAAGATAAGTTCACAGTCAGAGGCCTGGAATTCCAACAGGCCTGGCCACTCACACCAAGTTTGGCTACTCATGCTAAAACAGGTTATTCAAACAAAATAATACAGCTAAAATAATAGAATGCAATTAAAAAGTTAGTTTGATTTAACTTATTCTACAACACTGCAATAGCTCCTACTACCCACCAAGCCCCTAGGAATTTAATTTCCTGCCCGGGACCTTGGCATTTGGAAGGCTGAATATCCAATTCGGTTTTTGTCAATAGGTTCCAGATACTCTCTGCTACTTGTCCAACCTGTTCCTTATTGTCTCTGCCCACCAAGATGTCATCTAGATATTGATCTATGTGAATGCCCAAGGGCACTTTCACAGGACTGCAGCCAGGGCATTGTGAGTAACAGTAGGAGAGTGTACCTTGTAGAAGTCAATTAAAGACTTATTGTCTCCCCAGGTAAAAGCAAATTGGGGTTTGTCCTCCTCCCTTAGGGGAACCATGAAAAACATATATTTGACACCTAAAGTGCCCATCCACAGATGGGCTGCTGCTTGTCTTGCAGTTACCACTGATGTCTGGGACGGCAGCCATTAAGGGTGGGATGTTACTATTCAGTTTTTAATAATCAATAGTTAAACACCACTGCTCATTGGGTTTGTGAACTGGACAAACCACAGAATTATAGGGAAAACGAGTTTGGCTGAAAAAGATTGTTAACAACCTCCGTACTGTAAGGAGCCATTGAAGGAGGAATGTTGTTTTTGCAACTGGGGATCTGAGGCCTGACAGCGGGTGGGGACTGAGGGATATCTGGCTATCAGATCTTGAATGTAAAACAAAGTCTCCTTGCACTGGGGAAGGTTAGCCAGAGAACCAAGAAACCATACTATAAATGGAAATAAATAAGGGGAGGGGGTTGTTAGAATTAGATTAGTGAGATAGGTAAACTGAGGTAGGGCATCCAGGAAGCATCGGGTAGTCTGTAAACCCTGCAGGATTTAGGTCTAGGCAGGATCTCTCAGCAAAGCATATTTTATTAACAATTTTGCAAGACCTAGTGTTCTACCTAAAGGTAGGTACACATAATAAGGCAAAAAGCCCCTGCTTATATCTTCCCCAAATCCTGGCCACAAATTCCCTCCCCTGTTCCCCATTGGTTGGGTACTTCAGGGTTTACAAACTACCCATCTAATTCTAACAACCCCCTCCCTTTACCGATTTATTTAAAATATGGGTTCCTGGTTCTTTGGTTACCCTTCCCCCAGCTTAATTTTTTAAAATACAGTAATCAGTTTGCATTCCGGGATTAGTTCAAAGAGACTTTGTTTTACATTAAAGATTCATAATCTGATGTCTCTCAGTCCTTCCTCCCCACTGGGGTCAGACACCAGGTCCCCAGTTTTGTAAAAACAACATTGCTTCATTAAACATTCCTTACACTTACATCAGGGTCTCCCCAGACTTCTCCATCCCAATCCCCAGAATCCACACCCACCATCAACTTTTGATTTTGCATAATGCAGGGGGGGGCTCCCCTGCTTGTGCCAGGGCAATCTCAAACCTTTGTTCCAACACAATTGTCTGTTCTCTTTCTCTTTGCAATTCTACCTTTACATTGTTTATCTCTGACTGCCTCTTAAAATTATCCTGTTAAAATTGCTCACAATATTTACACAAGACCCATGCCTGTTTTAAACAGACACGTTGGACTGCACACACAATGGCACCCAAAACAGCACATGTGATTAAGACCACACTAGGATTGAACCATTTTGCTTCTACCCATTCTGTACCGGGGGTGGAAGGATTATAGCTGTGACTCCATAATTTCTCCATGTTTGCCGATATACTGTTGACTATGCCAATAAAAAATGTCACGGAGGCACCCCAAAAGTCAATTCAGGCAGGCAACAAGCTCTGCACAGACTTTAACTAGAGATGTTGAACAGAAACCAATTACAAATGGGGTTCTTCCAAACTTATTCAGCATTCTGACAAAATTATAAAACACATGCTTGGATACTGGTTAGGAGTTCAATTATTACACAACCGACTCAAATCTCAAGGGGATTAGATCCCAAAATTCTAGAGTAATGATTCAAAATTTGCATCTTCCCACTCTGTGTCAAACTGAGGACTCTCAAGGGTACCCAGATTGCTTACCAGGTCAGTAAGGTGTCTCGATCCCCAGGGAATGTTCCTTAGTTGGCCAGTCTAAGGAGGAGAGTCTTTGACTGCATACCCGCTGCACCAAGGAAGACCAACTCAAAGGGGGTTTCCAGTGAGCTAGTTGAATCTGAGCTGTGGTCACTTATGGTAGTTGTCCAGAAAATACTCTCAACCAGGTGTCGCAGGGGAGTGATTTAAGGTTCTGCTTATTGCAGAACAATATTTAGATTTATCAAAGAAAAGTGTGACTTAAAAGAGTTCGGTGGCAGGTTCACTCTATTATTCACTGCATGGAGGAAATATACCAAGTCAAATGCTGTATACCTTCCAGATGTCTTGTCTCCTGATAACTGTTCACTCTGGAACCTGTATTCCAGAACTCCGGAGGCAAACTTCCAGGCAAGGCCTGATAACCGTTCACGAAACAAACTTTCAGACATCAGAATTCGCAGAAATAAAATAAAAACAAATTTAAAAATGAATGGAATAGAATCGCAGAAGGGCTGGCTCAAGCAGGGTACCTGCACAGAGGTCCAACTAAGCGTAGAAAGCCATAGATTTTTATATCTTTACAGACCATTCATACCATGATTCAGTCCAATAGCAATATTTCAGTTTGGGGTCTTCTTGCTTCTCATTGGATCTTTTTCACTGATCTCATATGTGCCTTGGTTTTGTTTAGCTGCAGATACTGTTTATAGTCCATAGCCTTGCAGGTGCTGTTTTGTCTGAATCAATCCTTTTCTTCTCAGTGAAGTGCAAATCAGGCCCCGTTGAGGCACGGAAATGACCTTACAACCCTTGAGGTTGTAAGGAAGGTATGTATTTACGTCAGACACACAGGGAATAGCTTCACCCAAGATGTGTGTCTGTGTTTTCACAGTAGTTGTGAGCTTGGGTAAATACAGTAAAGTGTTACGTATTCATGAAAGATTTTAGGAATGCCTATACATATTCATAACCTGTCCCCGAGAAGGCGGTTCTTATTACAATGAGTTCCAGGAGACCATTTCCATAGTCTCCACCTCTGGCTCCTCCTGGTTGCAGCTGTGCAGTGATCGTGAACCCGGGTCCTCTTTCTCTGTACACAGTCACCTTTGGTCCAGTGTGATGAGTTGATTAGATCTCAGACTGCTAAGTTGGTTAAAACTGGCGTACCTCCTGTCCTGTGCCCAAGTTTCTGTTATCTAGTTCACTCAAGGATGCACCAAGGATGCACCCAAGGATTATTATCTTTGCAAGGCGTCAGTGAAGTCCTGTTTCTCGTACAATAAGTTACACAAAGCTAAGCAAGGCTATGTGGGTTAAAGGTTTAACTCTCTGTTGGCTCTTTAGTGATGTGGGGTAGGGTTAGTTCTTTAAGTGTCAAGGGTTAGTTCTTTAAGTGTTAATTAGTTAATTGTAAATTCCCTGTATCATTCCCCCCTTTTCTAAGAGGTTAGTAAGTTCTTTTACTAATGTGATGATTCTTCATCTATGTTTTCTCTGGCCACAGGTAAGAAGTCTACTTCTACCTGAGAAAACCCATCTCTATCCTTAAACAGATTTTTAATGTTAATGCAAAAGTCAGACTCCTGGTGTTTGTCTATTGCACTGCTGAGCTCTTTTGGGGCAGCTGACAACCATATGGCTGGTGCTCCGGCAGAAACGGCATCTTCTGGGCTGTGACGGGAGTTTGCATTCTTTGGCCTGGTGACCCCACTCACTGCAGCTGTAGCATTTGTCTTCTCTTTTGGGTTTCTTCTTGCTGAGGTACTAAGTGCTGCCCAGGCCAACCACCCAGAAGGACCAAAACATGTCAAGGTGGACATAACCTAATTTCTTTGATAGAATTTCAGAAAGGTTTTGGTTAATTACTACAAATTTAAAGCTCTCTCCTGCAGAAGTGGGCAATGTAATATATATACTCTGATTGTTTTGATTCCAAAGCACCAATTTAAAGCGTCCCCCCATGGTTTTATTCAGATCTTGCTCATGCCAGTTTTCATCCCACCCGTGTGCTAAGGTTATGAGTGTAAGAAACACCATTTTCCAGGTTGTGGCGATTAGAAACGACGCATACCGGGACGCAGACAGAGATTCATGCAGAGGCAGAGATCTTGTTCAGGAAGGAGTGCAGAGCCTGGCCAAGCAGAGAGCTGACCTAGGCCTAGGCCTCCTTCTTTGTTCACCATTGACAATTTATAGGATTTACAGGTATGGGCCTGGACTAAGATGTGTAGTGGCAGAGTCTGACTCCAGAGGCAAAAGCTGCTGTGGGGAAAGATTTGGCCATGCTGAATGCAAACACCCAAGGCCAACAGATATTAGCCGGCTTGGGAAAAACTGCTTCTCTGGCAGAGATGGTGAAGCTTGTACACGGGTACCGATTATGCAACAGGAGGCAGAAAAGGCAAAAATACATGCTCAAGCCCACGCTGAGGCCTTGGCTGCAGCACTTAAGCCTGCAATGAAAGGCCAAAGCCCTTCTTCTCGCGGTCTAGCATGTTTTACTTGTGGACAGACAGGACATATTGAAAGAAACTGCCCTCAGTACACTCGGAGAGGGGGACCTAGTAATGGCACTAGTCAGTCGCCAGCTCCCCTCAATTATTTGTGCTTCGATGGCACATGCAGTCGGTGTGATAAGTATGGACATCGAGCAGTGGAGTGTCGATCAAAATTTAAAAAAGATGGGACACCGCTGCCGGGAAACGGGAGGGCCAGCGCCAGGGGCTGGGGTGCGATGACACCACAATACCAGCCGAGAGGGGGAACAGCCATGGTTGCTTGTCCGAGCTCAGGGCAGCAACCTCAGGAAGCGCAGGCGTCCATCTGGCTGTGGGAACAGACGTCACAATAACAGACCGGTCTGTACATGTAGTTCCATCTACAGTAACGGGGCCCCTAGGGTATGGATTGAGTGCACTTTTAATAGGTTGTTCTTCTGCTTCAAGACAGGGATTGTTTGTTTTGCCAGGATTAATAGACTCTGATTATGTTGGACCCATAGGCATTGTGTTGCAAGTCTTAACACCCCCTGTGACTATTAAACAGGGAACCCGTATAGCGCAATTGGTACCCTTTAGAACATGTGTTCCAAAGGCTTTAGATGCGGAAAGAGGTCAGAAAGGTTTTGGCTCTACCGGAGCCCCTGTGGTTGCTTTCACAGAAAAACTGACTTTGGACAAACCATCTAGGGTAGTTTCCATATATGGGCCTGGAAGTGAGATTAAAAGAAAAAGAATGCTTTTAGATTCAGGCGCAGATGTGATGATTATCCCTCGCGCTGATTGGCCTCCGTGTTGGCCTTTCGAAGCAGTAAATACCATGGTAGTGGGGATAGGGGGGGCCACTCCTACTCACATCAGCACACATATGGTTAAGATAAGAGAAGAGGTCAAGGGTTAGAGGCATGGGTACGACCTTATGTTCTGAACACGACAATTGCATTATTAGGAAGAGATGTGATGTCTCAGTGGGGAATAGTCATGCAGTCACCTTTTTGATAATGGCCATTGCGGCGAGCGACACCCGGCCGAGTATGAAGCTGAGTTGGGAAACAAATGATCCTGTCTGGGTGGATCAATGGCCATTACCAAAAGAAAAGCTCGCACATTTAGAGGAGTTGGTTGAAGAGCAACTCCGTCTCGGACATTTGGTCCCTTCCACCAGCCCGTGGAATACACCTGTTTTTACTATCCAGAAGAAATCGGGGAAGTGGCATTTGTTACAGGACCTCAGGGCAATTAATGCAGTAATGAAAGATATGGGGGCACAGCAACCAGGTCTTCCTACCCCAACCATGCTTCCAAAAGATTGGGATATAACTGTCATTGATTTGAAGGATTGTTTTTTCACAATCCCATTACACCCAGAGGATTGTGAAAAGTTTGCCTTTACTGTTCCAGTGCTTAATCATCAAGCTCCCATGAAAAGATATCGTTGGGTAGTGTTACCTCAGGGAATGAAAAATTCTCTTACTATTTGCCAATGGTATGTAGATTTGACTTTAAAGTCATTTAGGCAACAACACCCTCAGATGATCATCTATCATTATATGGATGATATCCTTTTGTGCAATGAAAAGGAAATTAGTCAGGATACAATAATTCAGTTGATGAAGCAATTAGGTCAGTGGGGTCTGGTTGTGGCACCAGAAAAGGTACAGCGAACCGCACCATGGAAATATTTAGGATATGAACTAACTCAGGCCATGATTAGACCTCAGAAGCTTACTGTGAAAGCAAAGGTAGCAACCCTTCACGATGCAATGAAGTTGGTAGGGGACTTGCAGTGGATAAGAAATGTTGTGGGAATTACAAATACAGATTTGCAACCGTCGTTTAGTCTCCTTCGTGGGGGATGAGACCCCAAAGAACCACGGTGCCTTACACCAGAAGCACAAAAAGCGCTTGAGCAGATTGCAAGAAAAATTTCACAGAATACTGCTCAGCGGGTAAGATCAGAATTGCCTGTTACTCTTAATGTCTATAATACCAATAAGGAGGTGGCAGGACTTTTGGCCCAGTGGAGCATGGAAGAAAAGGATCCATTGTTAGTATTAGAATGAATATTTTTAAACAGCCAAAACCAAAAAAACATCATTCAAAGGTGGGAAGCCATTGCCCAAGTTATAGTGAAAGGACTAAGCTGATTTCTGACCTTGTCTGGATTGTATGTTGCTAAAATTGTGATCCCCATTTCTTTCAATTTGTTTGACCAGATCCTTCTCAAACATGACGATCTTGCCTTAGCTCTTGCCTGGATTTCGGTGCAGGTGGACAATCATTATCCACCACATCCCATATTTAAAACCAACCTCCCCTTGGAGCCTATGTAATTTGTTAGTGAGTGTCCATTAGATGCCATAACCATTTTCACAGATGTGAGTAGTCGTTCGCGCAAAGGAGGTTTTGTATGGTTTGAGAATGGTCAGTGGCATTCACAGATTGTTGTAGCTGAAGGATCGGTTCAAATTTTAGAGTTGCAAGTGGTGATAGCAGCATTACAAAAATGGCATAACTGCCCAATTAATCTGGTAGTAGATTCTCACAGCATATGGAGGCCCTTAATGTTCTGACAGATGAACTTAAAATCTACCAGAACCTGGGTCTGCTGCACCCACAAGATCCATTGAGGTCGGAACAGGGGTTCGCAGAACATGCTTCCTATTGTGGTATATTCTAAAAAGGACCACAAGGGCTGACCAGACGCTTGTTTTTCCTCCATCGCATTTAAGGAAACCAAAGAGAGGTTGTTTCTATGCTGTAGCTATAAATAGACAAATCTGCAAGTCCAATCGAATGCAGTCAGCCTGTAAGGTTGTCATAAATTTTTTCATCGAAGTCTCCAACCCCATTTTGGCTTTCATGTTTATTGGATATTGTTTTCCCTTACCGGATCAAAGTCCTGTTTCAGTTCTATCAGTGTAGTGTTGCCTTGTCCTGAATCCTGTCCGTTGCTCACATGCTCTTCAGCCTCCAACTCCAGAGCATCCTCTCTGTTATGTAGGGATGCTTCAGGAGATGGGGGGGTGGAGCGGGGGGAGTCTTCCTCCTACCCCGAGTACAAGCAAGTGTCCAGTCTCCTTCATCTCGTGAGTTACTTGTATCAGTCAGCTTGAGGCTGGATTCAGGCTTACCTTCCTCTCACACAGCGTTAAGGCAGGCTGTCGCTCAGCCTGGTACAGCGTACAATACCACACATCCATCTCCTGCTTGCCTTCCCAGATACCATACTGCATCTCGAGCTCCTCTTGTAACATAGTTACTTGTCCAAGGAGATCTTCCAGCTGGGCATGCTTCCAGCTATGGCATCCACTGCTGCCTTCAGGTGCTGGGGGACTTCAGGTTCTGGAGCTCCATGCAACCCAAGGTATAGACAGCTCTATCAGTCCTTGGGAGGTCTGTTTGGGGGGGGGAGGATGTCAGCATAGATCAGCTGTTGCTGGGCTAATCGGCACTGCATATAAAGTGTATTATGACTGGAATGAAATGGAAAAAAAAAAAGCAAAATATCCCAGGCCTGTGCTGTACAGCTTGAACATAAATTTCAGGCCTGTGTCAAGCTGCAAGATAAACTTAGCTCATTGTAACGGAGGAGTCTACCAGGGAAAAAAATGGAGACTAGTACCTTTTTCTCACAAGAACCTCTTGTTGCAAGAAAGAAGGCTTTTTCTCTTGCAATTCCCCCCCTTAAAGTGATTGGCTCCCCAGCTATTTCCCGACTTTCCTATCTCTAAAAGGTCCTGTTCCTTTCCCACTTGTGGAATATCTTACAGACAGTCACCTTGAGTTACTGGAACGACCTTGACCAAAATAGAATGAGAAACCAGAATGTTTTTGTACAGTAAAAGATATTTACAATGTGTTAGCCAAACTGCCAGAGCGCGTGCAAGGTTAAGTAAACCAATCGCAAGATAACTTTAAGCGCGTGAACAGCTAGCATAAGTCAATAAAAACAGAAAGTTAAACATGTGTACATCAGCTACTAGCTATAAATGTAAATGCCTTGCCAAAATAAAGGGTCTCTTGGTTCACCTGCACCAGGAGTCCATGTCGTCAATCCCTCAAATGGTAACCCCGATGTGATAGGGTTGAAGAAATGTTGAAGCGAGCGTCCGGAGGGACTCCAGTCAAACGATCATCTCAACAGTTGGACTGATATCCTTGAATAATTCCTTGCTGGGTCAGGCAAGTGTAAGCCCCTTGCTGAACCCAGGCAAGTGTAAGTCCCTGCCTAATTCAGGCAAGCGTAGTCCTTGCTAATAGAAGAAAGTGTAGTAACCTGGAGTCAGAGACGTCTCTGGCTTTGTTTGCTGTGAGTGTGTGCATGCACACACTGGATCTCCATTATTCTTATTTGCTGTACCCCAATAATTTCCTCAACTGATATCCAAACCTGTATTTTATGTTACCGGAGTGCTAACTAATTGTATAAACCCCGTTTCTAGTCGGTGGACTTGCCAGACTCTTCCGGTCAAAATAAAAGTCTGTTTTGGACCTTGTTTGCCTCCCCTAAAACTGACTTAGGGGTCCCTCCGTGACAGACCTGATTTTGAAAAACAGAAAATGGAAATGGACCTCACAGCATATGGAGGCCCTTAATGTTCTGACAGATGAACTTAAAATCTACCAGAACCTGGGTCTGCTGCACCCACAAGATCCATTGAGGGCGGAACGGGGGTTCGCAGAACATGCTTCCTATTGTGGTATATTCTAAAAAGGACCACAAGGGCTGACCAGACGCTTGTTTTTCCTCCATCGCATTTAAGGAAACCAAAGAGAGGTTGTTTCTATGCTGTAGCTATAAATAGACAAATCTGCAAGTCCAATCGAATGCAGTCAGCCTGTAAGGTTGTCATAAATTTTTTCATCGAAGTCTCCAACCCCATTTTGGCTTTCATGTTTATTGGATATTGTTTTCCCTTACCGGATCAAAGTCCTGTTTCAGTTCTATCAGTGTAGTGTTGGCTTTACCGATACTTCAGCTGCCAATACTAGTGGAAATATAACATCCAAAATTTCCTTGGAGATTTCCTGCTTGCAGCAAGCAGATCTGCAGCTTCCAAGTATCTTTTCGTGGGACATGCAACTAAACAGAATTCTCAGAAAACGTTATTTAAGCTTACAAGGACTACACTTGTCTGAATTAGGCAGGAACTTACACTTGCCTGGGTTCGGCAAGGGGCTTGCACTTGCCTGACCCAGCAAGGAATTATTCAAGGATATCAGATTCTCCAGCACCGTTCAATTCTGCGTTATCTGATGACTCGGATGAGGATGGGGGTTTGCAGCATTTTCTTCAAAAGTTAACAGGAAAAAGAGTATGTGTACATGTTGCCCCAAGATCAGATAAAAACTATGAAAGACTCAAGCAAAATTAGACCTATGCAATGTAACAGCTATAGATCATTTAGGATGGAATGATGGGGACTCGTTGAAAGGGGCAGGTATCCCAGCTCTTGGAACAGACACTAATTGACACACCACAATTACAGGCGCTATTAGTTTCTGAAATCCTGAGGCAGTCAACAGACCTTGCATATCAAGCTATGATAGATGTGTCTGAAACCAACATAGCAGCCAAATCTTTTATAACTACTATCAGGGTCCCAGTGAGAATTACATGCAATTTATTGACCATCTTCAAGACGTCATCAATAAGCAGGTTGAAAACCTAGAAGCTAAGGAAGCACTGGTGTTGAAATTAGAAGTAGAGAATGCTAATGTTTACTTTCAACGTGTTATTTGTGAGTTTTACAGTACATATTATATGCATCTGTGTATTGCCCCTCTGAAAATCAAGCAGCTTGTCAGGAATGTGATTTAATTGTTTCACTGGTTGTTGTTAGAATTGTTTCTTTGTGGTATAAGTACACCGTAAAACTTTCTCCCCACTTTTCCCACTCGCGCTGCAAGCAGCCAGGCCAGTTATGGCAAACTGATATTACTGAATTTGCACCGTTTGGCTGACAAAAGTACATTCATGTGTCCATAGATACCTGTTCAGGACTGCTGTGGGCTACAGCTTTGACCTCAGCAAATGCAAAAGTGGTAAAGCGTCATTTATTACAAGCTTTTGCTGTCATGGGTGTTCCTACACAGATCAAAACAGATGATGGTCCCGCATACCGTTCTGATACACTTGCAACCTTCCTCGCCCAGTGGAAAGTACAACACCTGTTCGGAGTCCCTTATAATTCTACTGGCCAGGCAATTATTGAGCGTGCACACCGCACTCTGAAAAATCTTTTGTCTGTTTTGAAAAAACAAGGGGGAATTGGTGTGAGTCCAGAGGAGGTATTGATGAAGGCATTGTATGTGCTGAACTGGCTTAATCCTAAAAGTGAGATTGAAATGGAACCTGTTGTTATGCACCATATCATAAATGTCAAAGATTTTTCCGAAAATGGACCTAAGGTTAGTGTGTTTAATGTGACAACACAACAATGGGAAGGTCCTATGTCATTAATAACCTGGGGAAGGGGATATGCTTGTGTTTCTACAGGTAACCATAAAAATTCGTGGATCCCAGCAAAGTGGGTGAGACCTTGGCTAGCTAACAAAGAAGAAACCGATTGCAATGATGACAACCCTTAACCTCAGAGGTGTTATCGCTTTTAGCAATGGATGTAGCCAATGTTGAGAATACCACTTTGTAAAACAGAGCAGGAATTAATTTTTTTGTTACTGGCCAAATCTCGGAATAACCTGTTCCAATAACCTTTTAACTACAAATTAGGCAGTTGCTCTCGTGGCAGGAAAGGTTTCCACCCAGCGCGTTAGTTAGTCTATTATAACCAATAAGTATTTATATATTCCCACTTGGGACAATTCAGTATAATCCACTTGAATCCCTTCAAAAGATCTATGCTGTTTTTCTTCCCCCTGTGGGTGATTTTCTCATACTCAAATGGCCAAAAGATGAAACGTGTAACATCAGACTGCCAAATGTCATTAGCTGAGAGTCCGCGAGGGTTGACTCCAAGGGAGGGCGAGCTTGTAATCAGACCTTGACATTCCGGGCAAGAGCGCACTATGTCTATCGCTTGCTCGAGAGTGAGACCAAACATCTTTTTTAAGGCAGCAGCATTCTGATGGAAGAAATCATGTGAAGCCCTGGCAGACTGGAAACGGACTGTAGCTACAGTATAAGAATCCGCAACTGCATTACCTTCAGTTATGGGACCTGGTAAAGTTGTATGAGAGCGTATATGAGTAACAAACAGTGGGTGTTTGCAAAGCTGTAATGCAGTTTGCAATGATAAAAACATATCAAAAAGTTGCTGTTGCGAGATTTCTTTAAGTGGAGGGGATGCGCTGTAGGACCTTGACTACGTACTCAGAATCACAAACCAAATTTAGAGGTTCCTCCCTAAAAAGCTCTAAGGCATGCAAAACTGCACCAAGTTCCACTAATTGGGTTGAGCCTTCAACAATTGTAACAGAATGATGCCAATCGCTATCTTCACGCCAGACCACTACAGCTTCATGACACTTCCCTGAACCATCAACAAAAACTGTGCGAGCATTTGGGATAGGACCGAATACAAGTACGGTCTCTGGTCTGATATCAAAGACACACAGATTTTGAAGCAGTTTACATTTAGGCATGCCAAAACCTATGCTGTTAAGAAAATCTGCTAGCGCAATTTGCAAGGACAGAGATTGTGAATAAAAACAATCAAAATCTGCTTTCGCAAAAGGTACATATATGACAGATGGATCACGGCCTACTAAAGCCTGAATCCATTCTCTGCCTTTTTTGATCAGAGTAACAATCAATTCCAGGGGCTCAGTAATAGTTTTAGGAAAAGAATTGGGCAAAAAAATCCATTCCAAGTATATCAGTCTGTTTGCATTCTCATCATACTGTCCCACAATAGCCACAGGTTGTTTCTATGTTGTAGCTATAAATAGACAAATCTGCAAGTCCAATCGAATGCAGTCAGCCTGTAAGGTTGTCATAAATTTATTCCTCAAAGTTTCCAACTCCATTTTGGCTGCCATATTTATTGGATATTGTTTTCCCTTACCGGATCGAAGTCCTGTTTCAGTTCTATCAGTGTAGTATTTGCTTTATCGAAACATTGGCTGTTAATACTAGTGGAAATACAGCATTTGAAATTTCCTTGGAGATTTCTCACTTGCAGCAAGCAGATCTGCACCATCCAAGCAGCTTCTTGTAGGCCATGCAACTAAACAGAATTCTCAGAAAACGTTATTTGAGCTTGCAATTTACTTAACAAATCCTGACCCAAGAGAGGTATAGGACTTTCTGGCAACTACAAGAATTCATGTATTAAAACTTTGTTCCAAATTTGGCATTCTATTGGTCTCAAAAAACAGCCTTTCTTTCGTTCTCTCCCATGACCTCAAAAACTAGCATGGTGAATTTACTAAGAAGTCTCTTACAACCAGTTACCACAGAATAAGTCTATTAAAAAATTTTTTTTGTTTAATTTCTGAGCTTCATTAGAACTATGGACCCATTGGTAATGCCTTTAAATTTCAACCCTCAGACTCCTTCATGCAGTATTACAGTTCTCTAGCAGTAACATTGCTTAGGGGAGGGGCGCGGGGGGGAATAAAACCTCCCTCTCGCCCCCATCTGGGATTGGCAGGATCTCCAGCCCAGCATGAAAACAAATCAGTTCCAACTCCACATCAAACCAACCTGGCTGCACTCCACACCCAAATCAGTACCAGTCTGACCCAGAGAAGCACTGAGCACTCTGACCTCCCCAAAGCTGACCAGTGTGAAAAGAATGACTTCAGTAGGGAGGTAAAATTATGAGCTCTTTCCCCATATGTGCCAAAACCTAGGAAACAAGACAGAAGCAAAAAGAAACATCACCAACAACCCCTGATTCAAAGCCAAGAAGCAACACAGTGCCACAATAAGGATGGATGACAATACTCCAGAGAGAGAAGAAAGACAGAGCGGGGGGGAGTAAAGCCTCCCTTTCTCCGCTTAGCAGCAGGCAAACAGGTTTTTCCTTTTTTTTTTCTTCTTTCTCTTCTTGCTGCAGTTCAGATATAGTCATGGCCACGCAGCTGGCGTAATCGCTGGTACGAAGTGGGAGGCTCTGGCAAACTCCTCGGTTACAATGAGCTGAGTTTTATACACGATTCCAATTAGCTCAACAGTTGTTACATTCCTCAGCCCCATTTACCTTTCACAATTTAAAGATGTCAAAATACAGTATATTAAACATCAATCCATTATTCCATTTTCCTAGATCCAAATCAGTTCACATTCCAGCAACTTTTAAATACAACTTCATACAATACCAAGTTCACATCCATCATAGCATTTAGGTGTTTGTTTCTTTTTTTTGTTTCTTTTTTTTTTTTCTTTTTTTTTTTTTTTGCAAAGCAGAGTTTAATAATTTAAATTCTTTTCTGGTCTCAAAATTATTAGCTAACAATATAAGCAATTACTCTAATGCGCAAGGATGCATCCTAAGGGGGAGCAAGGTAGAATTTTAGCAGTGAAATTTTAGCAGTGGAACCGGTTCCCATTTTGTAATTATTTCCCCAAACAAAATTGTCATGGTACCAAATACAAATATGCAAATTAAAATACTGAACTCAGATATGAAAACCAAATACCAAGTTCAAATATGCAGATGGATCACAGTTACACTAATTTAAGACAATCTCTCAATTTTTGCATTGCACCTTTGAACTGCTTACTGCTCAGCCAGGCAGAGGTACCGCTGGGTCTCCCTGACAAAACAGGTCAGTGTGTGCTGGAGCCCAACCGGCACCCGCCCCCCCGCCACCGCAGCAAGCTGGACCGGGCAAGGTTTTTATCAGTGTCTCATCTGGTGTGCTACAACTGTTATCCCAAAACCAGGATTCTTTACTTGATGTGCATACAAAAGAGCCAAATCCAGCACATCGAGATGTGACACAGCCCATCACAGAGTTGCGCAAGTCTGGATACCGAAATAAAGCTAGCGTGCTAGAAAGAAAAATAACAGCTACTACACACAAAATTTTACCATCGCATTCATGCAGTAAAGAACTAAATTACTCATGATCTTCTGTATTATCACAAAATGCACATTTTGAGTCAACGGATTCTCATGATTTAACAGACTGTGAACTTATCGTACCATATAACAAAGGCCTACCAAAATTGCAACATGCTTAAACAGATACCCACAAAGAAAACAGGTTAATAAGGAAAGCATCTTGCAGACTTTAACAAGTTTTCTGACCTGTGTGTTATCAGTTAATTCTCTCTCAGCTTGTTGAAGTTCAAATCGCCCCGCCTGTAAAACTGTCTGAAAAGATTTAATGATTTCTTGTCCGAGTGCTTTCTTATGTTTTAAAACACCTCCCAATGCTGATTTTTTAGGAACACAACTGAAAACAATCATTCCTGACCCCATCTTGCAAGTAAAAACTTTGAGGGGTGGGGGGGGGGGGGAAGCACAGGGCTGCTTGCAGCGTGAGTGGGAAAAGCGGGGAGAAGGTTTCACGGTGCACTTAAGAACAACTAGTAAAACAATTAACTCACATTCCTGACAAGTTGCTTGATTTTCAGAGAGACAGTACACAGGAGCACATAATATGTACTGTAAAACCCGCAAATAACATGCTGATAGCAAACGTTAGCATTCTCTACTGCTAATTTCAACACCAGTGCTTCCTTAACTTCCAAGTTTTCAACCTCCTTATTGATGGCCTCTTGAAGGTGGTCAATAAATTGCATGTAATTCTCATTGGGACCCTGATTAATAGTTGCAAATGATTTGGCTGCTTTGTTGGTTTCAGGCACCTCTCTCATAGCTTGATATTGCTGACTGTTGGATTCACTCGCTAATAGTTGATCTGATCTTTCACACAGTTCTTTTGCCCAATTCTTATCCGGCGACTCCTTCTGCTCTCTCATGGAAGTTGGAGGGTTAAAAGGTGGTAAAAGCAGATACAAATTGATAAAAGGGCTTGTTTACAACTTTAGCATTCTCAGCTTTCACAGGTTCTTTGGGCAAGTTGTCTGATTCCAATCCTTTTGACTTGCTGTTCTCATCAGGGTTTGCTAATAGTGTAGGAGGACACCCGCTCGGCATTTTTCCTCCCCCCACCCCGGACTGCTGAGGTATCGGGGGTGCCAAAAGCACAGCAGGGGATGGAGTAGAGAAGGTATCAAAGACAGGAACCGGGTAAGCTTCACAATTATTTTTAGAGTTCTTATCAAGCTGCAATGCTGCAAAAATTCTGGTAACCGCAGCCCGTTCAGCCTTAAATTCTTTTAAGGTGGAAATTATAAGCTTCCATGTAGTCGCTAATGATTTAGCTTCTTTATCTCCATTGCTAACCTTATCCCATAATTTCTGCCCTATATCATCCCAAAGTTCAATTTTAAAAACCTTCTCAGCTTCTGTCGGGTAGCCGTTAGTTCTACACCGAACCAACAGTCTACGTATGTTACTTTCTTCATATTTAAGTCCTCTCATAGAGAGAATATGCAGGAGGAGTTTAACTATGACTTCTTCCTCAGAGGATATATTTTGCCCCATAGCTTCACTCTTCCCTCCTCCTGCTCCCAGCTGCTCACCTTTTCCGGGGACTTCTTCAACAAATTTATCTGCGGAATGTCCGTACGCCTCCGCCCGGTTCTCAGTCCAGCTGATCCGCCTCCGGCTGGGCCGCTCCAGGCTTTTCCCCGATCTTAGTGAGACGCCGTTTGGAGTATCACGTCGGGGTCACCATTTGTTGGAGCGATAAAGGACTCAGCATTCCGATTCAATGTGAATCACGCAAAGCCATTTATTACAGAAACAAGCCTCCTTATATACGCAACTATTCTCTAATCATGCATCCACGCTCCCAGCATGGATTCGCTAAATGAGTATCATGGGCAGTCCACACGCTGGAGCCCCACCGATGATAGGTCCGATGACTCACGCCATGCTGAGGCCCTGTTAATGAAGAAACGCCCCTCTCTCTTTCTCACAGCAGATTCTGTTCTCAGCTTCTCAAAGTGGCCTTGAGATTCCTTTGGGCCTGACTAATTCAACAACATATCTCCATCTAACCAAACCCCTCCACATTTAGTTTTCTTTCCCATTCCTCCAACAAACACACAAATTCAATGCGAATCAGAGTTTAACAACCTCACTTCTTTTCTGGTCTCAACTTTATTAAATAGCAATAAGAGCAATTACTCTAATGTATAAGGATGCATCCTAAGAGGGGAGCAAGGTGGTATTTTAGTAGCGGAATCGGTTCCCATTTTATAATTATCTCCCCAAACAAAATTCTTTTGGTACCGAATATAAATATGCAAATTAAAATGCTGAACTCAGATATGAAAACCAAATACCAAGGTCAAATATGCAGATAGATCACAGTTACACATATTCAAGACAATATCTCAGTTTTTGCATTGCACCTTTGAACTGCTTACTGCTCAGCCAGGTAGAGGTGCCTCTGGGTCTCCCTGACAAAACAGGTCAGTGCGCGCTGGAGCCCAGTCGGCACCCGCCCCCCCACCACCGCAACAAGCTGGACTGGGCAAGGCTTTTATTAGTGTCTCACCTGGTGTGCTACAACTGTTATTCCAAAACCAGGATTCTTTACTTGGTGTGCATACAAAAGAGCCAAATCCAGCACATTGAGATGAGACACAGCCTATCACAGAGTTGCACAAGTCTGGATACTGGAATAAAGCTAGCATGCTAGAAAGAAAAGTAACAGCTGTCACACACAAAATATTATCATCACATTCACGCAGTAAAGAGCTCACGGTCTTCTGTATAATCACAAAATCTTCTGTATAATCACAAAATGTACATATTCAGTCAATGGATTCTCATGATTTAGCAGTCTGTGAACTTACTGTACCATGTAACAGGCACTTATTTAAACTGTAATGTGCTTAAACAGATACCTACAAAGAAAACAGGTTAATAAGGAACAGTATCTCGCAGAGTTCAGCAAGTTTTCTACAAATTAGGCGGTTGCTCTCATGGCAGGAAAGGCTTCCACCCAGTGCGTTAGTTAGTCTATTATAACCAATAAGTATTTATATATTCCCACTTTGGGCAATTCAGTATAATCCACTTGAATCCTTTCAAAAGATCTATGCTGTTTTTCTTCCCCCTGCGGGTGATTTTCTCATACTTACTTTATTTACTTTTTGACAAGTCAAGCACCCATACGTAATTTGTTTAGCTATTTCAAATATCCCAAAACATCCAAAACACTTCAAAAACTGATCACAGAGAGCTCTGTTTCCCCAATGAGTTTTCTGATGTAGTAAATTTAGAATTCCCCTAACTTAATTTTTGGGGACCATCTCTCTACTATCTGGTAAAAAAAAAAACCATCCCCCATTCTTGAATTCTGCACCTATATTCTCTAATTTTGCTTTTTCTTTTATAGTGAACTTTTTCTCTGCCTTTTTGTTTGTTTGTCTCTTAGAGGTTGTAGGACAATAGGTTTTAAAGATAACATTGCTGCCTGTTTAGCTTCATGATTCACCAAGTTGTTTCCTCTAATTTTAAACCTGGTTCCTCTCTGATGTCCTTTTACATGGACTACTGCTACTGCTGATGATCCTCTAAGGACCTATAAAACTCTAACCACTAGTTCTTGATGTACTAATTCCTTTCCTTGGGTATTTATTAACCCTCTCTCTTTCCAAATTTTCCCAAATGTGTGAACTACTATGTAAGCATACTTTGAATCAATATATATGGTTGATTTTAACTTTGTCCTGCGGTGTTAACACATAAAGTTTTACTTTTAATGTTCCCTGTTCAATTTCTATAGTCATGCCTGATGCCACAATTAAATCTCTCCCCAATAGATTATTTTCAGCCTCTGGGTAAATTCTTTTTTCAGATTCAATTTCCACATTATCCAGTATGGGAACTTTAAAGGGTTCTCCCTTTGCTTCCACTACGAGGGCAGGTTTTTTTTTTTTGTTTTTTTTTTTTGTTTTTTTTTTCTTTCTTTTGACTCTCCCTTACTGCGGCTACTAAGATTTTTTCCTTTGCTCTTTGTTTCTCCTCATCTCTTCGAGTTTTTCTAGTTTCTTTCTTATATCTCCTCAGGATTTTGCTACAAACTGGGGGGTCCACTCCCGAGTACGTTTATCCTTTTTCTCAAATACATATATTCCTACAGTTCTCAAACTTCCTTTCCAGCATGAAACATAATCACTCTCTTCTTGACTAAAAGACTCCTTTCTGTTTACATATAAATTTAAAGCTTGACACATCCAATCGTCAAATTATCCAAAAATGGGCCAAAATAAATGCTCTGGCCTAATTTCTTCTTTGGCCCATTCAACCATACAATATTGGATCATCTTTTCTTTACTTTTTTCCCTTGTACTTTCCTCATCTTTCCAGAATTCTAACATCATCCCCAGGGGACTGTCTGGGGGCATACCTGGAAGGTCGCTCCCTCTCGACCTCTTGGGACCACCCTTTCTAGGGTCCTGAAGACCTGGGATTCTCCAGGACTCTAACATCATCCCCAGGGGACTGTCTGGGGGTATACCTGGAAGGTCGCTCCCTCTTGACCTCTTGGGATTTAGTCCCGCTTGGGATCTCTCTGGAGATCCCGTAAACTTCTCTTGGGATCCCTCTAGGGGATCCCAGAAAGGAGAACTTAAGGATTTACTCTTTCCCTGGCCCATCCCAAATGGTGCTCTTTCACTCCTTTGTCCTTTCGCTTCGTCCCTTCGGTGGCCAAGCCCCTCGCGGGGTGTTGGAACCGCACCTAGAAGGACTCCGCACTCGCTTCATAACTGCATTAATGTCTCACACATTCAGCACCATTTAGACCACCCAACCCGGCAGTGCTTACAGTCCGCTGTTTCTGCCGGGGTCTTCGTGCACCTTGAATTACGGGTGTACTGCTGTAATTCGGAGGGAGGGAGCTCAATTCTTTTGCTTATGCTTTAATTTTGAATAACGTTGGTAGCTCTTCGCACACCCGAGTCCAAGAGCCACTATTAAAGTGAGGCGCCCCCCTTGAACCTGGGGTAACACAGAGCTATCCAAGGTTGTCACATCGAGGTCACCAGTTGAAATAACTCACGCTTTTTCCTCATGAATAACAACGTTTAATACAACTCATTAAAAACGTGTTCATTAAAGCATAAGCAAAACAGCACTGGGTGCATGGGGAGTCTGCGCTCTGCCAACATGCATGCCTTAGGTTTCTGATGAACTCTTTTTATTGCCTCGGCTAGTCCTTCTTGCACTCAGACTCCGTGGTTGGTTGTCACTAGGGGTCTTCTCTCTTTCTCATTGGTGGCTGAAGAGTTCCTTCTTCCTCAGTGTCCCCCCTCACAACAGTTTGCCCAACGACCAACTGTAACAATCTTTCCAAATTAAACAGGTGCCATGCCTTATTTGGTCAACAAGAGTCATTTCTGCAGCTTAGCAGAATTTTCCACTTAGCACAAATCATTATCATATTTTTCACAACCGTAATGAGTTGGTTCCACATAGGAGAAATGCGTCGATTAGGAACGACACGTACCAGGACGCAGACAGAAATTCACGCAGAGGCAGAGATCTTGTTCAGGAAGGAGCGCAGAGCCTGGCCAAGCAGAGAGCTGACCTAGGCCTAGGCTGCCTTCTTTATTCACCATTGACAATTTATAGGATTTACAGGTACAGGCCTGGACTAAGATGTTTACAAAAAGGTGCTTTTCCACTAATTGTTATTAAGAACACACTAAACTCATGTGATGTTTGTCTCACTTGTTGTTCCACTCATTCACAGACCCGGCCCAAGGACATTCACACATCCCATGCACTTGGGGGCGGTTATCTGGCCCGAGATACCATTGTCACGAGTCTGGGCTATAACTTTTTACAATTACGAGAAACGTACTTCAAAGTAATCTGTCCAAGGCCCTTTATATGCTATTATGTTAGTATTATGTCTTCGACTGTCCAGATGGTCATGTTAGTATTGATCTTCCTTTATCATCCAGATGACTGGAACCGCACATCTTGCTTTCCCACATTTTACTTTCCAACAGAGAAATGCAGGGCTTGATGTGCCTCATAATAGTATTATAGAGATTTCACAGCTCTGATGTGCTAGGCTTTGGTTCTGAAGCCCAAAACTGGATTATTAAAGCAAAGAATTACAGCTTTTCTTATTTTTCTTATTATTTTTTCTGCGATTATGCTTTCATTCCATACTTGAGCTCCCCCTGTACCATGGAAAATGAGTGGCCGCTGATCTTCCACTTTGCTAAATTATTTGCTGATTGAGTTAAGCCATTTGTCTCCTGCCTCTGCATGGACCGCATTGAATAGAAAAGCTGCTTAA
Source organism: Patagioenas fasciata (assembly GCF_037038585.1). Classification (NCBI taxonomy): domain Eukaryota; kingdom Metazoa; phylum Chordata; class Aves; order Columbiformes; family Columbidae; genus Patagioenas; species Patagioenas fasciata. Next base: position 37,526,716 of record NC_092559.1, read on the forward strand.
GAAACAATCAACCCAAATGAAAACATAGTGGAGGTTGCTAATCTGAAGGACTGGCCCATTTCCTTGCCCCCATTGTCTTGCATGCTGAATCCCACTTCTAGAGGGGACTCTGTAAATGTGTTTTATTATGCATATAGAAAGTATTAATGTCACATAAGAAAAATCAACGTTTGGGCTATCTGGTAATCTGCTGCTGTACAAGTCCAGTGCGGCATATTGATTTGCTTAAGCTATTACCTTTCTCTGAAGCCAATTACATTTTAACTGTTTACTCTTCCTCCAGTGCCTTGCGTTCCATGGTCTTTCACCCCAAGCTTGGACACTTTTTCTAGCCATGCCTAAGGAACCAATTATCAGGTTATCTGAAGCAGAAGATTCTGGTGACTCTGTAAGTACTGTGGAAGCTTTTTGTATGCTAAACTGTACCTGTAAATAGTTCCTAATTTATTAGACTCTTTCCTATCCCCTCTTTTCTTCTTGATAGGGCACAACAGGCTATTTTGGGTTTTCTGACGCTATAGTTTCTTGCCTCTAGCTTGCAATGCAATTGAGCTTTTTGACTAAAAGCAGTGATATAAAGCAATGCTCACCTCTGAGTATGTACTTCTGGTGCAAAATGCAGCGTTGTTTCGGAGCGCAGTCTGATGCCTTTTGTCATGGTTTATAGAGTAAGAGTACTACTACTAGTAGTACTTTTTCTAATACGGAGAAAATGGCTTGGGGTCTTTGGTAGGTCAGGGGTGAGGAAGGGCAAAACTGGCTGAGAGGTGCTGGATGTTTTTTTTTTAGCTATGAAAGTCAAGTTCAAAGACTCTGTAAACCCATGCAAAAGGCAGCCTAAAGTTTATTTTGCACCAGAATTGCTTATGTTGCCTGAAGTTATAATGGGGGCTTTAACCCAGAGACAAACTTAGCTTTTGTGACTGTTATGCAGCCTGCTAGTGTCTAGCCTGAAGAAAATGGCATAGCTCTGTTTTTCCCCCACAGTGGTGTGCATAATCGGTCTTTGTAGCTTTGCTTGGAAAATGTCAGTTGCAGGTGGGTGGACAGACAGTAATTTGAAGCGCAATGGTTGAATTGGTAGGAATGGGCTAACTGGTTTCTCTGTGTGGTTATCTGTTCTCATTCCTTCCCTTCGTGCCCTTTCTCCTCTTTGCGTGTGGCTTTTTATTTTATTTATTTATGGTTCTGTACTTCCTTCTCCAGCTTCTTAGGCATTTAATGATTGTGGGCAAGAAGCGTGCTGCTCACCTGGGCCTGACCAATGGATTCCGGATGGTTGTGGATGAAGGGCCTGAGTGTGGGCAGTCTGTCTGTCGCGTACATCTACCTATTCTAGGTGGTTGTGAGTTGGGCTGGCCGCCTGGCTAAGATTTTTGCACCGCGGGAGTTGCTGCATGTGTACGAGTGGCCACTGAATGGATTTTGTTTGTTGCCCGTCAATCTCGACACAGTTGATGTCTGATTTTGTGTGATGTGTGTCTGTGGAAAGTACTAAAAGCTTTGAGCAGCGGTTGCACAATAAAGATTTAGCATGGGGATATCATCTCTGTCTTGTGCGTTTTTACTGAGGGAAATAGTTGTATGAGTTAAAATGGTGTCTCCCCTGAGCTTAAGTATGTGGAACATTTCAGTCCGTTAACAGTGTTCTATAGATAGATAATGATTTGCCCAGTCATTTGAAACGTGATGCTGGAACTGCTTAGCAATAGTCTCCTGCATCTTGTAGGAAGCAAACTCTTTGCTTTTTGGAAGTAGTATGCAAATGTACTTGAAGCCAGCTGTCATGGTTTAAATCAAGCTAGCAATATAACCACCATAGCTGCTCGCTCACTTCCCCCCATCCTGCATGCGTGAGAGAATCAAAAGGGAAGGGAGAAACTTGGATTGAGATAAACAAACACAGTTTAATAAAATAACACCAATGTACTAATAGTCATATATAGAAAATGGAAAATAGAATCTAAAATAAAAGAGAGAGAGAAGAGAGAAAAAGACTGTAAGGTCCAGAGGCCTGTGCAAAATGGCAGGATGGCCAGAGGCCAAAATAAAGTCCTGAACAGAACTCTCCCAAACGGGTCTCTGGCCCGGCTCTGACAAAGAGCTAGCTGCAAGATCTTGACTCTCCTTAAGTATGAAGCATGATGCTAATGGCGTGGAATATTCTTATTGATCAGTCTGGATGTCGGTCATGGTCTGCCCCATCTATGCCCCCCTTACTAGCTGCCTCATGCCTGTGGGCAGAGCACTCGGAACTGTTCTTGGCTCTCGGACCAGAGCAATTAAAACCATTTACTCTGTCCCAGGCTGTTATCTTCTTGTTCTCCAATTAAATCTAAATGATGACCGTGCTAGCTATGAAAAAAAATTCTAACTGCATGAAAAAATTAACTCACTTTCAGTCAAACCAGCACACCAGTGTAGGCTGCTGCTAAAACGGTAGAAAATACCATATGTGACGCTACAGGTGTGCCATACAAGGGTGGTTTCGGCACAGTGCAATGTGTTGGAAGCATCCAACTCCTGTTGGAGTGCTTTATCAATGGCTGTGTTTTATGGCCTCTCAGTCAGCGACGTGCAACAAGCACAGCAACGGCTACAGAGAAACTGCCAGATATTTTAACGTGGTGAAACGAAGAGCGCAGCAGTGGCTATGTTAAGAGCTGAGCCTAGGCATGGATTGAGGAGATGAGGAGGGAATCCTGTAGCCGGGCAAAACTGTGGTCATGCTGAGAGAATTGCTGTGAACCAGCTGATCTTGTGAGAGGGGCTGATGCAGAGGGGGCATTGCCAGGAGCAACCAAGGAAGATTCAAATGGCCTCCTAGGGAGCGTAGCAAACAAGGCCAGCAAACAGGGGTGAGGCAGTTAGTGTGGCAGTTTGCGCTGAAGGGTGAGTGGGTAGGGTGAGGAAGCTTTGCTGGCTCAAGTGATTACCTCAATTGGTTTTCGTCACCCTCGCAGAAGGAGCCAACTATGGTACCCACTCGGGGCAAAGGTAAGTACTCTGCACTCAACAACATAGAGGTAACAACCCAGACAGAGCTGCCATGGGAACATGCAGCCACCCAGACCTCAGTCTGCAGAGTATGCCAGAGCCTTTCACTGGTATAGAGTGGCAGTAGAGAAAACATTTGTGTGAGGTGTGAGAAGTTGGATGACCTCCTCAGCCTGGTAGTAGAACTGAAAGAGGAGTTAGAAAGGTCGAGAAGTATCAGGGAGCTGGTAAAGGAAATCGACCTGTGGGATCAAGCTTTGGTCACCCACAGACAGATAAGACCACCAGCAAGAAATGAAGATCAAGGGATTCCTGTATCCTCCCCTTGCCTGACTGAAAAAATCAGGGCAAGGGAAAGGGATGAATGGAATAAAGTCCACACTTGGGTTGGCAGGAGAAACACCCCCTTACCCACCCCACCCTCCCGGGTGCCTCCGTTCAACAGGCATGAGGCTCTGGATGTGGAATGCAGTGACACGAGGGATAGGGGGCAATGGCAGCGTGTTCCTGCTCGGCGTAGAAGGAGGAGGGTCCCTTTTGTGACCACCCCACCTTCCCAGGTTCCCTCGCAAAACAGGTATGAGGCCTTGCAAGTGGAACCAAGCAACAACATTGAGGGAGGCGGTTCCGCTAAGTTGGAAGTGCCGCAGAGGATAAGTCATTCTGTGCCCTCCATCAAAACAGCTCCCACAAAGGAAAAAAGGTGGGTTGTGTTCGTGGGAGACTCCCTTCTAAAGGGAACAGAAGGCCCTATATGCAGGCTAGACCCACTTCTTCGGGAAGTCTGATGCCTCCCTGGGGCCAGCGTTAAAGACATAAAAAGTAAACTTCCTGCCCATGTTAGGCTCTCAGACTATTATCCCCTAATAATTTTTCAGGTAGGCAATGATGTAAGTGAAAAGGGAAAACGAAAGGCAATCAAGAGAGACTTCAGGATCTTGGGATGACTGATCAAAGGGTCAGGAGCACAAGTAGTGTCCCCTCTGTCCCCACAGTTGCAGGGTTTCAGGAGGAAAGATGCAGGAAGACCGCCAGATCAGTACCTGGCTGTGGGACTGGTGTCACTGGCAGAATTTTTTGGTTTTGATCATGGGCTGGGTTACACGGCACCTGGTCTGCTAGCAAGAAATATGACACACCTGTCTCAAAAAGGGAAAAGGATCCTGGGGCAGGAGTTAGCAGGACTCATTGAGAGGACTTTAAACTAGATTTGAAGCGGGGAGGGGAGGAAACCAGATGTGGCAGAAGCATACCCAAGGGCGGCATGCCAGCATTTGAGGGAAGGGGTGCTAGCGAGGCCCTTCAGACTGCCATCCCAGTGGAGGTAGGGAATGGAGAGCCACGCAGTAGGATAAACACAAGGGTTAATGATCTGTCAGAAATCGTGGAAGCACTTGAGGATGGCCACCAAGGAATTTAGGGCTTCTCACCAGAAAAAGGTGGCGGGATTAATGGCCCAGCTGAAGTGCATCTGTATGAATGCACACAGCATGGGCAACAAACAGGAGGGGTGGGAAGCCATTGTGAGGCAGAAAAGCTATGATATAGTAGCCATCTCAGAAACATGGTGGGATGATTCTGACAACTGGAGTGCTGCATTAGATGGTTATAAAATCTTCAGAAGAGATAGGCAAGGAAGGAGAGGAGGTGGGGTAGCCATGTATGTCAGGGGGTGTTATGATAGTCTGGAGCATGATGAGGGTGATGATAGGGTTGAGTGTCTATGGGTGAGAATCAAGGGGAAGAGCAACAAGGCAGATATCCTGGTAGGAGTCTGTTACAGACCACCCAACCAGGATGAAGAGGCAGATGAAATATTTTGCAGGCAGCTGGGAGAAGTCTCCCAATCGCTAGCCCTTGTTTTTGTGGGGGACTTAAACCTACCGAATGTCTGCTGGAAATAAAACACAGCAGAGAGGAAGTAGTCTAGGAGGCTCCTGGAGTGTATGGAGGACAACTCCTTGACACAGCTGGTCAGCGAACCTACTGGGGAAGGTACCCCGCTGGATCTGTTGTTTGTAAATAGAGAAGGACTTGTGGGCAATGTGTTGGTTGGAGGTCACCTTGGGCATAGTGATCATGAAACGATTGAGTTTTCTGTTCTTGGAGAAGTAAGGAGGGTGGTCAGCAGAACTGCTACTTTGGACTTCCGAAGGGGAGACTTTGATCTGTTTAGGAGGCTGGTTGGCAGAGTCCCTTGGGAGGCAGTCCTGAAGGACAAAGGAGTCCAGGAAGGCTGGTCTCTCTTCAATAAGGTAATCTTAGAGGCACAGGAGCAGGCTGTCCCCATGTGCCCAAAAGCGAGCTGGCGGGGAAGAAGGCTGGCCTGGCTGAATAGAGAGCTGTGTCTGGAACTTAGGAATAAAAAGAAAATTTATAACCTTTGGAAGGAGGGGCAGGTGACTCAAGAGGAATACAAGAACTCTGTGAGGTTATGCAGGGAGAAAATTAGAAGGACCAAAGCCCAACTAGAACTTAATCCCAGCCACTGTTGTAAAAGGCAACAAGAAATGTTTCTATAAATATATCAGCAACAAAAGAAAGGCTAAGGAGAATCTCCATCTCCTGATGGATGTGAGGGGAAACAGTGACAGAAGATGAGGGAAAGGCTGATGTACTAAATATCTTCTTTGCCTTAGTCTTTAATAGTAAGACCAGTTGTGCTCCAGGTACCCAGCCCCCTGAGCCAGAAGACAGGGATGGGGAGCAGAATGAAGCCCCAATAATCCAAAGGGAAATGCTTAGCAACCTGCTACACCACTTGGACACCCAAAAGTCTATGGGGCCGGATGGGATACACCCAAGGGTGCTGAGGGAACTGGCGGAGGTTATCACTAAGCCACTTTCCATTATCTATCAGCAATGTTGGCTAACTGGGGAGGTCCCAGTTTACTGGAAGTTGGCAAACATGATGCCCATCTACAAGAAGGGCCGAAAGGAAGATCCAGGGAATTACAGGCCTGCCAGTCTGACCTCAGTGCCGGGGAAGGTCAGGGAGCAGATCATCCTAAATGCCATCACACAGCACATACGAGACAACCAAGCGATCAGTCCCAGTCAGCATGGGTTTATGAAAGGCAGGCAACCTGATCTCCTTCTATGACAAGGTGACCCACCTTGTAGATGAGGGAAAGGCTGTGGATATTGTGTACTTAGACTTCAGTAAGGCCTTTGACACTGTATCCCACGGCATTCTCCTGGAGAAGCTGACAGCTCATGGCCTGGATGGGTGTACTCTTTGATGGATAAAGAACTTGCTGGATGGCTGGGCCCAAAGAGTTGTGAATGGAGCCAAATCCAGTTGGCAGCCGGTCATGAGTGGTGTTCCTCAGGGCTCAGTATTGGGGCCAGTTCTGTTTAATATCTTTATCGATGATCCAGATGAGGGGATTGTGTGGGAACGGCAGGACATGCAGGTCCAGCCACTTGTATGATAAAGGAAGATCAATACTAACATGACCATCCAGAGCGTCAAAGAAGAAATACTACTAACAAGATTAAATCACAGCAATCAGTCAAAACAGTGAGAATGATATCTCAGGCCAGAACACCGCCCTTAGGATGTATGGCGTGTGAGTGTTGGGCCTGGGCGTGTGTGTTTGGAATAACATTTTTTGAAAAAAACGTTCTGTTTAACCTCTTGGTCCAGGCCCATATCTTTAAAGCTATAAATGGAGAAAGGCTAATTAAAGAAGGCTCAGGCCAGCTCAGGTCTGCTCTGCCTGGTTCTGCTCTCGCTGCCAACAAGAACTCTGTGTCTGTGCGTCTCTGTCTATGCATCTCTGTATGCGTCGTTCTCATCGCCACGGATTGAGTGCACCCTTAGTAAGTTTGCAGACGACACTAAGTTCAGTAGGAGTGTTGATCTGCTTGAGGGTCAGAAGGCTATACAGAGGGATCTGGACCGGCTGGATTGTTGGGCTCAGGCCAATTGTACGAGGTTTAACAAGGGCAAGTCCTGGGTCCTGCACTTGGGTGACAACAACCCCAGGCAGCACTACAGGCTCGGGGAACAGCGGCTGGAAAGCTGCCTAGCAGAAAAGGATCTGGGGGTGTTGATTGACAGCCAGCTGAATATGAGCCAGCAGTGTGCCCAGGTGGCCAAAAAGGCCAACAGCATCCTGGATTGTATCAGGCATAGTGTGGCCAGCAGGACTAGGGAAGTGATTGTTCCACTGTACTTGGCGCTGGTGAGACCCCATCTTGAATGCTGTGTTCAGTTTTGGGCCCCTCATTATAAGAAAGACATTGAAATACTAGAGAGAGTGCAGAGGAGGACGATGAAGCTGGTGAGGGGCCTGGAGCACAAGTCTTATGAGGAGTGGTTGAGGGAACTGGGGCTGTTTAGCCTCGAGAAAAGAAGGCTGAGGGGAGACTTCAGTGCTGTCTACAACTATCTGAAAGGAGGTTGTAGCATGGAGGGTGTTGGTCTCTTCTCCCAAGTAGCAAGTGATAGGACAAGAGGAAACGGTCTCAAGTTGTGCCAGGGGAGGTTTAGACTGGATATTAGGAAAAAATTCTTCACGGAAAGGGTTGTCAGGCATTGGAACAGGCTGCCCAGGGAAGTGGTGGAGTCACCATCCCTGGAGGTGTTTAAATGGCATATAGATGAGGTTCTTAGGGACATGGTTTAGTGCTAGAGTTAGGTTATGGTTGGACTCAATGACCTTGAAGGATCTCTTCTAACCAAAGTGATTCTATTTTTATATTATTCTATTCTATGGTTCTGGTATCCCTTTTCTGGTGAGGAGGGATATGGTAGGAGAAAACAATTGGTCCGAATGGCAGTTCTGGTGCTTCTCTGACAGAGTGGAATATCTCTTCTGTCAGTTTGGGTCAGTTGTCCTGGCTCTGTCCCCTCCCAACCTCTTGCCCACCCCCAGCTCACTGGATGGTGGAGGTGGGGGTGGTTGGAGAGACCGTCTTCATGCTGTGAGAGCAAATCAGAAGTACATCACGAGACGGCAAATTTAATCTTTAACAGCTATTAAAAAAGGGAGATGTGCATGGCAAAGCAGGGCAATCCTTCACTATATTACTGAGGCATCTGAGATGCCCGCTGGAAGGCATCTTCTTCTCTTCTATATCCCCAAGCCATCAGGTGAAGTTTGGTGACACAGGCGTGTTAAGTAAGCTGAGGGCTTCACTTATCTTTCATCTTCCCGGGGAGGAGATGGAAATTATTTACCTGAAGTAGGTGGAAACTGACACATGACTGTGGCAGTACACTGTCCCCCTACCTCTCCCCCCTCCCCCCCCCTCGCTGAGAACTGATGTGGCAGCTGCATGTGTGCACACCTCCCTCCTCTCCTTCAATGGGGCAAGTTAATGGTCCTTATTGGGAGACCCAGGCCAGAGTCATTAGGAGAGAGGAGGGGGCTCATGTAGCCACAGTAGGGGGGTGCAGAGGTGCACGTAGCCACAGTAGGGGGGTGCAGAGAAGCCGCGAAGCTTCTAGACTGCCCACAGCCAGATCTGACACGGCTATAAATGGGGTCCGCCGAGGCTGCCTTTTGTGTGGTCCTCTTGGAGCGCGGGCCAAATGCTGCCGCCGAGAACCTTCCCGGGACTGGGATACCGTCTAAGGTAACCTCCCGAAAGAAAAATGGGACTGCCTCGTCTCCACGTGTGGGTGAGTGATAACTTAGATATTTCCTCACCAGATAAGCGAGTGTATTAAATAATTCCTCGCCACTTGGGTGGATGTTTTCCTCACTAGACACGTGAGTGTATTCCATGCTTAAATATAAGCACGTGTATTTTCTTTAATAATTCCTTGCCAGATTCAGGCAAGCGTATATCCTTAATATAATTTCTCCCTAAACACGTGGGTGTATTTTTTTCCTGGAGTCAGGGACGGCTCTGGCATTGTTTTTGGTGAGCCACGTGTATACACACTGTGGATCTCCATTATTCTTATTTGCTGTACCCCAATAATTTCCTCAAAGTTGATATCCGAATCTGTATTTTATGTTACCGGAGTGACTGATTGTATAAACCCCGTTTCTAATTGGTTGTTTTCCCGGACTTTCCCGGACAGAATAAAAGCCCGTTTTGGACCTGGTTGTCCGCCTAAAACTAACTTCGGGGTCCCTCCGTGACAATGACGTTTCCTTGAAATTACACTGGTGCAGTGTTTGCTTGCTGACTGACTGAGCCAGGTAGCGATCTATTGTTTTGTCAGTGTAAACTCCCTAAGGTATCTAGAAGGTGTTCCTTCTTCTGGGGGCAGGGGAATTCTGAAGAAGGAAAGTATGACTTATACATTCAGAGAGACTGGGTGATTGGATGATTATCATAGGTTTTAGAAGTCTGTGGTGCCTGGTGGAATTTGTCTTGCCTCGCAGACATTGTTGCTGATACTGGGCTCCAAACCAGAGAGAGTGAAGGGCTGTTAAACAATGATCCAATGAAGAATCGTAGAGTCCTAGAGCAGCCCAGGTGGGAAGGGACCTGGAAAGAACATCTGCTCCAACCTTTTGTGAGAACAGGAGCACAGATGAGATTATCTAGCACCCTATCTAAAGGCATCTTGAAAACCTCCAGCGATGGGGACTCTACCATGTCCCTGGGGAGGCTGTTCCAGTGGATGATTGTTCTTACAGTAAAAACCAAAAATTTACAGAGTCACCGAATGGTTGGGGTTGGAGGGGACCTCTGGAGATCATCTAGTGTAACCCACCTGCTAAAGCAGGTTCACCTAGAGCAGATCACACAGAAATGCGTTCAGGTGGGTTTTTAATGTCTCCAAGGAAGGAGACTGCACAACCTCTCTGGGCAGCCTGTTCCAGTGCTCTGTCACCCTCAAAGTAAAGAAGTTTCTTCCCATATTCATATGGAACCTCCTATGTTTCAGTCTGTGCCCATTGCCCCTCATCCTATTGTTAGGCACCACTGACAAGGGTCTAATCTCATTTTCTTGACACCCAACCTTGAGATATTTATAAGCATAACTAAGATCCCTTCTCAGCCTTCTCCAGGCTGAACAGACCCAGCTCTCTCAGTCTCTCTTCATAAGAAAGATGCTCCAGTCATAGTTGGAGCCCTCTGCTGGACTCCCTTCAGTAATTCCTTGTCCTTCTTAAACTGGGGAGCCCAGAACTGGACACAGTACTCCAGATGCGGCCTCACCAGGGCAGAGCAGAGAGGGAGGATAACCTCCCTTGACCTGCTGGCCACACTCTTCCCAATGCACCCCAGGATACCATTGGCTTTCTTGGCCACAAGGGCACATCGCTGATTCTTGATCAACCTGTTGTTGACCAGGACTCCCAGGTTCTTCTCTGCAATGCTGCTTTCCCACACATCAACCCCTAACCTGTATGGTGCCTGGGGTTATTCCTCCCCAGATACAAGAACCTACACTTGTTCAACTTCATTAGGTTCTTCTCTGCCCAGTTCTCCAGCCTGTCCAGATCTCACTGAATGGCAGCACAGCCTTCTGGTGTATCAAACACTCCTCCCAGTTTTGTATCATCAGCAAACTTGCTGAGGGTACACTCAGTCTTTTCATCCAGGTCACTGATGAACAGGTTGAACAAGACTGGACCCAGTACTAACCCCTGGGGAACCCCACTAACTACAGACCTCCAACTAGACTCTGCACCATTGATCACAACCCTCTGAGCTCTGCCATACAGCCAGTTCTTGATCCATCTCACCGCGCACTCATCCAACCTACACTTCCTGAGCTTATCTATGAGGATGTTGTGAGAGACAGTGTCAAAAGCCTTGCTCAAGTCACGGTAGACAACATCCACTGCTCTTCCCTCATCTACCCAGCCAGTCATACCATCATAAAAGGCTATCAGGTTGGTCAAACATGATTTCCCTTTGGTGAACCCATGCTGACTACTCCTGATAACCTTCTTTTCCTCCACATGCTTGGGGATGATGTCCAGAATGAGTTGTTCCATCACCTTTCTAGGGATGGAGGTGAGGCTGACTGGTCTGTAGTTTCCTGGGTCCTCCTTCTTGCCCTTTTTGAAGACCGGAGTGATGTTGGCCTTCTTCTAGTCCTCAGGCACCTCTCATCCATGACGTTTCCAAGATGATGGAGAGTGGCTTAGCAATAACATCTTCCAGCTCTCTCAGCACTCATGGGTGCGTCCCATCAGAGGCCATGGATTTGTGGGTGTCCAGTTTGCCTAACAATCTCTAACCTGATCCTCTTCAACCAAGGGAAAGTTTTCTTTTCTCCAGTCTTTCTCTCTTACCTCCAGGGTCTGGGATTCCTGAGGGCTTGTCTTAGCAGTAAAGATGGAAGCAAAGGCAATATTCAGTAATTCTGCCTTCTCTGTATCCTCTATCACCAGGGCACCCACCTCACTCAGCACTGGACCTACATTTTCTCTAGCCTTCCTTTTGCTCTTGATGTACTTGAAGAAGCCCTTCTTTGTGGAATATCTTACAGACAGTCACCTTGAGTTATTGGAACGTCCTTGACTAAAATAGAATGAGGAACCAGGATGATTTTCTACAAGATAAGAGGAGGTCGATGAAACACTGTCAGCATGATATTTACTGTGGATGGGTTTCTATTAGACGGAGATTTGTTATTGAACTAGACAGGCCCAAAGGAATTTCAAGGCCACCTTGGAAAACTGAAAACAGGATCTGCTGTAGAAGCAAAACAATTCAGCAGCTACAAGGCAGCAACACGACGTAAATCAACAGACCTATCAGCAGTGAGACTCAGACGCATGGACAGTTCGTGAACATAGATGATATCCAATCAGTTAATGCATGCTTGGAGCGTGGACGCGTGATCAGAAAATAACTGCATATATAAAAAGGCTTGTTTCTGTAATAAATCGGCTTTGCATGATTCACATATTGAATCAGAATGCTGAGTCCTTTATTCGCTCCAACAATTTACAGTGTGTTAGCCAAACTGCCAGAGCGTGTGCAAGATTAAATAAACCAATTGCGAGATAGCTTTAAGTGCATGAACAGCTAGCATAAACCAATCGAAACAGAAAGTTAAATGTGTGTACGATAGCTACCAGCTATAAATGTAAGTGCCTTGCCTAAATAAAGGGTCTTTTGGTTCACCTGCACCAGGAGTCCGTGTCGTCAATCCCTCAAATGGTGACCCCAACGTGATAGGGTCACAGAAACACTGAAGCGAGCGTCTGGAGGGACTCCAGCCGAACGATCATCTCGACAGCTGGACTGATCGAGAAACACGCCTGGGCAATCACCGTCTCACGAATACAGGTGAGCGGCTGGATAGTTAAATATGGGATCTAATTTGTCTGCAGAAGAAGAAGCTATAGTGAAACTATTTTTGTGAATTTTACAAAAGCAGAGAATAAAATATGAAGAACATATTGTTAAGTTAATGCTAAAATGGTTTAAACGGCACTCCAACAACAGTAGCAGCAGTCTTTGATTCAGACACTATTCCCAAGTGCTGACTGATTTGCTGTACAATTTTTGAAATAAAATGTGGCCCTTTATCAGAGGATATATCAGCTGGAACTCCAAACCTTGGTATTATTTCTTGTACTAATGTTTTAGTTACCTGCCGAGCTTTTGCTGTTCTGGTAGGGAGTGCTTCTGACCAACTTGAAAAGGTATCAGTACCAACAAATATCGGCACCCCCCTTTTCTTGGGAGTTCCGAAAAATCAATTTGCCATTATTGCATATGTTTATATAATGCTTCTGCTACTAAAGGCCAAACTAAATAGGAGGTAACAATAAGTTTTCCCTTGTGGGGTGTGAGCCCACCCTTCCTCATTATATGATTCCTCTAAATCTATAATAAGTTTCTGGCCTTCCTTAGTATATTCTGGCTTACCTTCTAAAATAACCTGCCCGTCGGGGACTAGGGCACTTTCTACTTTTATCTTTTGCTTAGGCACCAGTTTTGCCTCTCTGTCCACCAGCTCATTTCCTCTTTCCAATTCCGAGCTCACTTTCTGGTGCGCCTTGATATGCATGATTGCCACCTTCTTAGGAAGTTGAGCTGCCAGTATTTCTTCTGCATGTTTGATATGTTTGCCTTGAGAGTTCAAGAGTCCTTTTTCTTTCCAAATTGTTCCGTGCGCATGCACAACCCTGAAAGCATACTTAGAGTCTGCATAAAAGTTCACAGTTTTACCTTCAGCTAGTTCCAGAGCACAAGTAAGGGCGATTATTTCTGCCTTTTGTGCTGAAGTATTTTAGGCAGAGGTCCAGATTCCATCACTTCATGACTAGTAGTTCTAGCATAACCAGCATGCCTTTCACCGTTCAGGATATTGCTGCTGTCGTACATAAAGCAGTTCTCAGTTTTCTCCATAGGATTGCCCTTTAGATCTGGTCGGCTGGAGTATGTTGCTTCGATGGTTTCCAGGCAATTATGATGAACTGGTTTTCCAATGTAACCACTGAGGAAAGAAGCTGGATTGACAATGTTAGTGACGATGATTTAGCCTGATATTTGAGAAATCTTTGTGGGAAAGCCAATGTCCCATTGCTCATTTAATCCTCTCAAAGTCTCTAGCAACAAGTGCCATGGCGTTAACAGTTGTTTCTTTCCATCTTTGGGTAGTGCTTTGCCGCATAGTAACATCCTTCGTAAAGTCAATTCCAGAAGGCTAATACCCTCCTTCTTCAGAAGCAACTTTCATGTAGATAATATAAGTTCCCCCTCCTGTTCCCAGCAGCTCACCTACTCTTGGTGTTGTGTCTTTTCAAGGATCCGGATCTTTGGCAGCTCCCCCCTGCTACTCTATCAGCTGTACTGGGCTCCGTCTCCACATCTCGTTCGTCTTCGGCTGTCACAGCTTCACCTCTGTCTCTTCTTCATGCGAAATCCTCTTCATGCAGGATCACGTTGGAGTCACCATATGTCGCGGTTTCTTTCTTTCTTTCCCATGACCTCCATAACTAGCAGAAGAAGTCTCTTACAACCATTTAGCACAGAATAAGTCTATTAAGAGATTTTTGGTTTAATTTCCCAGCTTTATCAGAACTACGGATCCACTGGGGATGCCTTTAAATTTCACCCTCAGACTCCTTCATTCAGAATTACAGTTCTCCAACAGCAACATTGCTGGGGGGTGGACTAAAGCCCCTCTTTCGCCGCTTTAGCAGTGGGCAGATAGATTTTTCCTTTTTTTTTATTTTTTTTAATTTTTTTTTAATTTTATTTCTCTTCTCGCTGCAGTTTAGATACAGGCAAGGACATGCAGGTGGTATAATCACTGGTACCAAGTGGGAGTTGCCAGGCCCTAGCAGACTCCTCAGTTACAATGAGCTGAGTTTATCTTGCAGCTTGACACAGGCCTGAAATGTATGTTCAAGCTGTACACCACAGGCCTGGGATATTTTGCTTTTTTATTTTACCATATCATTCCAGCCATAGTACACTTTATATGCAGTTCCTATTAGGTGAGCAATAGTTACATTCCTCAGCCCCATTTACCTTTTGCAATTTCTTACAGGTGTCAATAAACAGCTTATTAACCACCAATCCATTATTTTCAATTTCCTAGATCCGAATGAGTTAATATTCTACCAACTTTTAAATACAACCTCTCCCAGGTTCACATCCATCATAGCATTTACTTTTCTTTCCCATATCTGCAGCTAGCATGTAAATTCAATGTGAATCAGAGTTTAACAACTTAAATTCTTTTCTCGTCTCAAAATTGTTAGATAAAAATAAGAGGAAATTAACTTACAGTACTGTACTTCATCCCATTTTTTCCAAAGATCTGCAGAACAACAGTAATTGCAATACAGCACTATAACCCAGAATCCCACATTCAAGCCACACGTGAATACAATATTGTTTCAAACTTTCTTTTCTTAGAGGATTCCCCCACAAATCTACTCTAATGTGTAAGGATGCATCCTAATGGGGAGCAAGGTGGTACTTTAGTACCTGAACCAAATTTTAGCATTGCACCTTTGATCTGCTTACTGCTCAGCCAGGTAGAGGTATCGCTGGGTCTCCCTGACAAAACAGGTCAGTGCACGGTGGAGCCCCATTGGCACCTGCCCCCCCTGGTGCCCTAGCAAATTGAACTGGGCAAGGCTTTTATTAGTGTCTCATCTAGCGTGCTACAACTGTTATCCCAAAAACAGGATTCTTTACCTGGTGCGCATACAAAAGAGCCAAATTTAGTACACCGAGATGAGACACAGCCTATCAGAGAGTTGCGCAAGTCTGGATACCAGAATAAAGCTAGCATGCTAGAAATAAAAGTATCAGCTACCACGCACAAAATCTTATAATCACATTCACGTGGTAAAGAACTGAATTACTCATGGTCTTCATATCATCACAAAATGTACATTTTGAATCCACGGATTCTCGTGATTTAGCAGTCTGTGAACTTACTGTACCATATAACTGGCAAAGACTTATGAAACTGTAATGTGCTTAAACAGATACCTACAAAGAAAACAGGTTAATAACGAAAAGCATCTCACAGAGTGTTCTGCAAGTTCTCTGTGACTTGTGTGTTATCAGTTAGTTCTCTCCCAGCTTGTTGAAGGTCAAACCATTCCACCTGTAAAACTGTCTGCAACGATTTAATGATCTCTTGCAAAGATTTATTTTTTGTCCTGCTCTTCTCACTTTAAAAACAACATACATTGTAACAAAGTATTATACTTCAAGGTTCCATTCTCTGGCCACTTCTTCTAGTCATCTAACTTACACAGCGGACACCATTGATTACAATATTTCGCAAGATCCTCCTTCCTTGTATTTCCAAGTACTTTCCAAAACTCCAAATATCTAGCAGGTGAGGCAAAAAGCCAGCTTGGTTGAGCAGGGATCTTCTTCTTGAAATACAGCAAAAAAAGAAATTACATGGTCAGGGGAAGTAAGGTCAGGCAACATGGGAGTAGTACAGAGATGGTGCTTGCCACTTGTGGTGGTTTGACTGAAAATGGGTTATTTTTCTTCATGCAGTTAGAAATCTTTCTTTTTCATAGCTAGCACGCTCATCATTTGAACTTAGTTTGAGAACAAGAGATAACACCCTAGCACAGAGTTTATGTTTTTAATTGCTCTGGTCGGAGAGCCAAGGACACCTGAGTGCTCTACCCACAGGTGTGAGGCATCAAGGAAGGGGGGTACGGATGGGGCAGAGCTTGACTGACATCCAGACTGATCAGTAAGAGTATTCCATCCCATTAGCGTCATGCTTCATACTTAAGGAGATCTCTTGGTCCAGGCCCATATCTGTAAATCTATAAATTGAGAACTGTTAATAAAAGTGATCTCAGCCTGGCTCAGCTTGGCCTTGTATCTGTGCATCTCTGTCTGCGTCTGTATGCATTGTTCCTCATCGCCGCAAATGGTGACCCGTGTGAGTGTCTGACCCCTGTGAGGCTCTTCATCTAGCAGAGTGTGTATGGCGGTAACCATGCAATCCAGTGGGTGAGTAAATTTTTGTGGCCACACATCCCTGGGTATAACAGGGATAAGCAGTCCTCACTGAATGAGAGAGCTGTGGGACTGAGTTAGTATGGGACAAGCTGCTTCCCCTGTACATAAGCTATATCTGCAAGTTTTATAGCACATATTACGTGTTTCTGTGTATTGCCTTTCTGAAAATCAAACAACTTGTCAGGAATGTAAGTAAATTGTTTTATTGGTTGTTGTTACAACTCTCTCTTTATGGTGTTGTTTGTGTAAAAACACTGTAAGGCTTCTTCCCCCCTTCTCCCACTTACGCTGTACGCCGCTCTGTGCTTCCCTCTCCTCTTACCCCTTCTCATGGTTTTTACTTAGAAGATAGGCTCAGGAACGTCTGTTCCCAGTGGTGTTCTTAACAAATCAGTATTAGGGTGTGTTTTCACAGTATCACAGTATGTTTGGGATGGGAAGGGACCTCAAAAGATCATCTAGTCCAATCCTCCTGCTGGAGCAGGAACGCCTAGGTGAGGTCGCACAGGAACATGTCCAGGTAGACCTTGAATGTCTCCAGGGAAGGAGACTCCACAACCTCCCTGGGTAGCCTGTTCCAGTGCTCTGTCACCCTCACTGAGAAGAAGTTTTTTCTCAAATTTAAGTGGAACCTCTTGTGTTCCAGCTTGATCCCATTACTCCTTGTCCTATCGTTGTTTGCCACCAAGAAGAGCCTGGTTCCATCCTCATGGCACTCACCCTTTATATATTTATAAACATTAATAAGGTCACCCCTCAGTCTCCTCTTCTCCAAACTGAAGAGACCCAGCTCCCTCAGCCTTTCTTCATAAGGGAGATGCTCCACTCCCTTAATCATCTTTGTTGCCCTACGCTGGACCCTCTCCAGCAGTTCCCTGTCCTTCTTGAACTGAGGGGCCCAGAACTGGACACAATATTCCAGATGGGGTCTCACCAGGGCGGAGTAGAGGGGAAGGAGGACCTCTCTCGATCTACTGACCACTCCCCTTGTAATACACCCCAGGATGCCATTGGCCTTCCTGGCCACAAGGGCACAGTGCTGGCTCATGGTCATCCTGTTGTCCACCAGGACCCCCAGGTCCCTTTCCCCTACACTGCTCTCTAATATGTAATTTCCCAACCTATACTGGAACCTGGGGTTGTTCCTGCCCAGATGCAGGACTCTACACTTTCCCTTGTTAAATTTCATCAGGTTATTCCCTGCTCAACTCTCCAACCTGTCCAGATCCCGCTGGATGGCAGCACAGCCTTCTGGCGTGTCAGCCACTCCGCCCAGCTTAGTGTCATCAGCAAACTTGCTGATAGTACACTCAATTCCCTCGTGCAAATCGTTAATGAATATATTGAATAATATTGGCACCAGTACTGACCCCTGAGGCACTCCACTAGATACTGGCCTCCAACTAGACTCCGCACCATTGACCACCACTCTCTGGCTTCTCTCTTTAACCCACCTCACTACTCTATTGTCTAGACCACACCTCCTCAATTTAGCTGTGAGGATGCTGTGAGAGACTGTGTCAAAGGCTTTACTGAAGTCAGGGTAGACCACATCCACCGCTCTGCCATCATCCATCCACCTTGTTAAATTCTCATAAAAGGCTATGAGATTGGTCAAGCATGACCTACCCTTGGTAAAGCCATGCTGACTGCCCCTAATGACCCTCTTATCCCTGATGTGCCTTGAGATGACACCAAGGACAAACTGTTCCATTACTTTCCCTGGGACAGAGGTGAGGCTGACCGGTCTATAATTACCCGGGTCCTCCTTCTTGCCCTTTTTGAAGACTGGAGTGACATTTGCTTTCCTCCAATCCTCGGGCACCTCTCCCGTTTCCCAAGACTTGGCAAAAATGATGGAGAGCGGTCTAGCAATGACTTCAGCCAGCTCCCTCAGCACCCGCGGATGCATCCCATCTGGACCCATGGATTTATGGATGTCCAGACTATTTAATAGCTCCCTAACCCAGTCCTCATCGACTAAAGCAAACTCCTCCATTGACCTGGCTTCATCCGGGGTCTCAGGGGTATGGGGCTCCCCAGGACAGCCTCCAGCAGAGTAGACAGAGACAAAGAAGGCATTCAGTAATTCTGCCTTCTCTGTATCTTCTGCCACCAGGGCACCCACTCCATTCATCAGTGGGCCTACATTGTCTCTGGTATTAGTTTTATCTGCTATGTATTTGAAAAAGTTCTTTTTGCTGTTCTTGACCCCTCTCACCAGCTGTAATTCTAAGGAGGTCTTGGCTGTCTTAGCTACCTTCCTACATCCTCTAACAGCAGCCTTATATTCCTCCCAAGTGGCCAGTCCCTGCTTCCATGACCTGTAAACTCTCCTCTTCTGCTTGAGCATACCCAACAGATCCCTATTCAACCACACAGGCCTCCTGGCTCCCTTCCTCGACTTCCTGCGTGTGGGGATGCTCTGATCCTGAGCATGGAAGAAGCAATCTCTGAATGCGATCCAGCTCTCTTGGGTCCCTTTTCCTTCAAGCAGTCTTGCCCATGGGATTTCCCCTAGCAATTGGTGACCCCGACGTGATCCATAAGGAGAATTTACAGAAGGGGGACGACTGCTGCAGGGAGCGAGCCCCAGCTGGAACAACTTGGCTGGACCGTGACCGGGACACAGTCTGCGGGCTGTGTGACTCCTGATTGATCACTACAGAAGCGACAGAGGAGGGATAAAGGATCCAATATCGTTGCAACGGACACCCAAAGAGGTGAGTAGATGGGGGCAAGAGGAGATGGGGCAGAATATTTTTAAAGAAGAAGAAGAAATACTGCGACTCCTCTCGCATATTCTCTCTAAGGGAGGGGTGAAGTATGAGGAGAGTAACCTCAAAAGACTATTAATTTGGTGCAGAGGCAGTGGGTTTCCTGCTGACCTGTTATGAGTTTTTCAAATAGAGACTTGGGAAAAAGTGGGAACTGTGTTGTGGAAGACAATCAGTCACAGTGAAAAATATTTTCTTGGCCTTGTAACCACCTGGAAACTGATAATTACTGCAGTGAAGCAATTAAAACCTGAAAAGACTGTTACGAGCATTAGTGACTCAAAACTTAAACTTGAACTTTGGGACGATTGTCGAGGGTTAAGATTGCGGGGTGACAATCAAACCCTGGCAGATGTATTGTTAACCTCCTCTCCCCCCCACTTCCCCCTTTTGCCCCTCCCTCTCCCCCCTTCCCACTCAGGACAGGCGATCGGGAGGGAAAGAAGGACAGAGAGAAGAGAGTTGGAAAAGTTAAAGATGTTTTACTAACGCTACTAATAAGAATAGAGAAAATAATACAAAATATACAAAACCAATCTTGTAAGTCTCAGCAACTGCAGAGCCAGCACCCAAAGTCCTGGATTAGACTCTGTAGCCAACCGGAGCTGGATTCAGTCTCTCACTAGGCCTCAGTTCGCAGGGACGACCAGCAAGGTCCTCTCCTAATGTCAGCCATGAGGAAAAAAGGGAAAAGGCAAAGGGACGAGATCCTCGTGATCTTCCACTTTTATATGAAGTATTCACGTGAATGGAATGTTATACACCATTGGTCAGTCTCTCGGTCATCAGTTTTCTTGTTGCCACTCTCGCGAGATGTCCATCCGTGCTTATCAATAAGCTTGCATTCCATTGCTAGGTTTAACTAAAACATGTGTTGGGTTCTCCAGGAAAATGCAGCTAACATGAAGGCTTTAGCTGACAGGCAAATTCACTAAAAGAGAAACTTGTTTTTAACAAAACCAGCACACCTCCCCTGCAAGCCTGTGTCTCAGCTGTGGAGAAACTGTGTGACAAACTGTCCAAGAGGGAGCATAGATTCTACTTGTTACCTGCACGGGTGCAAGTCACAGTTATTAGGAGAAGATGCCCTTCTGCAGGACCAGCTCGAGAGAAATGGAACACATCACAAGGTGAATTATGTTTTTTCCTGTGTGACCAGGGGGAATATATGAGTAATTCCACTGCTGACCTAGAGGCATGAGTACGTGAGTTGAAAAAGAAAGCTCCCAAGAGAAAAGTTGCTCTGGTTTCCAGTGAGCAGCTTTCCAGCCAAGGTAGATGGGATTCTTGTGTCTCCCTACCAGAGTCAATCAAAGAGAATTAGGGGGACCCTGCCCCTAGCCAGGTGGAGGAGAGGGACAATGGCAACCGAGTTTGACTGTGTGGATTCGATGGCCTGGTATGTCAGAACCACATGAGTATAAAGCCCTGGTAGACACTGGCGCACAGTGAACAATGATGCCATCAAATCATAAAGGGTCAGAATCTATCGGTATTGTTGGAGCGACTGGGGGAAACAAAGAATTGACTGTGTTAGAGGCTGAAGTGAACCTAACTGGAAATGAGTGGGAAAGGCACCCTATTCTGACTGGCCTAGATGCTCCATGCATTCTTGGTATAGCTTACCTCATGAGAGGGTATTTTAAGGATCCAAAAGGGTATCGATAGGCCTTTAGTATAGCAGCTGTAGAGACTGAGGACATTAAACAGCTGTCTACCTTGTCTGATCTCTCAGACAACCCTTCTGTTGTAGGACTGCTTAAGGTCAAAGAGCAACAGGTGCCGATTGCTACCACGATGGTGCACAGACAACAATATCGCACCAATCAAGATTCCCTGATCCCCATTCATAAACTGATTTGACAACTAGAGAATCCAGGAGTGACCAGTAAGACTCACCTTTCAACAGTCCTATATGGCCAGTGCCAAAGCCTAGTGGAGAATGTAGACTAATAGTAGACTCTCATGGCCTAAATGAAGTTACACCACTGTTAAGTGCTGCCATGCCGCACATGTTAGAACTGCAATATAAACTGGAGTCAAAGGCAACCAAGTGGTATGCTACAATTGACATTGCTAATGCATTTTTCTCTATTCCTTTGGCAGCAGAATGCAGGCCACAGTTTGCCTTTATCTAGAGGGGTATCCAGTACACTTGGAATCGAGTGCTGCAGGGGTGGAAGCATAGCCCTACTGTCTGCCATGGACTGATCCAGACTGCACTGGAACCAAGTAAAGCTCTGGAACACCTGCAGTTCATTGATGACATCATTGTATGGGGTGACACAGCAGCAGAAGTCTTCAAGAAAGGTGAGAGAATAATTCGAATTCTTTTGAAAGCTGGTTTCGCCATAAAGAGAGGTAAGGTCAAGAAGCTTGCCCAAGAGATTCAGTTTCTGGGAATTAAATGGCAAGATGGGCGTCGCCAGATCCCGATAGAGGTGATTAACAAAATAACAGCTATGTCCCCACCAGCTAACAAAAAGGAAACACAGGCTATCTTAGGTGTTGTGGGTTTCTGGAAAATGCATATGCTGGACTACATCCAGATTGTGTGCCCTCTCTACCAAGTGACTCGAAAGAAACATGATTTTCTATGCGGTCCTGAGCAACGACAAGCCTTTGAACAAATTAAACAAGAGATTGTACATGCAGTCGCCCTTGGACCAGTCCAGACAGGACAAGATATTAAGAATGTGCTCTATACTGCAGCTGGGGACAATGGTCCCACCTGGAGCCTCTGGCAAAAGGCACCAGGTGAGACTTGAGGTTGACCTCTAGGGTTTTGGAGTAGAGGATATAAAGGCTCGGAGGCCAACTATACTCCAACTGAAAAAGAGATACCGGCAGCATATGAAGGGGTCTGAGCTCCTTCAGAAGTGGTTGGTACTGAATCACAGCTCATCCTGGCACCCCAATTACCAGTACTGAGCTGGATGTTCAAGGGTAAGATTCCTTCCACTCATCATACAACCAGTGTTACATGGAGTAAGTGGGTTGCATTAATCACACAGCAGGCTCAAAGAGGAAAATCTAATTGCCCAGGGATCTTAGAAATGATCACAAACTGGCCAGAAGGCAGAGATTTTGCAATGTTACCAGAAGAAGAGGTGATGTGTGCTGAAGAAGCCTCACCATATAATGAATTACCAGATAATGAAAAGCAGTATGCCCTGTTCACTGACGGATCCTGTTGTCTTGTAGGAAAACATCGAAAGTGGAAAGCTGCTCTATGGAGTTCTACACAAGTCACAGAGGCTGATGAGGGACAAGGTGAATCAAGCCAGTTTGTAGAGGTAAAAGCCATACAGCTGGCGTTAGACATTGCTGAAAGAGAAAAGTGGCCAGTACTTTATCTCTACATTGACTCATGGATGGTAGCAAATGCCCTGTGGGGGTGGTTAAAGCAGTGGAAGTAAAATAACTGGTAGCACAGAGACCAACCTATTTGGGTTGCCTCCTTGTGGCAGGACATTGGTGCTTGGCTAGAGAACCTGACTGTAAAAGTACATCATGTAGATGTTTATGTGCCTAAAAGTTGAGCCACTGAGGAACACCAAAACAATCAGCAAGTGGATCAGGCTGCTAAGATTAAGGTAGCTGAGGTGGATTTTGACTGGCAATGTAAAGGTGAACTTCTTCTAGCTCAGTGGGCCCATGCTGCTTCAGGTCATCAAGGAAGGGATGCAAGAATAGATGGGCTCATGACCGAGAGGTGGACTGACTTAACCATAGACAGGTTATCCATGATTGTGAAACATGTGCTGCAATCAAGCAGGCCAAAAGGTTAAAACCTGTGTGGTATGGGGGGCAGTGGTTGAAAAATAAATATGGGGAGGCCTGGCAGATTGACTATATTATACTCCCTCAAACCTGCCAGGGCAAGCACTATGTCCTCACAATGGTGGAAGCAACTGCAGGATGGCTGGAAACATATCCTGTGTCTCATGCCACTGCCTGGAACACTATCCTGGGCCTTGAAAAGCAAGTCCTGTGGTGACATAGCACTCCAGAAAGAATCGAGTCAGACAATGGGACTCATTTTAAAAACAGTCTCATAAACAACTGGGCCAAAGAGCATGGCATTGAATGAGTATATCATATTTCCTATTGTGGCAGAATGCAAACCCCCCCTAACCCCCCCCCCTTCAGTATGGAAGGAGTAGGCACATCTCCCTCTCTCTCTGCTACTTGAGGCTAACAGCTTCTTTTCTTTGGTCCCGGAGCACTCTGGCCAGGGCCATTAGGAGAAGGGAGTGCCGAGGTGCCAGTGAGCCGCTGGGCACCTGCGGCCAGTGTGGAGGATGTTTGGAGGCTTCAGGGGCACCCCACAGCCGGTGTGGGGGTGCAGAGAAACTTCTAGAATGCCTACAGTCAGGTCTGATCAGCCTATAAAAACCGGGACTCTCGTCGAGACTTCGCCCATTGTCGCGGGTCTCTCGGAGCACGAGCGAGATGCCGCGGCCGAGAGCCCCCCTCCTCGGGATGGAGACTCTGCTTGCCTTGCCGCCACGTGTGTGAGTAAAACTTCTCACAGGATTGCGAGTATATTTATACTTTCCGTGCACATATGCACGTGTAACTTCCCATGCTTAATACAAGCACGTATAAAATTATTTCCTCGCACAGTCGCGAGTGTATTTATCCTTTCCGTGCACATATGCATGAGTAACTTTCCACGTTTAATACAAGCATGAGTAACTTTCCGTGCACATTTGCACGCGTACTTTAAATTAATTCCTCGCACAGTCGCGAGTGTATTTTCCTCCCGTGCTTCCACATAAGCACGTGTAGTATTCCGTGCACATTCGCATGTGTAAGTAAATTAACCCTCGCAGGATTGCGAGTGTATTATAAATTTACCCTCGCGGAATTGCGAGCGTACACTTTCTGTACCTGTATCTCTTTAAGAATAATCCCGCATCGTGTTCAGGCAAGTGTGTACTCCTCTGGGACTCAGGGGCGGCTCCGACATTGTTTTGGGTGAAGCCATGTGCATGCACTCTGTGGACCGCCTGTTGTACTAGTTGCTGCCCCTTAATAATTTTCCTCAACTGATATCCGAACCTATATTTAAGTCACTTTTGGAGTGCTAAAACCCTGTTTCTCACTGGTTTAATAAAAGTTGTTTTGGACCCTGTTGTCCCTTAAACTAGCCTCGGGGTGCCTCCGTGACACCTATCATGCACCATCCTCTGGGAAGATTGAGCAATACAATGGCTTGTTAAAAACTACCCTGAAGGCAATTGGAGGTGGAACTTTTAAAAACTGGGATAAGCATTTAGCACAAGCCACCTGGTTAGTTAACACCACGGTATCAATCAGTCGAGCTGGCCCTGCTTAGTCAGACCTTTTACACACAGTAGAAGGGGATAAAGTCCCTGTGGTGCATGGAAGGAATATGTTAGGAAAAGCTGTCTGGGTTATTCTTTCTTTAGGCAAAGGCAAACCCATCTGTGGGATTGTTTTTGCTCAAGGGCCTGGATGTACTTGGTGGGTGATGCTGAAGGATGGTGAAGTCTAATGTATACCTCAAGGAGATTTGATTCTGGGTGAGAATACTCAGTTTCAAACTGTATGATGTTAATTGCTGCATGATACTAAGTGTTTAGTAACTATCTTTTAGGTTGATGCAGTGTTGATGAAACCTGAGCTAGCTTCACTGAGTGGCGTTCAGTAACTTCCTCAAGACTGACATCCCTAAGCTGCAGTTCCTGGGCATGAAGTGCACCAGATTATACACCATCTCTCCTGCCTAGAGAGACTACTGTGACAGAGACCTGCAGCCATGAACTAAATGATCTTAACAAACTTTTTGTGAAGAAAGATGAATCATGAACTAGTGATATGTGTGTGTATATACATTTGAAGACAGGTAAAAAGCAGTAGTGATTTGGGTATGATGTAAATGGTATGGAATAAGGGGTGGAATGTCCTGGTTTTGTTTAAAACAAGACTGGGAATGGCAGGACATATGGCTCCAGCCACCTGGATGATAAAGGAAGATCAATACTAACATGACCATCTGAACCGCCAAAGTAGACTAATACTAACATGATTAAATCACAGCAATCAGTAAAAAAAAAGGTGGCCTTGACAAGTTACACAGGATTGTGTGTTTGTGAAGGAGTGATATCCCAGACCAGTAAGAATGATATCTCGGGCCAAAACACCATCCCCAGGATGTATGGCATGTGAGTGTTGGGTCTGAGCCTGTGTTTGGAATAACATTTTTTGAAAAAAACATCCTGTTTAATCTCTTGGTCCAGGCCCGTATCTGTAAAGCTATAAATGGAGAAAGGCTAATTAAAGAAGGCTCAGCTCAGCTCGGCTCAGCTCTGCCTGGGTCTGTTCTTGCTGCTAACAAGAACTCTGTGTCTGCATTTCTGTTTGCTTTTCCATATGCATGTCTGTATGCATCATTCTCATCGTTGCATAAGATCAGTTCTCTTTTAGTGAATTTTCCTTTCAGCTTAGTTCTTCTAAGTAACTGCACTTCTCTGATGTTGGCTGCATGTTTTTTCAGACACTGTTCACTCTGGAGCTGATAACAGTAGCAATGGTATGCAGAAGAGACACAGGTTTAGACTTATTGCTATGGCAGCCAAGGTTACTGATAAATTTTGCATGTCCTGTAAATTATAGGGGTGTATTTGCAAGGAGGGGAAGACAGAACAGGTGACCAAAACTGACCAACTAAGTATTCAATCCCATACACGTCATACACCACATAAAAGTGCGAGATCACGAGGGTCTCGCTCTCTTCAGCCATGGCCGGCATCTGAAGAGGACCCTGCCTGTTCTGCCTGTGATCTTTGGCCTAGTTCCAGGCCCTGCTGAAGAGAAGCTGCTAAATTAATGTATACTGTGATTAAGTTATAAAAGACACACCCATCATTAATCAATTGACATGATAAATGCTTTCTAATCACCTGCAAAACAAGAGGATAATTTTCAAATTTTAGATCCTCCTGCATGACAAGCTGGAGACAGAAGATTAAGTAATACATTGTTTAGAAGCAGAGTGCTTAGCTTATGTTTGACTAGTAATCAGTAGATATATTGTAAGTAAAAAAGTAATCAATTACTTCTGTAAGTGTGTACCAATTGCACTTCCATGAAGAACTGCCAATGTGGAGAGGTCAATCAGTGGACCCTCAGAAGCCCCCCTGAAAGAGGCAGCAGTAACTGTAAACGACGCTACATGGCAGCAAAGACTGTGAAATAAATAACTTCATACTAACCTAATGATTATGCAATTATTTCTTAGTATAGATGATAGCATGTTAAAAATTCCCAAAAATTGTAATGAATATGTAATAATTGTGTGAATATAAGCAGTGCAACAGCATCCAGTCCCAGTTCTGTCAATAAAGAATGCCTGCTTAACAGTATAATTGACTTTGCTGATAAGTTTATTTCTTTGTTTCACTGCATCCCTTAATCCAGTTCTGGTTTACTGCTGAGTCCAGCCCAGGACTTCCAGGTAGCTGCCCTGCAACCGCTGGAGCAATGCCAACTCCACTGCGGGCCAGCCGTGCTACACTGGGAAAGTCAAGATTGATTTTGTATTATTTTCTCTACTTATTAGTACCATTAGTAGAGCATTTTTAACTTTTCCAATTTGTCTCTCTCCCTTTTCCTCTTATTACTTTTCCTTAGTGGGGGGGCAGGGGGTTAACAGCATCTGCCATGTTTTATTGTTGCCCTGCAGTAAATGGTGACATTCCTGAAATACCCATCCCTTGATGATGATCTTTTATGTGGTCAGTCATGTTGTCAGCAGGAAAGAACAGCTGGAAAGAGGACCCTGAAGGCTGTTTACCCACAACCACTACAGTCTTAACATCACAGTTAACGGTATCCCCTGCATTCTCTTCTGGGTCAAGAGGATCTTGATTGTTTAAAAACCACACGCAGTTGGATTTGATGGAGAAGGCATTTGTTGTCTGTGCAACAGTGGATGTTGGAGATTCAAGCTGCAGTGAAGATAACATAATGTAAGGTGGAATTCTACTCTGCTGGCGAAACTAGTACCAGATAACAAGGCTAGTAAATAACTACTGAAAAAACAGACCTTGTAAGATGTGATATGGAGCCCCAGTATTCCAGGGGCAAGCTTCTTCCTGGAATGATCTGATACTGCAGGCAGCAAGGCAGCGTGGGTTATACGCTCTCAGACCAGTGTTTCACAGGGTACACAGAGGTACCTAACTGTCTTCATCTCTTTCAGTGCTGTAGTCAACCCCTGTGGCCAACCAATTTTGTGATTAGTGCATGTGAGACTGAAGTTACTGATCTTTTCAGCCTCCATTCCCTGGACAGCTTTAGTCTCCCATTCTTTCGTATAGCTGCTTGGGATAGTGAATAGCATATCTTGTGCTGAATATGAGGTCTTCAGGGTTGGCTGTGCATGACCTGAAGTGGCGTGTGGGAGATATGAGGGATTTTCTTGAAGTTACTGTGTGGATGGGTTTCTATAGAATGGATATTTGTTATTAAACTAGCCAGGCCCAAAAGAATTTCAAGGCCACCTTGGAAAGCTGAAAACACAACATAAACCAACAGACCTATTAGCAGTGAGACTCGGGCGCGTGGACAGCTTGTGAACATAGATGATATCCAATCAGCTAATGCATGCTTGGAGCATGGATGTGTAATCAGGAAATAACTGCATATATAAGGAGGTTTGTTTCTGTAATAAATGGCTTCACTTGAATTCATATTGGATTGTGTGGAGTGCATGATTTTTCGCCCTCTCAGTGGTGGACTACTCATTCTTTCAGAGGATGCATGCCAGTGGGTAGCAACAATAATAATTCTGTGATGGATGCACTTGACTCCTCCCCCAACCAAACCAGCAGCAGTTTGCTACAGGCTCCAAATGAGGTAAAGGCCTGAACAGTAGCCAACCCAATAACTCCTTTTAGGAAACTCACAAGGAAGCAGAACAACACACTGAACACCGATAAGTTGTGGGTGCAAGGAGTCTCATGCATACCTTTCCCGTTTGACTATGAGTCAATCACTTTATTCCATAAATATGACAGCCTGGGTGAGCCTACATTGAGCTCTCTCTACTAGACATGTCTGTATGGCAATGATCTTTTACTAATCACAGATCAATAGATGAGCCCAAGTTTTATATTAATCATTTAGCTTAAGTAAGTGCATTTCAGATAGAATTAATCACTTAGAATTATTAAATTATGTGATTTTTAATATACTGTCTGTTTCACGTTACTTAGTAAGCTAAATTTGCTGAAATCTTAAACTGTATGTTGTAAAGTTCTGCTCATATTTTACCAAAATTTTATCTACTTGCATTCTATCTTTGAAAACAAAATGGCTGCAAACCATAGACACAACCTGCAAGATAAGTCCTGTTTTGCACCTCATTGTGAAAAACAGGATTCATATAGATATATTAACACTTTCATGTGGGAGATTTGAGGGATTTTCTTGAAGTTAATGTATGGATGGGTTTCTATGAGATGGAGATTTGTTATTAAACTAGCCAGGCCCAAAGGAATTTCAAGGTCACCTCGGAAAGCTGAAAACACGACATAAATCAACAGTCCTATTAGCAGTGAGACTCGGGCACGTAGACAGCTTGTGAACATGGACAATATCCAATCAGCTAATGCATGCTTGGAATGTGGATGCGTGATCAGGAAATAACTGCATATATAAGGAGACTTGTTTCTGTAATAAATGGCTTTGCTTGAATTCATATTGTTTTGTGTGGAGTCCATGATTTTTCACCCTTGCAATGAGATGCATCCCAGAGTCCTGAAGGAATTGGCTGATGTAGTTGCCAAGCCACTCTCCATGATATGTGAGAAGTCATGGCAGTCAGGTGAAGTCCCTGGAGACTGGAAAAAGGGAAACAGCACTCATTTTTAAAAAGGGTAGAAAGGAGGACCCCAGAAACTACTGACCTGTCAGCCTCACCTCTGTGCCCTGGAAGATCATGGAACAGATCTTCCTAGTAGCTATGCTAAGGCACATGGAGGACAGGGATCTGATTCAAGACACCCAGCATGGCTTCAACAAGGGCAAGTTGTCCTGGTTTTGGTTAGTGAATTTTCCTTTCAGCTAGGTTCTTCTAAGTAACTGCATTTTTATGAAGTTGGTTGCATGTTTTTAGGACAGTGTTTGCTCTGGAGCTGATAACAGCTGATATTTCCAGTTTTACTGAGCTAATTGTAGGAATGGTATGCAGAAAAGACCCAGGTTTATCTTTTATTGCTATAGCAGCCAAGGCTGCTGATAAACTTATGACAAATAAATGTAGGGAGAGGCAGACAGAACAAGTGACCCAAATTGACCAACTAGGTATTCCATGCCATCCATGACATACTCAGTTTAAAGGTGGAAGATGACAAAGGACTGGCTGTCTTCATCCATGTGGCATCTTGTGAGAGTTGGTCCGAAGATGGAGCAGTATTTGCCTGAACATCGCCATCAAGAACTTAGAGAACTGAGGCCCTGACAGAAAGAATGCATGGACAATGACTTGGAGAGAGGCCCGAGAAGCATTGTGTTGCACTGGTTTCTCCGATACAGGGGGACTGCTGCTTACAATGGTTGTTGTGTGGACTTCGCCTGCTGCTTCAGCCAAACCAGCCCCCACCTCCTGAAAGTTATTGTTATGAGGGGTCTCTTCGACCCAGGGACAATAGCTGCCGTCCAGAAGATGTGTTCTCACCTGCAGCCTCAGTTACATGTGTCCCCCACCTGCTCCCCCAAACAATGGTCAACAAAAAGGAGTATGCCCAGAAGCTCGCCAAGGGTCCTGAGGTCACCCAATGGACCAGAGAAAGATCCCTGAATGCTGGACACGTAAGCGTTGGCAAAAGAAAGCATGAATCTTTCGAGGCTGCGCAGTACAAGCCTGGATTGCGAAATCAAGGCGGAGATTGGCCTCAAACAATGGGAGCGAGGAGGGGTGAAGAAGCATAAGAGATGACTCCCGAATGGACACCGTTGAAGATCTTCCCGCCAGAGGATCCCGAACCATGACGGAGGACCGGCAGGACTCCACAGGACCGGAGACCAGAGGGATGCTTCTGAAACTGGACTGGTGATAAACGCAACCTCATTTCTCATCTTTACTTTTCCCCATTTCTTTTCCCTTTTCTTTTTCTTACTCTCTCTCTCTCTATTGCGTGCCGCTTTATGGGCAAATTAATAAAGTAACACTGTTTGATTGAATTATAACCCCTTGGCATTTTGGTTGCCTTAATTTTGCACTTCGAGATCAAGGTAAACGAACCATCATGAGTCCGTCACCGAATGGACCGTGACACATCTGTAGAGGACCCTGCCTGTTCTCCTGCCTGCAATCCTGATCCTGATTCCAGTCTGTGAATCTCTGAATCTAGTTCCTGTCTACTGCCAAGTCCAGTCCAGGACTCCCCAATGTTTGCCCAGCACTGGCTGGCATGACGCCAGCCACCTGCAGGCCGCTGGGAAATTCAGCATTGGTTTTCTATATTTTGCATTATTTTCTCTAATTATTAATATTCATAGAATCATTTTGGTTGGAAGAGACCCTCAAGACTGAGTCCAACTTTTAACCTAACACTGGCACTAAACCATGTCCCTAAGAACCTCATCTACACATCTTTTAAACGCCTCCAGGGATGGTGACTCTACCACTTCCCTGAGCAGCCTGTTCCAGTGCTTCACAACTCTTTCCATGAAAGAATATTTCTTAATATCCAATCTAAACCTCCCCTAGTGCAACTTGAGACCATTCACTCTTGTCCTATTACTTGCTACTTGGGAGAAGACACCAACACCCTCCATGCTACAACCTTCTTTCAGGTAGTTGTAGAGTGTGATAAGGTCTCCTCTCAGCCTCCTTTTCTCCAGGTTAAACAACCCCAGTTCCCTCAGCCTCTGCTCATAAGACTTGTTCTCTAGGCACTTCACCAGCTTTGTCACCCTCCTCTGAACTCTCTCCAGTACCTCAATGTCTTCTTTGTAGTGAGGGGCCCAATAATGAATGCAGTATTCAAGGTGTGGCCTCACCAGTGCCCAGTACAAAGGGACAATCACTTCCTTAGTCCTGCTGGCCACAGTGTTCTTGATACAAGCCAGGATGCTGTTGGCCTTTTTGGCCACCTGAGCACACTGATAGCTCATATTCAATCGGCTGTTGATCAACACCCTCAGATCACTCTCTGCCAGGCAGTTTTCCAGCCACTCTTCCCTGAGCCTGTAGCATCACATGGGGTTGTTGTGACCCAAGTGCAGGACCAGGCACTTGGCCTTGTTAAACCTCATACAATTGGCCTCAGTTCATTAATCCAGCTGGTCCAGATCCCTCTGTTGAGCCTTCCTACCCTCAAGTAGATCAACACTCCCACCCAATTTGGTGTCATCTGCAAACTTAATGAGGGTGCACTCAATCCCCTCATCGAGATAATTGATAAAGAGATTAAACAGAACTGGCCCCAACACTGAGCCCTGGGGAACACCACTCATGAGTAGCCGCCAACTGGATTTGACTCCATTTACCACAACTTTTTGGGCCCAGCCATCCAGCCAGTTCTTTACCCAGCAAAGAATATGCCTGTCCAAGCCATGAGAAGACTCCAGGAGATTCTCCAGGAGAATGCTGTGGGAAACAGTGTCAAAGGCTTTACTGAAGTCTAGGTAGACAACATCCACAGCCTTTCCCTCATCCACTAAGTGGGTCACCTTGCCATAGAAGGAGAACAGGTTGGTCAAGCAGGACCTGCCTTTCATAAACCCATGCTGACTGGGTCTGATCGCTTGGTTGTCTTGTATGTGCAGCATGATGGCACTCAGGATGATCTGTTCCATGACTTTCCCTGGCACCAAGGTCAGACTGACAGACCTGTAATTCCCTGGATCCTCCTTTCAGCCCTTCTTGTAGATGGGAGTCACATTTTCCAACTTTCAATCAACTGGGATCTCCCCGGTTAGACAGGACTGCTGACAAAGGATTAAAAGTGGCTCAGTGAGCATCTCTACCAGCTCCCTCAGTATCCTTGGGTGGATCCCATCCAGCCCCACAGACTTGTGCATGTCTAAGTGGTGTAGCAAGTAACTAACCATTACCCCTTCATTCTGCTCCATATCCCTGTCTTCCAGCTGAGGGGACTGAGTACCTGGAACACAAATGATTTTACTATTAGACACTGAGGCAAAGAAGGCATTTAGTACCTCAGCTTTTCCCTCGTCCTCTGTTACTATGTTTCCCCCCACATCCACCGGAGGGTGGAGATTCTCCTTAGCCCTCCTTTTGTTGCTCAGGTATTTATAGAAACATTTTTTGTTGTCAGGATAGCAGTGGTCAGACTCAGCTCTAGTTGGGCTTCAGCCCTTCTAATTTTCTCCCTGCATAGCCTCACAATATCCTTGTAGTCCTCCTGAGTTGCCTGTGCCTTCTTCCAAAGGTCATAAATTCTCCGTTTTTATTTTTTCTTGAGTTCCAGCCAAAGCTCTCTGTTCAACCAGGCCAGTCTTTTTCCCTGCCGGCTCGTCTTTTGGGACAGCCTTCTCCTGCACCTTTAAGATTTCCTTCTTGAAGAATGTTCAGCCTTCCTGGACTCCTTTGTCCTTCTGGACTGCCTCCCAAGGGACTCTGTCACCCAGCCTCCTAAACAGATCAAAGTCTGCCCTTTGGAAGTCCAAGGTAGCAGTTCTATGAATCCCCCTCCTTTTCCAAAAATGGAAAACTCGATCATTTCATGATTGCTGTGCCCAACAAAACCTCCAACCATCACATCACCCACAAGTCCTTCTCTGTTCACAAACAGGTCCAGTGGGGCACCTTCCCTGGTTGGCTCACTGACCAACTGTGTCAGGAAGTTGTCTCCAGGAGCCTCCAAGACTGTTTTCTCTCTGCTGTGTTATATTTCCAGCAGACATTTGGTAAGTTGAAGTCCCTCATGAGAACTAGGGTTAGCGATCATGAGACTTCTCCCATCTGCCTGCAGAATATTTTATTTGCCTCTTTTTGCTAGTTGGGTGATCTGTAACATACTCCCATCACAATATCTGCCTTGCTGGTTTTCTGATTCTTACCCATAAACACTCAACCCTATCATCACCACCATCAAGCTCTAGACAGTCAAAATGCTCTCAAACATACAGGGCTATTCCACCTCTTCTCCTTCCTTGCCTATCCCTTCTGAAGAGTTTATAGATATCCATCCAGTTCCTGAGATCAGCTGATCAGTACCAGCTCAGCGGGTCCCAATTAAGCAAAATCTTCGAGGTACAGAGAAGCCTTTTTTTTTTCTCTGAGTTGGGCACTTTCGTTCTCGAGAGACCCAGAAGCTCCCGGCAGCCCTTGCAAGAGCAGGTGATGTGGAGTGGGCGTTACCACGGTGAGGGCGATCACACCCCCGCCCCTTGCCTTGAAAAAGCCTCTGGGAGGGCAATAAGGCATCACTGCTCGCCAGGCACTAGGAGGGGCAACCAGCTTGTGACGCGGGTGAGTAACACCCACACTGTGCTGCAGCAGCGCGTGTATAACTCATGCACTAGGGTGCACAGGTTGTCACTTTTTGCTTGTTAGACCCTCTCACTTATTGCCACTGTCCCAGACCGCTGCCGACCATGGTGACCTCCAGAAAGAGAACTTGTCTCAAAAAGACTGTAGCAATTCAGACTGACTGCCTGCTCCGAACCGTGGCTGTTCAGGTTTCCGGTTGCAGGGAATGCCAGAGCCTACTGCTGCCGGGGGAGGACAGCCAACATTCTACCTGCGTGAGGTGTGAGCAGATGCAAGATCTGCTCATCATGGTCACAAAACTTAAGGAAGAGGTCGTGATGCTGAGGTCCATCAGGGAGTGTGAAAAGGAGATCGACTGGTGGAGTAACTCCCTGGTGTGCCACTCAGAGAGGCTTCAGGGGGTTCCCCCTCAGAAGGTGATGGACCCCCTGCCCTGTCGGGAAGAGGGGGAAGACCCAAGACAGCCCCTGCCCTGTTGCTGTTGGGCAGAGGTAGAGCACCAAAAAGATGAGGAGGGTTGGAAGCTAGTTCCAGTTAGGCGCCGCAGGCAACCCCCCTCCCTACCTGCTTTGCTTCCCCAGGTGCCCCTCCGTAATAGGTTTGAGGCCTAGATCTTGAAGAAGAGGTAGGTGAGGATGTGGTGGAAGGCCCGCCTACAAGGTCACATAGAAAGAGGCAGTTGACTCCATGCCTCAAGACGGCCTCCAATAAGAAAGAAAGAAGGGTAATTCTAGTAGGCAATGCCCTTCTGAGAGGGACGGAGGACCCAATATGCAGAGTTGACCCTCATCGTAGGGAAGTTTGTATTCTACCTGGAGCCTGGATCAGGGACATCAATAGGACTCTCCCCAACCTGGTGCACCCAACAGACTACTAGCCACTGCTGATCTTCCAGACAGGTGGGGAGGAAGCTGCATCCTGCAGTCTGAGGGGAATAAAGAAAGATTTCAAGGCCTTGGGATGGATGGTAAAAGAGTCTGGGGCTCAAGTGATTTTTCTCTTTCCTCCTTCCAGTTTTGGGTGATGACATGGAATGGAATAGAAAAATTCAGTCCATAAACAACTGGCTACAAAACTGGTGTTACAGGCAGGGCTTTGGTTTCTTTGATAACGGCTGGTTTCACAAGACACCAGTCCAGACAGCGATACACGGGAAAGGTTTATCTCCCAGGGGCAAAAGGATGCTGGGACGGGAATTAGCAGGACTCATTTGGAGAGCTTTAACCTACACTCGAAGGGGAATGGGGTTGTAGCTGGGCTTGCATCAGTGGGGCAGCACTCTAGAGTTGGTGAAGGCTGGGAGGCCTCCCACCCCCCTAGGGTGAAATCGGTGTACACAGCTCGCTCTCTGAAATGCCTGTGCACAGCATGGGGAATAAGCAGGAGTTAGAAACCTGTGTTCAGGCAGGAGATTATGACCTGGCGGCAATTATGGAGACGTGGTGGGACAGTTCACATGACTGGAATGTGGTCATGGATGGCTATGTCCTTTTCAGGAAAGACAGGCCAGCCAGGCGTGGTGGTGGAGTTGCTCTTTACGTGAGAGAGCAACTACAATGTTTTGAGTACTGTCCAGGCATGGATGAGGAGTGAGTTGAGAGTCTATGGGTGAAAATTAAGGGGCAGGTGGGCAGGGGTGATACTGTTGTAGGTGTCTATTACAGGCCACCAGATCAGGGTGAGGAAGTTGATGAGGCCTTCTACAGGTAGCTGAGAGCAGCCTCACAATCACAGGCCCTGGTTGTGGTGGGGGATTTTAACTACCCTGCTGTTTGCTGGAAGGATTACTCAGCCAGCCAGCCACAGTCTAGGAGGTTCCTCCAGTGCCTTGATGATAACTTTCTGTTGCAAATGGTGGAGGAGCCAACCAGGAGAGGTGCACTGCTGGATCTCATCCTCACTAACAAGGAGGGTCTGGTTGAAGCGGTGAAGGTTGAGGGCTGCCTGGGTTGCAGAGACCGTGAAATGGTGGAGTTCAGGATCTTGTGTGTCAGGAAAAGAATAGCAAGCAGAATTACAACCCTGGAATTTAGCAGGGCAAACTTGGGCCTTTTCAAGCAATTGCTAGGGGAAATCCCATGGGCAAGGCTGCTTGAAGGTAAAGGGGCCCAAGATAGTTGGTTAGTGTTCAGGGACTGCTTCTACAAGGCTCAAGATCAGTGTTGGAAAGTAAAACGTGGGAAAGCAAGATGTGCGGTTCCAGCCATCTGGATGATAAAGGAAGATCAATACTAAAATGACCATCTGGACGGTCAAAGACATAATACTGACATAATAATATATAAAGGGCCTTGGACAGATTATTTTGAAGTATGTTTCTCATAATTGTAAAAAATTATAGCCCAGACTCGCGAGAATGGTATCTCGGGCCGGATAACCGCCCCCAAGTGCATGGGATGTGTCCTTGGGCCTGGTCTGTGAATGAATGGAAAAACAAGTGAGACAAACTTCACATGAGTTGAGTGTGGTTTTAATAGCAATTAGTGGAAAAACACCTTTTGTAAACACCTTAGTCCAGGCCCGTACCTGTAAATCCTATCAATTGTGTGCATACAAATCCAGCACATCGAGATGAGACACAGCCTATCACAGGGTTACGCAATTCTGGATACTGGAATAAAGCTAGCGTGCTAGAAAGAAAAATTACAGCTACTACACACAAAATTTTACCATCACATTCACGCAGTAAAGAACTAAATTACTCATGATCTTCTGTATTATCACAAAATGCACATTTTGAGTCAACGGATTCTCATGATTTAACAGACTGTGAACTTATCGTACCATATAACAAAGGCCTACCAAAATTGCAACATGCTTAAACAGATACCCACAAAGAAAACAGGTTAATAAGGAAAGCATCTTGCAGACTTTAACAAGTTTTCTGACCTGTGTGTTATCAGTTAATTCTCTCTCAGCTTGTTGAAGTTCAAATCGCCCCGCCTGTAAAACCGTCTGAAAAGATTTAATGATTTCTTGTCCGAGTGCTTTCCTATGTTTTAAAACACCTCCCGATACCAATTTTTTAGGAACACAACTGAAAACAATCATTCCTGACCCCATCTTGCAAGTAAAAACCTTGAGAAGAGGGAGGGAGGGGGGTAAACACTGGGCTGCTTGCAGCGTGAGTGGGAAAAGCAGGGAGAAGGTTTTACGGCGGACTTAAAAACAACTAATAAAAAAATTAACTCGCATTCCTGACAAGCTGCTTGATTTTCAGAGAGGCAATACACAGGAGCACATAATATGTACTGTGAAACTCGCAAATAACATGCTGATAGCAAACATTAGTGTTCTCTACTGCTAATTTCAACACCAGTGCTTCCTTAGCTTCTAAGTTTTCAACCTGCTTATTGATGGCCTCTTGAAGGTGGTCAATAAATTGCATGTAATTCTCATTGGGACCCTGATTAATAGTTGCAAATAATTTGGCTGCTTTGTTGGTTTCAGGCACCTCTCTCATAGCTTGATATGCAAGGTCTGCTGACTGCCTCAGGATTTCAGAAACTAATTGCGCCTCCAATTGTGGTGCCTCTAATTAGTGTCTGTTCCAAGAGTTGGGGGATACCTGCCCCTTTCAATTAATCCCCATCGTTCTGTCCTAAATGATCTATAGCTGTTATATTGCATAGGTCTACTTTTGCTTGAGTCTTTCATGGTTCTTATCTGATTTCAGAGCAACTCACACACATACTCCTTTAACTTTCCAAGAAAATGCTGCAAACCCTCATCCTCTTCCGAGTCATCAGGTAACACGGACTTGAACGGTCAGAACAGTGCACATTCTCTCCAATACTTTCTAGCATCATAATTATTCATATAACCTGAGTTCCCAAGCGCATCCCCTTTCCCGACACAATCAGCATGACCGCATTGATGACTGTTGGATTCATTCGCTAATACCTGATCTGATATTTCACACAGTTCTTTTGCCCAGTTCTTATCCGGCGACTCCTTCTGCTCTCTCATGGAAGTTGGAGAGTTAAAAGGTGGTAAAAGCAGATACAAATTGGTAAAAAGACTTGTTTACAACTTTAGCATTCTCAGCTTTCACAGGTTCTTTGGGCAAGTTGTCTGATTCCAATCCTTTTGACTTGCTGTTCTCATCAGGGTTTGCTAATAGTTGTAGGAGGACACCCGCTCGGCATTTTTCCTCCCCCCCGCCCCGGACTGCTGAACAATCAGAGGTGTTGAAAGCACAGCAGGGGATGGAGTAGAGAAGGTATCAAAGACACGAACCGGGTAAGCTTCACAACGACTTTCAGGATTCTTATCAGGCTGCAACGCTACAAAAACTCCAGCAGCAGCAGACCGTTCAGCCTTAAAATCTTTTATAAGCTTCCATGTAGTTACTAATGATTTAGCTTCTTTAACATCTCCATTGCTGACCTTATTCCATAATTTCTGCCTTATATCGTCCCAAAGTTCAAGTTTAAAAGCCTTCTCGGTTTCTCCCAGGTAGCTGTTAATTCTACACCAAACTAACGGTCTACGTATGTTACTTTCTTCCTATTTAAGTCCTCTCACAGAAAGAATATGCAGGAGGAGCTTAACTACGGCTTGTTCTTCAGAAAATACATTTTGCTCCATAACTTCACTCTTCCCTCCTCCTGCCCTCAGCCGCTCACCTTTTCCGGTGATCCGTCGACGAATTTATCCCCGGGACATCCGTACGCCTCTGTCCAGTCTCCAGTCCAGGTGAACCGCCTCCGGCTGGGCCGCTCCAGGCTTTTCCCTGATTGTAGTGAGACGCCATTCAGAGTATCACGTCGGGGTCACCATTTTTTGGAACGATAAAGGACTCAGCATTCTGATTCAATGTGAATCACACAAAGCCATTTATTACAGAAACAAACCTCCTTATATATGCAACTATTCTCTGATCATGCGTCCACGCTCCAAGCATGCATTTGCTAATTGGATATCATCTATGTTCACGAGCTGTCCACGTGCTGAAGTCTCACTGCTGACAGGTCTGTTGATTTACACCATGTTGGGGCCTTGTTATTTCGAAGATGCTTCTCTCCCACGGCAGGTCCTGTTTCCAGCCTTGAAATTCCTGGCTGGTTCGGTAACAAATCTCCATCTAACAGCAACCCCTCTACAGCGCTGGATGGCAGCACAGCCTTCTGGTGTGTCAGCCACTCCTCCCAGCTTAGTGTCATCAGCAAACCTGCTGATAGTACACTCAATTCTCTCATCTAAATTGTTAATGAATATATTGAATAATACTGGCCCCAATACTGACCCCTGAGGCACTCCACTAGATACTGGCCTCCAACTAGACTCCGCACCATTGACCACCACTCTCTGGCTTCTCTCCTTAAGCCAGTTTGCAATTCATCTCACTACTCTATTGTCCAGACCACACCTCCTCAATTTAGCTGTGAGGATGCTGTGAGAGACTGTATCAAACTCTTTGCTGAAGTCAAGGTAGACCACATCCACCACTCTGCCATCATCCATCCACCTTGTTACATTCTCATAAAAGGCTGTGAGGTTGGTCAAGCATGACTTACCCTTGGTAAAGCCATGCTGACTGCCCCTAATAACCCTCTTATCCTTGATATGCCTTGAGATGGCATCAAGGACAAGCTGTTCCATTACTCTCCCAGGGATGGAGGTGAGGCTGACCGGTCTATAATTACCCGGGTCCTCCTTCTTGCCCTTTTTGAAGACTGGAGTGACATTTGCTTTCCTCCAATCCTCGGGCACCTCTCTCGTTTCCCAAGACTTGGCAAAGATGATGGAGAGCGGTCCAGCAATTACTTCAGCCAGCTCCCTCAGCACCCACGGATGCATCCCATCTGGACACATGGATTTATGGATGTCCAGACTATTTAATAGCTCCCTAACCCAGTCCTCATCAACTAAAGCAAACTCCTCCATTGACCTGGCTTCATCCGGGGTCTCAGAGGTACAGGGCTCCCCAGGACAGCCTCCGACAGAGTAGACAGAGACAAAGAAGGCATTCAGTAATTCTGCCTTCTCTGTATCTTCTGTCACCAGGGCACCCACCCCATTCATCAGTGGGCCTACATTGCCTGTAGTATTAGTTTTATCTGCTATGTATTTGAAAACGCTCTTTTTGCTGTCCTTGACCCCTTTCACCAGGTTTAATTCTAAGGAGGCCTTGGTTATCCTAGCTGCCTTCCTACATCCTCTAACAGCAGCCTTATATTCCTCCCAAGTGGCCAGCCCCTGCTTCCATGGCGTGTATAAATTATTTCCTCGCATAATCGCGAGTGTGTTTTCCTCCTGTGCTTCCACATAAGCATGTGTAATATTCCGTGCACATTTGCAAGTGTATTTCTCCTTGCGGGATTGCGAGTGTATTATAAAGTAATCCTCGCAGAATCGGGAGTGTACACGTTTGTACTCAATACGAGTACGTGTATCCCTTTAAAATAATCCCACGTGTGTTCAGGCAAGTGTGTACTCTTCCCGGACTCAGGGACGGCTCTGGCATTGTTGTTGGTGAAGCCACGTGCATGCACACTGTGGACCTCCTGTTGTATTAGTTGCTGCCCCTTAATAATTTACTCAACTGATATCCGAACCTGTATTCCAGTCAGTTTGGAGAGCTAAAACCCCATCTTTCACCGGTCAATCTCCTGAACAATTTTACTGAATAAAAGATTGTTTTGGACCCTGTTGTCCCCTAACTAACTTTGGGGTTCCTCCATGACAGTCTCTGGCAGAGTAGACAGAGACAAAGAAGGCATTCAGTAACTCTGCCTTCTCTGTATCTTCTGTCACCAGGGCACCCACCTCGTTCATCAGTGAGCCTACGTTGCCTCTGGTGTTAGTTTTATCTATCTGCCACATATTTGAAAAAACTCTTTCTGTTGTCTTTGACCCCTCTCGCCAGGTTTAATTCTGAGGCCTTAGCTTTCCTAGTTGCCTCCCTATACCCTCTGACAACAGCCTTATATTCTCCCCAAGTGGCCAGCCCCTCCTTCCATGATCTATAAACTCTCCTCTTCCACTTGGGCTTACCCAGCAGCTCCCTGTTTAACCATGCTCCCTTCCTTGACTTCCTACGTGTCGGGATGCTCTGACCTTGAGCCCAGTAGAAGCAGTCCCTGAACACTAATCAACTATCTTGGGACCCTTTACCTTCAAGCAGCCTTGCCCATGGGATTTCCCCTAGCAATTGCTTGAAAAGGCCCAAGTTTGCCCTGCTGAAGTCCAGGGTTGCAATTCTGCTTGCTATTCTGTTCCTGCCACACAAGATCCTGAACTCTACCATTTCATGGTTGCTGCAACCCAGGCAGCCCTCAACCTTTACTGCTTCGACCAGACCCTCCTTGTTAGTGAGGATGAGATCCAGCATGCATCTCTCCTAGTTGGCTCCTCCACCATCTGCATGAGGAAGTTATCATCAGTGCGCTGGAGGAACCTCCTGGACTGTGTCTGGCTGGCTGAATGGTCCTTCCAGCAAACATCAGGGAAGTTAAAATCCCCCACCACAACCAGGGCCTGTGATTGTGAGGCTGCTCTCAGCTACCTGTAGAAGGCCTCATCAACTTCCTCACCCTGATCTGGTGGCCTGTAATAGACACCCACAACAGTATCACCCCTGCCATCCTGCCCCTTAATTTTCACCCATAGACTCTCAACTCGCCCCTCATCCGTGCCCGGACAATACTCAATACACTGTAGTTGCTCTCTCACGTAAAGAGCAACTCCACCACCACGCCTGACTGGCCTGTCTTTCCTGAAAAGGACATAGCCATCCATGACCACATTGCAGTCATGTGTGCTGTCCCACCATGTCTCCATAATTGCCACCAGGTCATAGTCTCCTGCCCAACCACAGGTTTCTAACTCATCCTGCTTATTCCCCATACTGCACGCATCGGTATACAGGCATTTCAGAGACTGAATTGAGCACACCGATTTCACCCTAGGGGTATGGGAGGCCTCCAGTTCCTGTTTGCTGTGGAGTCCAGACCAGGACTTTCCAGGTGCCTTCTCTGTAGCTGCTGGAGCAATGCTGGCTCCGCCATGGGCAGCACTGCGCCGCCCTGGGACATTCAGGATTGAATTTGTACATTTTGAATTGTTTTCTTTATTTATTAGTAGCATTAGTAAAGATTTTTTAACTTTTTCCAACATGCAAGTCTCTCTCCCTTTTCCTCCTATTGCCTTTCCTTGTTGGGGAGGGTTGGGGGTAACAGAGAGCATCTACTGTGGTTTACTGATGCCCTGTAGTAAATTATGCCAGATCTATTGGCCCCCATGTGGGGCTTGAAAACGCTAAAATTTGACACTAAAAAGGGGCAAAATGTGGAGATTTTGGTGTTTTTAATACTGTGGCGCAGATTCAATTTTTTGGCATGGTGCCAGCTCATAGGGTTGAGATGTTCACAGGTCTGTGTGCTTTAGACATCATCTAGTAGTATTAAAGTAGATTGAATTACATTGGTTTAAAGATGCTGTGGCATAAGTTGTATCAATTAGTCTCTACACTGTGTTCTGCACTACCTTATTTGTGCTGGTCATATTTCACTAATAGTTTTGTGCATTCTATTACATCTGGAAACTGGATGGTGGTGATGATTTTACTTTGTGGTTTGGCACTGGTTTATTTTATTATACTCCAGCCGATAATGAATTGATATTCATTACTGTTGTATCTAGAGAAACTTCCAGTAGAGATTAAAGAGAAATATACCTACCTTTGTTTCAATTCGATAAGCCAATCTATAGAAAAACTGACTAATAATACCTTTCCTTTTACGTTAGGACAGATTACAGATGTTTTTGAGAGCTTTGAATATCCTTGGAGTTTTGACCGTACTTTGTTGGTATTGTCAGGTTTGCTGAATGTGTGTCAGTTCATGCTAGTGATAAGAGAGATGAGGTTAAATAAGAGGATTGCATTTTTTCTAACTCCTGAGACTTATGTTGTGTTTGCTCAAGCCTCGGCAACAGGCATGGCTATGGCTGCTGCCCGCCCCAAATGGAGCAAGGCAGCGAAAGCTACCGTTACAGTACCCGTAACCCCCCTGACAGCCTCAGCAAGTGACAAAGCATCTCCAGCTCCTACACAGAGCAAAGCAGCTAAGGCTGTAAACCCCCCCGACTGCCGCTTCTCCAGTCTCAAAGACTGACAAGGCAGCTACTCTACCCCCCCACACTGTGCACTGCTGCTGCTGCAACCACAACAGCCACTGTAATTATGTCAATACTGGTGACAGTAATTTTCTGGAAATAAATCGAGATATGGTGAGCCCATGTTGGCATCAGTTGCTGGTGTTAAGAGAGTCGCAAGAAGGACTGCTCATGCTGCAGATGATGGCCAAGGGGCATAATCACCCCAAGAGGCATCCTCATCAACACAAGGAGGAGAGGAAGTGACCAATCAATCCTTTTCTCCAAGTGAGCAGAAAGATATGCGAAAAGACTTCAGTTGTCATGAAGGCGAGAATGTTGTAACCTGGCTACTCCAGTGCTGGGATAATGGAGCTGATGGTCTGGAACTAGAAGGTGGGAAAGTCAAGCAGCTGGGATCTCTGTCAAGGGATGCCACCCTTGATAGGGCAATTTCAAGAGAGAATGACCCCTCCACCCTCTGGAGTAGACTCCTGACAGCCATGAAGGCAAGGTTTCCCTTTAAGGAAGATGTTATATGTAATCCAGGGAAATGGTATACTATGGGAGAGACGTATCCAGTTCCTGAGAGAATTAGCTGTGTGGGAGATCTATTTTGAGCCAAACAGCCAAAAGGGGACAGACCCAGAAAGAATCCTTTGTACACGACCTTTGTGACACAGGTTTGTACAAAGCGCACCACTGGCATATGCTAAGTCATTGGCATCAATGATCTGGTCAGCTGCAGCTCAACAAAACATTGCTGAAGTGATTAAGCAGCTTCAGGACTTTGAGGACAGCCTTGCTAGCTCTTTATGAGGTTGTGCCTTGACTGTGGAGAAACTGTGTGAAAAATCTGATGACTGGTTTGAAAAGCTGTTGAACGAAATCATAGCACTCAGAGAAGACAAGTTCCATTCACAACCTGTACAAACCTATGTTTCAACTATTAGGAGAAGGTGTTTTCAGTCTCAAGAGAGAGGACAGAAGAAATACACAAAAAGAGGCACACTGTGGTTTTTCATACGTGACCAGGGAGAAAACATGAGGAGATGGGATGGAAGACCTACCTCAGAACTTCAGGAATAAGTACGTGGGTTAAAAGGGAAAAATACTAGGAAAATGGCTGCTCCAGTTTCCAGAAGGGGTAGAAGAGATTCTGATCCTCTTGAAGGAACCTCTAATTCATACCCAGAGACTGTGCATAACACAAATTAGAGGGGTCCTGCCTCCAGCCAAGCGGAGGAAAGGGACAACAGAGTTTATTGGACTGTGCAGATACAATGGCCTGGTACAACAGAACCCCAAGAGTACAAAGCTTTGGTAGACACTGGTGCTCAATGCATGATAATCCCCTCAAACTGTAAAGGAACACAATCCATCAGTATTTCTGGAGTGACTGAGGGATCCCAGGAACTGACTGCAGTAGAGGCTGAAATGAACCTAAGTGGAAAAAACTGGCAAAAGCATCCCATTGTGACTGGTCCAGATGCTCCATGTATCCTTGGCATAGACTACCTCAGGAGAGGGTATTTTAAGGACCCAAAAGGGTATTGGTGGGCATTTGGTATAGCAGCTGTGGACACTGAGAATATTGAACAGCTGTCTACTTTGCCTGGTCTCTCAGAGGACCCTTCTGCTGTAGGACTGCTGATGTTTGACGATCAGCAGGTGCCAATTGCTACCACGACGGTGCATCGCCGGCAATATCGCACCAATCGAGACTCTTTGATTCCTATCCAGAAGTTGATTCGTCAACTGACGAGCCAGGGTGTGATCAGTAAGATTCACTCACTTTTTAACAGCCCAATTTGGCCAATGCGTAAGTCTAGTGGAGAGTGGAGACTAACTGTAGACTATCGTGGCCTGAATGAAGTTACGCCACCATTGAGTGCTGCTGTGCCTGACATGTTAGAACTTCAATTTGAACTGGAGTCAAAGGCAGCTAAGTGGTATGACATAATTGACATTGCTAATGCATTTTTCTCTATTCCCTTAGCAGCAGAGTGCAAGCCGCAGTTTGCTTTCACCTGGAGGGGC
The DNA here is from genome assembly GCF_037038585.1 of Patagioenas fasciata. NCBI lineage: Eukaryota > Metazoa > Chordata > Aves > Columbiformes > Columbidae > Patagioenas > Patagioenas fasciata. Next base: position 37,571,521 of record NC_092559.1, read on the forward strand.
ATCCAGTACACATGGAGTCGCTTGCCCCAGGGATGGAAACACAGTCCTACCATCTGCTATGGACTGATCCAGACCACGCTGGAACAAGGTAAAGCTCCAGAACACTTGCAATATATTGACGACATCATTGTATGGGGCGACACAGAGAAAGAAGTCTTTGAGAAAGGTGTATGAATAATTCATATTCTTTTGGATGCTGGTTTTGCCATAAAATGAAGCAAGGTCAAGGGACCTGCACGAGAGATCCAGTTTTTAGGAACACTAACACATCAATAACCCTCGTGTCTTTTCTGCCACACTGCTCTCCATTTGCAAACCTCCACTGAGATGGCAGACAGAAGGGCCTTGCTAGCACCCAATCCCTCAAACATTGGGTTTGTCTCTACTGTACTTGGCTTTCTCCCCTTCCCCCTTCAAATCTAGGTTAAAGCTCTTTCAATGAGCCCTGCTAACTCCTGTCCAAGGATCCTTTCCCCCTTTGAGACAGGTGCAACCTATTTGTCTCCAGCAGGCTAGGTGTCATATAAACATGATCAAAAAGCCCAAATTTTTACTCCTGACACCAGTCCTGCAGACAGGTAATGATCTGCTGGGTCTTTTTGTATCTTCTGTGCTTGTAAATATCCCAAGGATGGGTATCAAGAGGATGGGACCAGACTCTTTTCAGTGGTTCCCAAGAATAGGATGAGGGGCAATGGGCAGAGGCTGAAGCATTGGAGGTTCCATGTAAACATGAAGAGAAACTTATTTACTTTGAGGGTCACAGAGCACTGGAACAGGCTGTCCAGAGAGGTTGTGGAGTCTCCTCTGGAGACATTAAAAAACCACCTGGACGCATTTCTGTGTGATCTGCTCTAGGTGAACCTGCTTTAGCAGATGGGTTGGACTAGACAATCTCCAGAGGTCCCTTCCAACTCCAACCATTCTGTGATTCCCTCATGATTCCGTGCAACTGGGTGGACAGAGGAGAACACTACTTGTGTTTATTGTTAGTAAAGCTTTTTTTTTTTTTTTAAACTTTCCAACTTGTCTCTCTCCCTTTTCTTCCTCTTCCTTAGTGGGGAGGGCAGGGGTTAATAGAGAGCATCTGCCACACTTTGTTGCCCTGCAGTAAACAGTGACACAAGTCCTGCCTGATCAACCTATTGACCTTGATGGAGTGAGTACATCAGTGGACAAAGGAAGGGCTATGGATGTCATTTATCTTGACTTCTGTAAAGCCTTTGACATGGTCCCACACAACATCCTTCCCTCTAAATTGGAGAGATATGGATTTGATGGGTGAACTGTTCAGTGGATGAGGAGTTGACTGGATATTCACATCCAGGGGGTAGTGGTTAATGGCTCAGTGTCTGGATGGACACTGGTTACAAGTCTGTACTGGGACCAGTACTATTTAATATCTTCATCAGTGACATAGACAGCGGGATTGCATGCAGCCTCGGCAAGTTTGTGGAGTACACCAAGCTGAGTGGTGCCGTTGACACACCTGAGGGATGGGATGCCATCTACAGGGACCTGGGCAAGCTTCAGAAGTGGGCCCATGCAAACCTCATGAGGTTCAACAAGGCTAAGTGCAAGGTCATGTACCTGGGTCAGGGCAACCCCCGGTATCAATACAGGTTGATGAATGAAGGGATTGAGAGCAGCCCTGCAGAGAAGGACTTGGGGGTACTGGTGGATGAAAGATTGGACATGAGCCAGCAATGTGCACTTGCAGCCCAGAAGGGCTATTGTATCTTGGACTGCATCAAAAGAAGCGTGGCCAGCAGGTTGAGGGAGATGATTCTGTCCCTCTGCTCTGGTGAGACCCCACCTCAAGTACTGCATCATTACTTATTACAGGAAAGATATGGACCTGTTGGAGAGGGTCCAGAGGAGGGCCACAAAAATGATCAGAGGGATGGAACACCTCTCCTATGAGAACAGGTTGAGAGAGATGGGGTTGTTCAGCCTCGAAAAGAGAAGGCTCCAGGGAGACCTTATTGAGGCCTTTCAGTACTTAAAAGCGGCCTGTTACAATAAGACAAAGGGTAATGGTTTTAAACTAAAGAAGGGGAGATTCAGGCTAGACATGAGGAAGAATTTTTTTACAATGGGGGTGGTAAAACACTGGAACGGGTTACCCAGAGAGGCGGTAGGTGCCCCATCCCTGGAGACATTCAAGGCTGGGCTGGACAGGGCTCTGAGTAACTTGATCTAGTTGAAGATGTTCTTGCAGTAGGGTTGGACTAGATGACCTTTGATGGTCCTTTCCAATCTAAACTATTCTATGATTTTATGATCTATAGGATCAACCTCTAGAGAACTTGAATCTAACCGTTTTCACTAATGGATTTTCATACTATGTGATTGGAAAATGACACACGGGCTATGCAATGGTGAGAAAGTACTTGAAGAAGAACCTCTACAACTCCCAGTGAGTGCCCAATCAGCGGGTAAGTATTTATACCGACTTTAAATATGCCTTCAGATTGTGTCATGCAACAAGTATGCTATGGAAAGAATAGGATTCCTTAACACAGCAGAAAATAAATATTTCTGAAGGAACTGGAATCCAAATGTTGTTTGAAGCTATTAAGCTTTCAAGGGAAATCACAGCAGTATACTGTACTAAACAACACTTATAAAATTTTAGATATACAGTGACAGTTACATGTTCCATATCATCTGCAGTCCTCAGAACAGGTAGAAAGAATGAACAGGACTCCTAAAAATAAAATGGCTTGAACATGTAGCCAAGTGGGTTTGAAATAGATAAAGTTTTTAAAAATAGTGCTATGGGAATAAAGGCCGCTGTTAGAGGACGTAGGAAGACAGCTAGGATAGCCAAGGCCTCCTTAGAATTACAGCTGGCGAGAGGGGTCAAGAACAGCAAAAAGAACTTTTTCAAATACATAGCAGATAAAACTAATACCAGAGACAATGTAGGCCCACTGATGAATGGAGTGGGTGCCCTGGTGGCAGAAGATACAGAGAAGGCAGAATTACTGAATGCCTTCTTTGTCTCTGTCTACTCCGCTGGAGGCTGTCGTGGGGGACCCTGTACCCCTGAGACCCCGGATGAAGCCAGGTCAATGGAGGAGTTTGCTTTAGTCGATGAGGACTGGGTTAGGGAGCAATTAAATAGTCTGGACATCCATAAATCCATGGGTCCAGATGGGATGCATCCGCGGGTGCTGAGGGAGCTGGCTGAAGTAATTGCTGGACCGCTCTCCATCATTTTTGCCAAGTCTTGGGAAACGGGTGAGGTGCCCGAGGATTGGAGGAAAGCAAGTGTCACTCCAGTCTTCAAAAAGGGCAAGAAGGAGGACCCGGGTAATTATAGACCGGTCAGCCTCACCTCTGTCCCTGGGAAAGTAATGGAACAGCTTGTCCTTGGTGTCATCTCAAGGCATATCAGGGATAAGAGGGTCATTAGGGGCAGTCAGCACGGCTTTACCAAGGGTAGGTCATGCTTGACCAACCTCATAGCCTTTTATGAGAATGTAACAAGGTGGATGGATGATGGCAGAGCGGTGGATGTGGTCTACCCTGACTTCAGTAAAGCCTTTGACACAGTCTCTCACAGCATCCTCACAGCTAAATTGAGGAGGTGTGGTCTAGACACTAGAGTAGTGAGGTGGGTTGCAAACTGGCTTAAAGAGAGAAGCCAGAGAGTGGTGGTCAATGGTGCGGAGTCTAGTTGGAGGCCAGTATCTAGTGGAGTGCCTCAGGGGTCAGTACTGGGGCCAATATTATTCAATATATTCATTAACGATTTGGACGAGGGAATTGAGTGTACTATCAGCAAGTTTGCTGATGACACTAAGCTGGGAGGAGTGGCTGACACGCCAGAAGGCTGTGCTGCCATCCAGCGGGATCTGGACAGGCTGGAGAGTTGGGCGGGGAATAACCTGATGAAATTTAACAAGGGAAAGTGTAGAGTCCTGCATCTGGGCAGGAACAAGTCCAGGTTCCAGTATAGGTTGGGAAATTACATATTAGAGAGCAGTGTAGGGGAAAGGGACCTGGGGGTCCTGGTGGACAGCAGGATGACCATGAGCCAGCACTGTGCCCTTGTGGCCAGGAAGGCCAATGGCATCCTGGGGTGTATTACAAGGGGAGTGGTCAGTAGATCGAGAGAGGTCCTCCTTCCCCTCTACTCCGCCCTGGTGAGACCCCATCTGGAATATTGTGTCCAGTTCTGGGCCCCTCAGTTCAAGAAGGACAGGGAACTGCTGGAGAGGGTCCAGCGTAGGGCAACAAAGATGATTAAGGGAGTGGAGCACCTCCCTTATGAAGAAAGGCTGAGAGAGCTGGGTCTCTTTAGTTTGGAGAAGAGGAGACTGAGGGGTGACTTTATTAATGTTTATAAATATATAAAGGGTGAGTGCCGTGAGAATGGAGCCAGGCTCTTCTCAGTGGCAAACAATGATAGGACAAGGAGTAATGGGATCAAGCTGGAACACAAGAAGTTCCACTTAAATTTGAGAAGACATTCAAGGCCCGCCTGGACATGTTCCTGTGCGACCTCACCTAGGCGTTCCTGCTCCAGCAGGGGGATTGGACTATATGATCTTTCGAGGTCCCTTCCAATCCCAAACATACTGTGATACTGTGATACTGTGATATTAGAAATACCCCTCAACAACCTCTAGGGTTGTCACTAGCAGAAACAGTGTTTAGCAGACATTTAGCTGTATCTGGGACTTTTGTCCCACTAGGACTAAACTCTTAAATGAATGGTTGATCCAGTATGTTTTATATATGCAACAAGACGTTGAAGGAAAAAGAAGTATGCTCAGTGGTATCAACCCACACCACTTGAAATATAGTTACGTGGCAGAAAGCCTGGGGAAGAAGTGTTAATTAAGGTGTTTTCACAAAAATCCAAATTATAACCTCGAAGGGAGTGGCCATATATTGTCCTACTATGTTCTTATTTTGTTGTTGTTTTCTTATTTTAAGTTTTAGGAAGAGAAAATTGGATACACCATTCTCATGTCAAGCAGGTCATGAATAGCCAACCAGCTAACGAATGACTATATTTGGAAGAATCCATACACTGAAAAGACTAAGTGGTAAATCTCACTACTCTTGGTGCTTTTAACCATGATGACCACTGCAGCATGACTAAGTATAAAATCGATGGGTAACCCACTGTAGTACAAAGTTAACAGGACTAAAGGGGAGGTAGTTCATAGATTTTTATGGGGCAGGTATCTAAACTCCTGAAAACCCCCTGGAACTCTACTCCTATATATTGGAAAGGGATGTGTTTGTATAAGAACCCTTTGCGATTTTTTATCCATAGATAACATCACTGTAGAGACAAATAATCATTAAAATACTTGTGCTTGTGGCTTTGCTGACATTGTAGGATGTGGTTTCAGTTATCCAGTTTCCATTATGTCTTATCAACTGTTACAGTCCAATTATACCTTAGTTCCTACTTCCTATCCCCATTAGAATGAATCCTGCATTGGTGAGGAAACTACAAAGACATAATGACTTGTATCAACTGTTAGAAAATGTCTGAAACAATGTACAAAAGACCCTAATTACCATCCATCATGATGTGGAAGAAATACATCGCATCACAGAAAGGGTAAAAAAGGATGGAGAACCCTAATGGTGGGAAACTTTTTTGGGTGGTCACCAACCACTACGGGATACTCCACCCAGTAGTAATTTTGTTAGCTCTGGTTACCCTGCTCAAGAGAGATGACTATTGTGGATGGAGTGAGAGGGATGCACTTCACTCGTAAGAGAGAAGCAACAATAAATTTTTTGATAGTGAGGTAACAAAGTTGGGGACTACGGTGGGTCCATGGATTCCCTGACGGAGGGCATGGGAACAGAAATTAGCCTTGAAGATATGAAGGCCTACCCGTGAGAAAGATGGGAGTAAAGGAATATCTGGAGATGTTAAGGATGTACCTGTGAGAGAGAAGGGAGTAAAAGAGTAACATTGATGATAGCAAAATTAGTCAATGAGATGTTACTGCTGTAACTTGTAACCAATAGTGAAGAGACACACGAATTGTTAAAATTGCATGAAAATGCACTTGTGGCAATAAATGGTATCTACTACTTTCATCCTGGAAGAACTTGGTCTATGTCATTTGTCCGTCTCAACCAAGACATATGGTGACCCCAACGTGATCCTGCATGAAGAGGATTTCGCATGAAGAAGAGACAACGGTGAAGCTGTGACAGCCAAAGACAAACTGGGGAGACAGAGCCCGGTACAGCTGAAGATCCAGATCCTTGAAAAGACACCACGCCAAGAGCTGGTGAGCTACCGGGAATGGGGAGGGGGTGGAACTTATCTAAAGAAGAGGGTATTATATTATCTACATGGAAATTGCTTCTGAAGAAGCAGGGTATTAGCCTTCTGGAATTGACTTTACGAAGGATGTTACTATGGGGCAAAGCAGTACTGAAAGATCCAAAGAAACAACTGAACTGTTAACAACATGGCACTTGTTGCTGGAGACTTTGAGAGGATTAAAAGAGCAACAGGAACACGCAGAGACAGTAGAGAGGGGTGGCTTCCCTGGACTAGATTTGGAAAAAAAAAAAAGTGCACTGTTCCAAACCCTGAACCCCCCTGTTACTGATGATTCTCCAGCACCGTTCAAGTCCGCGTTATCTGATGACTCGGATGAGGATGAGGGTCTGCAGCATTTGCTTTAAAAGTTAAAAGGAAAAGGAGTATATGTACGTGTTTCCCCGAGATCAGATAAAAACCATGAAAGACTCAAAGCAAAATTTGACGTATGCAATGTAACAGCTATAGATCATTTAGGACGGAACGATGGGGATTCATTGAAATGGGCGGGTATCCCCCAACTCTTAGAAGATACACTAATTGGCACACCAGAATTACAGGCGCTATTAGTTTCTGAAATCCTGAGGCAGTCAACAGACCTTGCATATCAAGCTATGATAGAGGTGCCTGAAACCAACATAGCAGCCAAATAATTTACAACTATTAATCAGGGTCCCAATGAGAATTACATGCAATTTATTGACCATCTTCAAGAGGCCATCAATAAGCAGGTTGAAAACTTAGAAGCTAAGGACGCACTAGTGTTCAAATTAGCAGTAGAGAACACTAATGTTTGCTATCAATGTGTTATCTGTGAGTTTTACAGTACATATTACATGCTGCTGTGTATTGCCTCTCTGAAAATCAAGCAGGTTGTCAGGAATGTGAGTTTATTGTTTTACTGGATGTTGTTACATTTCTTTCTTTGTGGTATGGTTTCTGTAAGTGCACCATAAACCTTCTCCCCGCTTTTCCCACTTGCGCTGCAAGCAGCTCTGTATTTCCCCCTCCTCCCTCCCTCTTCTCATGGTTTTTACTTATGAGATGGGGTCGGAAATGACTGTTTTCAGTTGTGTTCCTAAGAAATCGGTATTGGGAGGTGTTTTAAAACATAGGAAAGCACTTGGAAATATGAGGAAGGAAGATCTTGTGAAATTAATGTAATTAATGGTGGCTGCTGTATAAGTTAGATGATTGGGAAAAGTGTCTGGAGAATGGAATCTTGAAGTACAACACTTCGTTGCAATTAATATTGTTCTTAAAGAGAGAAGAACAAGACAAAAATAAATCTTTACAAGAGATCATTGAATCATTTCAGACAGTTTTACAGGTGGAACGGTTTGAACTTCAACAAGCTGAGAGAGAGTTTGATAACACAGGAGTTACAGAAAAGATGCAGAAGTCTGCAAGATGCTTTTCATTATGTACCTGCTTTCTATGTAGGTATCTATTTAAATGTATTACAGTTTCATAATTCTTTGCCTGTTATATGGTACAGTAAGTTCATAGACTGTTAAATCAAGAGAATCCATGGACTCAAAATGTACATTTTGTGATAATACAGAAGACTATGCATAATTTAGCTCTTTGCTGCGTGAATGTGATGATAAGATTTTGCGTGTGATAGCTATTACTTTTCTTTCTAGCATGCTAGCTTTATTCCAGCATCCAGACTTGCGCAACTCTGTGCTGAGCTGTGTCTCATCTCGGCATACTTGTCCTGGTTTAGTTAAAAAACAAGTTTCCTTTTAGTGAATTTGCCTGTCAGCTAAAGCCTTCATATCAGCTGCAGTTTCCTGGAAAACCAGATACATATTTTGGTAAACATAGCAATGGAATGCAAAGTTATGATAACAACTGATGCATATCTCGCGAGAGGGGCAACGAGAAACAGGTGACCAAGGAACTGACCAACGGTGTATAACATCCCATTCACGTGAATATTTCATAAAAAAGTGGGAGATCACGAGGATCACGTCTTTTTTTCCTTCTTTTCCTTTTTCCTTATAGCCGACATCAGAAGAGGACCTTGCTAGTTGTCCCTGCGAACTGAGGCCTAGTGAGAGACTGAATCCAACAGAGTCCAATCCAGGACTTTGGGTGCCGACTCTGCAGTTGCTGAGACTTTCAAGATTGGTTTTGTATATTTTGTATTATTTTCTCTATTCTTATTAGTAGCATTAGTAAAACATCTTTAATTTTTCCAACTCTCTTCTCTCTGTCCTTCTTTTCCTCCCGATCACCTGTCCTTAGTGGGAAGGGGGGAGAGGGAGGGGAGAAAGGGGGAAGTGGGGGGAGGAGAGTAGGTTAACAATACCTCTCCCAGAGTTTTATTGTCATCCCGCAATCTAAACCCTCAACAGATAATTGGTGCCCAACATGGGGCAAGAGAAAGGGGTAAATTTGGAGATTTTTGGCTTTTCTACTGCTCTGACATACCTTTCAATTTTCTTGGCATGGTGCTAACTCAGAGAGTTGTGAGACTCGCGAGTCTGTGTGCTTCAGACATTATCTAGTGGTATTAAGGCAGAGTGAATTACACTGGTTTAAAAACGTTGTGGAATAAGATATATCAGTTATTTTCTACATTGTGTTCGGTGATACCATACTTGTGCTGGGCATTCTTTCTGAATCGAAGTATTAATTATATAACAACAAGAAACTGGACGATAGTTATGATGATACTGTGTGGTTTGGCACTGGTTTATTTCATTATACCGCAACCGCTAATGAATTTCTACTCGTTTCTGCTTTACCTTGAAAAACCTCCAGGAGAGATAAAGCAAAAAACAGCTATGTGTTTGCTAATTGGTCAAGCGAATCTTTAGAAATGCTGACTAACAATACTTTTGCTTTCTTGCTAGGAGAGTTTACAAATGTTTTAGAGAGCTTTGAATATCCTTGGAGCTTTGATAGAACTGTGATGGTGTTATTTGGTTTGCTGAATGTGTGTCAGTTTGTGTTACTGTTAAGAGAAATGAGGTTCAATAGGAGTTTTGCGTCTCTTTTTAGTCCTGAGATATGCGGTGTGTCTTCGGAAGCTTTAGCAAAAAACACTCCTAGCCACTGGAGAAAAAACAAAACAGTGAAAGCTGCTGCTGCAGCCACTGCTCCCCCCCATCACAGACACTGCTGCTTCGCAGGCCCAAGCTCCATCTCATCCGCATAGCTCCTCTGCCAAGATCGCTGCAGATAATGTTACTTCTCCAGCCTCAAAGCCTAACAAGGCAGCCCCTCCTTCCTCACACACTGGGCACTGTTGCTGCTGTAACCATAACAATCACTATGATTATGCCCATGCCAGTGACAGTCATTCATACTCTGGAAATGAATCAGATGATGGTGAGCCCATATCAGCATCAGTTGCCAGTTGTAAGAAAGTCACTAGAAAGACTCCTTGTGCAGCAGGTGATGGCACAGGGGCCACAGGGCCAACATCAACCCAAGGGGCATCACCAGCGCAGGGAGGAGATGAAGTGACCACCACTTGGTCCTTTTCTCCAGGTGAGCTTAGAGATCTGCGAAAGACTTCAGTCATCGTGAAAGCGAGAATATTGTAACCTGGCTGCTCCGATGCTGGGATAATGCGGAAGAAACAATTGAATTGGAAGGTGGTGAAGCTAGGCAGCTGGGATGTCTGTCAAAAGATTCCACCATTGATAGGGCAATTTCAAGAGAGCCTAACGCCACTACCCTCTGGACCCGACTCCTGGCAGCTATGAAAGTAAGATTTCCCTACAAGGAAGATTGTATATGCACATTAGGGAAATGGAACACTATGGAGGGAGGTATCCAGTTCCTGAGAGAATTAGCTGTGTGAGAGATCATCTCTTTTGGACCAAAGATGGGACAGACCCAGATAGAATTATTTGTACAAGACCTCTGTGGCGCAGATTTGTACAAAGTGCACCACCTGCATATGCTAAGTCATTGGCAGCAATGCTCTGGTCAGCTGAAGGTAATCAAAGGATTTCTCATGTGATTGAGTAGCTCTGGGACTTTGGGAACAACCTTGCTGGTTCTCTATGGGCTTGTGTCTCTGCTGTGGAGAAATTGTGTGAAAAATTTGATGACCGGTTTGAAAAGCTGTTGCAAGAGATCAAAGAACTCAGAGAAGACAGGTGCCATTAATGACTTGTATGAACCTATGTTTCAACTATTAGGAGAAGGACTTTTCAATCTCAAGAGAGAAGACAGAGGCAGTCCACAAAAAGAGGTTCACTGTGGTTCTTCCTACGTGAGCAGGGAGAAAACATGAGTAGGTGGCATAGAAGGCCTACCTCAGAAATTCAAGAACGAGTACATCAGTTAAAAGGAAAAACTCCTAGGAAAATGGCTGCTCCAGTTTACAAAAAGGGGCAGAAAAGATTCTGATGCTCTTGAAGGGACCTCTAATTCACACCCAGAGACTGTGCAAAACAGGAATTAGAGGTGCCCTGCCTCCAACCAGGTGGAAGAAAGGGATAACAGAGTCTATTGAACTGTACAAATACGCTGGCCTGGTATAACACACCCCCAGGAGTACAAAGCTTTAGTGGACATTAGTTCTCAGTGCACAATAATTCCTTCTAATTATAAAGGAACGCAATCCATCAATATTGTTGGAGTGACTGAGGGATCCCAGGAACTGACTGTTGTAGAGGCTGAAATGAGCCTAAACTGGAAAAACTGGCAAAAGCATCCCATTGTGACTGGTCCAGATGCTCCGTGCATCCTTGGTATAGACTACCTCAGGAGAGGGTATTTTAAGGACTCAAAAAGGTATAGGTGGGCATTTGGTATAGCAGCTGTGGACACTGAGAAAATTGAACAGCTGTCTGATTTGCCTGGTCTTTCAGATGACCCTTCTGTTGTAGGACTGCTGATGGTTGACGATCAGCAGGTGCCAATTGCTACCACGACGGTGCATTGCAGGCAGTATCGCACCAATCGAGATTCCTATCCAGAGGTTGATACATCAATTGGAAAGCCAGGGTGTGATCAGTAAGACTCGCTCATCTTTTAACAGCCCAATTTGGCCAGTGCGTAAATCTAGTGATGAGTGGAGACTAACTGTAGACTGTCGTGGCCTGAATGAAGTTACGCCACCACTGAGTGCTTCTGTGCCTGACATGCTAGAACTGCAATTTGAACTGGAGTCAAAGGCAGCTAAATGGTATGCTACAATTGACATTGCTAATGCATTTTTCTCTATTCCTGTAGCAGCAGAGTGCAGGCCGCAGTTTGCTTTCACCTGGAGGGGCATCCAGTATACATGGAATTGCTTGCCCCAGGGGTGGAAACACAGTCCTACCATCTGCCATGGTCTGATCCAGAACACGCTGGAACAAGGTAAAGCTCCAGAACACTTGCAATATATTGATGACATCATTGCATGGGGCAACACAGCGAAAGAAGTCTTCGAGAAAGGTGAGAGAATAATTCAGATTCTTTTGGATGCTGGTTTTGCCATAAAACGAAGCAAGGTCAAGGGACCTGCACGAGAGATCCAGTTTTTAGGAATAAAATGGCAAGATGGCCGTCGTCAGATCCCAATGGATGTGATCAACAAAATTGCAGCAATGTCTCCACCTACTAATAAAAAGGAGACACAGACTTTCCTGGGCATTGTAGGTTTTTGGAGAATGCATATTCCTGACTACAGTCACATTGTGAGCCCTCCAATTTGAGTGGGGCCAGGAAAAACTACAAGCCTTTGAACAAATTAAGTGTGAGATAACTCATGCGGTGGCCCTTGGACCAGTTCGGACTGGACTAGATGTTAAAAATGTGCTCTACACCGCAGCCGGAGATAATGGTCCTACCTGGAACCTCTGGCAGAAAGCACCAGGAGAAACACGAGGCCGACCCTTAAGTTTTTGGAGTCGAGGATACAAAGGATCTGAGGCCAGCTATACTCCAACTGGAAAAGAGATACTAGCAGCATATGAAGGAGTTCGAGCTGCTTCAGAAGTTATCGGTACTGAAGCACAACTCCTAGCAATTCAACTGCCGGTGCTGAGCTGGATGTTCAAAGGGACGGTTCCGTCTACACATCATGCAACCGAAGTTACATGGAGTAAATGGATTGCACTGATCACGCAACGAGCTTGAACTGGAAATCCCAATCGCCCAGGGATCTTAGAAGTGATTACAGACTGGCCAGAAAGCAAAGACTTTGGGATGTCTCCAGATGAGGAGGAAGTAACATGTGCTGGAGAAGCACCACCATATAATACACTTTCAGAGACTGATAAGCAGTATGCACTGTTCACAGATGGATCCTGTCGTCTTGTAGGAAAACATCGAAGGTGGAAAGCTGCTATGTGGAGTCCCACACGACAAGTTACAGAAGCCACTGAAGGACAAGGTGAATCTAGTCAATTTGCAGAAGTGAAAGCCATCCAGCTGGCTTTGGACATTGCTGAACGAGAGAAGTGGCCAGTACTTCATCTCTATACTGACTCATGGATGGTAGCAAATGCCTTGTGGGGGTGGCTACAGCAATGGAAGAAAAGCAACTGGCAGCGCAGAGGTAAACCCATTTGGACTGCCACACTGTGGCAAGACATTGCTGCTCAGCTAGAGAGCCTGCCTGCCAAAGTTCGTCATGTAGATGCTCATGTGCCTAAAGTCGAGCCACTGAGGAACATCTAAACAACCAACAAGCAGATCAAACTGCCAAGATTCAAGTAACTGAGGTGGACTTGGACTGGCAACGTAAAGGTGAACTTTTCTTAGCTCGATGGGCCCATGATGCTTCAGGGCATCAAGGTAGAGATGCAACACAGAAATGGGAGCGTGATGGTGGGGTGGACTTAACTATGGACACTATTTCACAGGTTATTCATGAATGTGAAACTTGTGCTGAAATCAAACAAGTGAAACGGTTAAAGCCTGTATGGTATGGGAGGTGATGGTTAAAGTATAAGTATGGAGAAGCTTGGCAGATTGATTATATTACACTTCCACAAACACGTCAAGGTAAGCGTTATGTACTTACAATGGTGGAAGCAGCCACTGGATGGTTGGAAACATATGCCGTACCTCATGCTACAGCCCAAAATACTATCTTGGGCCTTGAAAAGCAAGTCTTTTGGTGTCATGGTACGCCAGAAAGAATTGAATCAGACAATGGTACTCATTTCAAAAACAGTATTATAGACAATTGGGCCAAAGAACATGGTATTGAGTGGGTATATCAGATTCCATATCATGCACCAGCCTCTAGGAAAATTGAAAGGTACAATGGTTTGTTAAAAACTACACTAAAGGCACTTCTTGGTGGTGGAACCTTTAAAAACTGGGATTCACATTTAGCAAAAGCCACTTGGTTGGTCAACACTAGAGGATAAACCAATCGAGCCGGGCCTGCTCAATCAGAAATTCTTCGTACTCTGGAAGGAGAGAAAGTCCCTGTAGTACACATTAAAAATATGTTAGGAAAGGCAGTCTGGGTTACTCCTGCCTCAGGCAAAGGCAAGCCCATTCGTGGGATTGTTTTTGCCCAGGGACCTGGCAGCACCTGGTGGGTGATGCTTAAGGATGGAGAAGTTCGGTGTGTACCTCAAGGGGATTTGATTTTAGGTGAAAATATGCAATGCTGAACTGTATGATGTGAATTACCGCACTAACAATGTTTAATAAGTGTCTTTCAGATCAAGACAATGGTGATGAAACCAGAGCTACCTTCTTCGAGTGGCGCCTGACAAGTTTTTCGAAGTTGATGTCTTTAACCCACAAACAGTGGTCATGAGATGCACTTGTACCATCTTTCCTTCCCTGGGAGACTTTTGTGACAAAATGAGCTTAATGAACTTTTCAAAGGATGTTTCACTGATTAAGATTAATTACTCCTGTGTATATATGTACATTTGCGTGTATATATATATATATATATATATATAGTAGTAGTGATTCATTAGATTGTATTGATAGATTGTATTAATGAGGTTTAAGTATTTCCGTGAATGGCATATTATAAGGGGTAGAATGTCCTGGTTTTGTTAAAAACAAGTTTCTCTTTTAGTGAATTTGCCTGTCCCCTAAAGCCTTCATATTAGCTGCATTTTCCTGGAGAACCAGATACATGTTTTGGTAAACATAGCCATGGAATGCAAAGTTATTGATAAGCATGGATGGACATCTCGTGAGAGGGGCAACGAGAAACTGGTGACCAAGAAACTGACCAACTGTGTATAACATTCCATTCATGTGAATACTTCATATAGAAGTGGGAGATCATGAGGATCTCGTCCCTTTCCCTTTTTGCCTTTTTTGTCCCTTCTACTTATGGCTGACATTAGGAGAGGACCTTGCTAGTTGTCCCTGCAAACTGAGGCCTAGTGAGACTGAATCCAGCTCCGGTTGGCTGCAGAGTCCAATCCAGGACTTTGGGTGCTGGCTCTGCAGTTGCTGAGACTTTCAAGATTGGTTTTGTATATTTTGTATTATTTTCTCTATTCTTATTAGTAACATTAGTAAAACATTTTTAATTTTTTCCAACTCTTCTCTCTCTGTCCTTCTTTTCCTCCCGATCACCTGTCCTTAGTGGGAAGGGGGGAGGAGGAGGGGCAAAAGGGGGAAGTCGGGGGAGGAGAGGAGGTTAACAATACATCTGCCAGGGTTTTATTGTCACCCCGCAGTCTAAACCCTCGACACTGGGGAACTAGATACATGTTTTGGTAAACATAGCAATAGAATACGAGGTTATTGATAAGGACAGATTCACATCTGGCGAGAGGGGCAACGAGAAACAGGTGACCAAGAAACTGACTGTCGAGGGTTAAGATTGTGGGGATTGGGAAAGTGTCCGGAGAATAGAATCTTTAAGTATAACACTTTGTTGTTTCTAAAGTGAGAAAAGCAGGACAAAAATAAAACTCTACAAGAGATCATTGAATCATTTCAGACAGTTTTACAGGCAGAATGGTTTAAACTTCAACAAGCTGAGAGAGAATTAACTGATAACACACAAGTCATAGAAAACTTGCTGAACTCTGCGAGATACTGTTCCTTATTAACCTGTTTTTTTGTAGGTATCTGTTTAAGCACATTACAGTTTAAATAAGTGTCTGTTACATGGTACAGTAAGTTCACAGACTGCTAAATCATGAGAATCCATTGACTCAATATGTGCATTTTGTGATTATACAGAAGACCCTGAGTTCTTTACTGCGTGAATGTGATGATAAGATTTTGTGTGTGACAGTTGTTACTTTTCTTTCTAGCATGCTAGCTTTATTCCAATATCCAGACTTGCACAACTCTGTGATAGGCTCTGTCTCATCTCTATGTGCTAGATTTGGCTCTTTTGTATGCACACCAAGTGAAGAGCATATTTTTAACATCTTGTCCTGCCTGGACTGGCCCAAGAGCCACAGCATGGACTGTCTCCCACTTAATTTGTTCAAAGGCTTGCTGTTGCTCAGGGTCCCACTCAAAATCATTCTTCTTCCAGGTCACTTGATAAAGAGTGCTAACGATCTGACCGTAGTCTGGAATTTGCATTATCCAAAAACCCATAACCCCCAAGGAAGTCTGTCTATCCTTTTTGTTAGTTGGTGGAGACATAGCTGTTGATCACATCCATTTGGATCTGATGACGTCAATCTTGCCATCTTACTCCTAAAAACTGGATCTCCCATCCAGATCATTGACCTTACTTTGCTTTATAGCAAAACTGGTTTTCAGAAAAATTTGGATCATTCTTTCCCCTTTCTCAAAAAATTCTTCTGCTGTGTTGCCCCACACGATGACATTGTCAATGTATTGCAGGTGTTCCAGAGCTTTGCCCTGTTCCAGTGCAGTCTGGATCAGTCCATGACAAATGGTAGGGCTGTGCTTCTACTCCTGGAGCAGTTGATTCCAGGTGTCCTGGACGCCCCTCCAACTGAAAGCAAACTGGCCTGCACTCTGCTGCCAAAGGAATAGAGAAAAATGCATTAGCAATGTCAATTGTGGCATACCACTTGGTTGCCTTTGACTCCAGTTCATATTGCAGCTCTAGCACAGCAGCACTTAATGGTGGCGTGAATTAATTCAGGCCATGATAGTCTACCGTTAGTCTCCACTCTCCATTGGACTTTTGCACTGGCCATATGAGACTGTTGAAGACTGTGTGAGTCTTACTGATCACTCCTTGGCTCTCTAGTTAACAAATCCACTTATGGATGGGAATCAGAGAGTCTTGGTTAGTGTGATACTGGCACTGGTGCACCATCATGGTAGCAATTGGCACCTGCTGTTCTTTGACCCTCAGCAATCCTACAAGACAAGGGTCTTCCGAGAGACAGGGCAAGGTAGATAGCTGTTTCATGTCCTGTCTCCACGGCTGCTATTCCAAAGGCCCACCGGTACCCTTTTGGGTCCTTAAAATATCCTCTTCTGAGGTAGTCTATACCAAGAATACACGGAGCAACTGAACCAGTCACAATGGAGTGTTTTTGCCAGTCCTTCCCAGTTAGACTCACTTCAGCCTCCAGTACAGTCACCTGTTGGCATCCTCCAGTCACTCCAGAAATACTGATGGGTTCTGTCCCTTCATTGGTTGATGGAATTAGAGTACATTGGGTCCTGGTGTTCACTTGAGCCTTGTACTCTTGTGAGTCTGACGTTCCAGGACATTGAATCCACACAGCTTGTCCCTCTCCTCCACCTGGCTGGAGGCAGGGCCCCTCTAGTCCTGGTCATGGTACTCACTGCTTCCTTTTTGCAAGAATGAATCAGAAGCCCCTTCAAGAGGTTCAGAAGTAAGATCAGCCCTTCTACTCTGGGGGACTGCCCACTGGAAACTGGAGTAGCATTTTTCCTGGCAGAATCCCTTCTTGTGGTTGTCTTTCCTTGCAACTCATGTACACGTGCCTCTAGGACTGAGGTAGGTTTTCCATCCCATCTCCTCATGACTTCTCCATGGTCACACGGGAAAAGTTCTGAGGAGAAGTCTGTGGTGGCATTCGTGCAAGCAAGTGGAGCAACCGTGAGAGATTTAAATGGTTCTAAGGAGCACAAGCGATCAGGGCAAGCAAACAGGGGTGTGGGGGTTTGCAGTCAGGGCATGCAGGAAGTGCGCTGCAGGCTACTTGTAGGTCCACAACCCAAGGTAGTACTTGTGCTCTAGGTCTCTGCCATAATGGTGTGCACTCGCCTCAGAGTTAAAAACAGTGCGCTTGCAGGGAAAGCCCCTGAGATGTCTCATGCTTCCACCCAGACAGAACCAGTAAGGAAGGAGACTTCAGTACAGGTGGTATGTTGCAATGAGTACCCAGACCCTATTCCTGGAGAAAAGGTAAATACCTGCACAAGGTGTGCACAGGCTGATGATCTGCTATGTCAGGTGGTTGAGTTGCAACAAACAGTTAAAAGGCTGTGCAGTATTAGAGGAGGTGAGATGGTGATAGATAGGTGGTTACAGAACCATGCTCCTGTAGCAGACATCACTGAGAATGTAGTGGACATCACTGAGAATGAGGCACCTTGGACCCTGGTGACCCACTAAAGCAGGGCTCCATCTCAGTCTCCACCCTCCAGCATCACAACTGAAAACAGATATGAAGCTTTAACAGCTATAGGCATCAATGAGCAAGGTCTGCAAGAAGAAACTGTACCGGTAGCACACAGTGGATACCATAAAAAGAAACTAAGAGTGTTTGTGGTGGGTGACTCTGTTAAAGGGCACTGAAGCGCACATCTGCCATCCTGACCGGGAGTCACAAGAGGTATACTGCCTTCTGGGAGCTAAGATCCAAGATGTTGCTGAGAGGGTTCCACAACTTGTCAAGAGCACAGACTGCTATCCACTGCTGCTCTTTCATGGGGGGACAAATGACACTGCAAGCCAGAGCCTGGGCAGAATCAAGGAAGACTATAAAGCCCTAGGGGCACAAGTGAAAAATATTGGTGCCCAAGTTACCTTTTCCTCCATTCTGTAGTTGGATGAAAGGGGGTAGCCAGAAATAAATGCATAATGCACATTAACTCCTGGCTTTGAGGCTGGTGCCCTTGTGAGGGTTTTGACTTTTATGACAATGGGACATTCTTTTATGACTATAACCTGTTAGGGAGGGATGGAATCCATCTGTCTGAAAGAGGCAAGGGAATCTTAGGCAGTAAGCTGGCCAACTTGGTGAGGAGGGCTTTAAACTGAAGAGCTTGCGGAGTGGGGTCCTAAGTGGTAATGCTCATGCCATCACATCCAACTAGGGAACAAGCCAGGCCAACCACAGCAGCAACAAATATTCCTTAGCGGCCTCCCAAGATGAGAACCAGAAGACTCAAGGGTATGTACGGCTATGGTGGATCCTTCTGAACCCCTCATGGGACTGCAGCCTATTAATCTAGATGTAAAAATTCATATAATAACTCCAGACAATGCTGTATGGTTCTGTACCCTGACTTCTCCTCTTATTTTACATCCTTTGCTAATATCAGATTTTCGAGTTCTTTTATTTGGGGTATCTACGATGAATACCTGTACCTTATCTCAAGGAGACAGCATTGGAACAGTGTTATTGATGTTGAGAACAAGACATATTGTATTGAAGTTCAATTTGAAAAAGTACAAGCCAGATGTCTCCAAACTGTGTGGATAATCACCTCATGTCAGGTTATCAGACCCAGAGTAACATTAGCTGCAGAAGCTGGAACAACATATATGTATTACTGGAAGGTGATGACACCCCTGTTTTCTTCACCTACCACAGGTTGGCTCATCGTGCTTTGCTATCTTGTACTAAAAGCATATGCCCTGGATATGTTTCTGCAAGACCAATATGTAAATACTTAGATTTGGTTGGTCTCTACTGTAAATAACTCATCTGCCTTTTATATTAAGGGAAGACTAATGGCTGCAGATATTTTAAAAATGTGTTTTATTAGCATGTCAACCCTGGTAGCTGTATTACAGAATTATACTATGCTAAGGGATTTTGATATTAATGTTTCTTATTGCTGTTTTTTCTGAGTAGGTAATGGTTGTAAAAGCTGCTTCAATTTTGAAGGCATGTGCTGCTTTAGCATAGCTGATAAACTAGCCAGAATAGAAGATGACATATAACATATTCGGTACTAATGCATCAAGGGAAACAATCTAGTGATAATGCCTGGCTGAATGACTTGTTTAATTCCTTGACAAGAGAAATGGAACACCTGATTTAAAGCATTATTGTATGCGGTGATGAGAACAACGCATACAGACACGCATATGGATCAGAGTAATAATCAATTCTAGAGGCTGAATAATAGTTTTACAGAAACAATTGGGCAAAAAAACCCACATTCCAAGTATATCAATCTGTTTGCTTTCTCATCATATTGTCCTACAATAGCCACAGGTTGCCTCTGTGTTGTAGCTATAAATAGACAAATCTGCAAGTGTAATCAAATGCAGTCAGCCTGTAAGGTGGTCATAAACTTGTTCATCAAAGTCTCTAACCCCATTTTGGGTTTTGTATTTACTGGACATTGTTTTTCCTTAACGGCTCAAAGTCCTCTTTCAGTTCTGTCTCAGTGTAGTATTGGTTTTATCAATACTTCAGCTGCCAATACTAGTGGAAATACAGCATCCAAAATTTCCTTGGAGATTTCTTGCTTGCAGCAAGCAGATCTGTACCTTCCAAGCACCTTCTTATGGGACATGCAACTAAACAGAATTGTCAGAACATTTCTTCTCTTCAACATTTCTTCTCAGAAAACATTATTTGAGCTTACAGTTTACTTAACAAATCTTGACCCAAGAGAGGTATAGGGCTTTCTGGCAAACACACAAATACATCTGTTAAAACTTTGTTCCAAAATTGGCATTCCATTGGATTTTAAAAATGGCCTTTCTTTTTTTTCCCATGACCCCAAGAACTAGCACGGTAAATTTTCTAAGAAGTCCTTTGCAACTAGTTAACACAGAATCACACAGAATGTTAGGGATTGGAAGGGACCTCGAAAGATCATCTAGTCCAATCCCCCTGCCGGAGCAGGAACACCTATTTGAGGTTACACAGGAAGGCGTCCAGGCAGGTTTAGAATGCCTCCAGAGTAGGAGACTCCACAACCCTCCTGGGCAGCCTATTCCAGTGTTCTGTTACCCTCACTGGGAAGAAGTTTCTTCTCAAATTTAAGTGGAACCTCTTGTGTTCCAGTTTGAACCACTTACCCCTTGTCCTACCGCTGGATGTCACAGAGAAGAGCCTGGCTCCATCCTTGTGACACTCACCCTTTATATATTTGTAAACATTAATAAGGTCACCCCTCAGTCTCCTCTTCTCCAAGCTGAAGAGACCCAGCTCCCTCAGCCTTTCCTCATAAGGGAGATGCTCCACTCCCTTGATCATTTTGTTGCCCTGCACTAGACTCTCTCCAGCAGTCCCCTGTCCTTCTTGAACTGAGGGGCCCAAAACTGGACACAGTATTCCAGACGGGGTCTCACCAGGGCAGAGTAGAGGGGAAGGAGAACCTCTCTGGACCTATTAACCACTCCCCTTCTAATACACCCCAGGATGCCATTGGCCTTCCTGGCCACAAGGGCACAGTGCTGGCTCATGGTCATCCTGCTGTCCACCAGGACGCCCAGGTCCCTTTCCCCTACACTGCTCTCTAATATGTAATTTCCCAACCTATACTGGAACCTGGGGTTGTTCCTGCCCAGATGCAGGACTCTACACTTTCCCTTGCTAAATTTCACCAGGTTATTCCCCGCCCAACTCTCCAGCCTGTCCAGGTCCCACTGGATGGCAGCACAGCCTTCTCGCGTGTCAGCCACTCCTCCCAGCTTAGTGTCATCAGCAAACTTGCTGATAGTACACTCAATTCCCTCGTGCAAATCGTTAATGAATATATTGAATAATATTGGCCCCAGTACTGACCCCTGAGGCACTCCACTAGATACTGGCCTCCAACTAGACTCCGCACCATTGACCACCACTCTCTGGCTTCTCTCCTTAAGCCAGTTTGCAACCCACCTCACTACTCTATTGTCCAGACCACACCTCCTCAATTTAGCTGTGAGGATGCTATGGGAGACTGTGTCAAAGGCTTTACTGAAGTCAAGGTAGACCACATCCACCGCCCTGCCATCATCCATCCACCTTGTTACATTCTCATAAAAGGCTATGAGGTTGGTCAAGCATGACTTACCCTTGGTAAAGCCATGCTGACTGCCCCTAATGACCCTCTTATCCCTGATATGCCTTGAGATGACATCAAGGACAAGCTGTTCCATTACTTTCCCAGGGACAGAGGTGAGGCTGACCGGTCTATAATTACCCGGGTCCTCCTTCTTGCCCTTTTTGAAGACTGGAGTGACATTTGCTTTCCTCCAATCCTCGGGCACCTCTCCCGTTTCCCAAGACTTGGCAAAGATGATGGAGAGCGGTCCAGCAATGACTTCAGCCAGCTCCCTCAGTACCCGCAGATGCATCCCATCTGGACCCATGGATTTATGGATGTCCAGACTATTTAATAGCTCCCTAACCCAGTCCTCATCGACTAAAGCAAACTCCTCCACTGACCTGGCTTCACCTGGGGTCTCAGGGGTACAGGGCTCCCCAGGACAGCCTCCAGTAGAGTAGACAGAGAGAAAGAAGGCATTCAGTAATTCTGCCTTCTCTGTGTCTTCTGTCACCAGGGCACCCACCTCATTCATCAGTGGGCCTACATTGCCTCTGGTGTTAGTTTTATCTGTCACGTATTTGAAAAAACTCTTCCTGTTGTCCTTGACCCCTCTCACCAGGTGGAATTCTAAGGAGGCCTTAGCTTTCCTAGTTACCTCCCTACACCCTCTGACAACAGCCTTATATTCTCCCCAAGTGGCCAGCCCCTCCTTCCACGATCTGTAAACTCTTCTCTTCCACTTGAGCTTACCCAGCAGCTCCCTGTTTAACCACGCAGGTCTACTGGCTCCCTTCCTTGACTTCGTATGTGTCGGGATGCTCTGATCTTGTGCCCGGTAGAAACAGTCCCTGAACGCTAACCAACTGTCTTGGTCCCCTTTACTTTCAAGCAGCCTTGCCCATGGGATTTCCCTTAGCGATTGCCTGAAAAGGCCAAAGTTTACCTTTCTGAAATCCAAGGTTGCAGTTCTGCTTGCTATCCTGCTCCTGTCACATGAGATCCTGAATTCCACCATCTCATGGTCGCTGCAACCAAGGCAGCCCTCAACCTTTACCGCTTCAACCAGACCCTCCTTGTTAGTGATGATAAGGTCCAGCAATGCACCTCTTCTTGTTGGCTCCTCCACCCTTTGCATCAGAAAGTTATCATCAAGGCACTGGAGGAACCTCCTAGACTGTGGCTGGCCAGCTGAGTAGTCCTTCCAGCAAACATCAGGGAAGTTAAAATCCCCCACCACAACCAGGGCCTGTGATTGCGAGGCTGCTCTCAGCTGTCTGTAGAAGGCCTCATCAACTTCCTCACCCTGATCTGGTGGTCTGTAGTAGATGCCCACAATAGCGTCACCCTTGCCAGCCTGCCCCTTAACTTTCCCCCACAGACTCTCAACTTGCTCCTCATCCATGCCTGGACAATACTTAATAAATTGTAGTTGCTCTCTCACATAAAGAGCAACTCCACCACCACGCCTGGCTGGTCTGTCTTTCCTGAAAAGGACATAGCCATCCATGACCACATTCCAGTCATGTGTGCTGTCCCACCATGTCTCTGTAATTGTCACCAGATCATAATCTCCTGCCCTAACACAGGTTTCTAACTCCTCCTGCTTATTCCCCATGCTGCCCGCATTGGTGTACAGGCATTTCAGAGAGTGAGTTGAGCACACCGATTTCACCTCAGGGGTATGGGGGGCCTCCCAGCCCTCATGAACTCTAGAGTGATGCCCTACGCATGCAAGCCCAGCTACCACCCCATCCCCCTTCAAATCTAGTTTAAAGCTCCCCAAATGAGCCCTGCTAATTCCTGTCCCAGCATCCTTTTGCCCCTGCGAGATAAACCTTTCCCGTGTATTGCTGTCTGGACTGGTGTCTTGTGAAACCAGCTGTTATCAAAGTACCCAAAGCCCTGCCTGTAGCACCAGTCCTGTAGCCAATTGTTTAGAGACTGGATTTTTCTATTCCCGACCACATCATCACCCAAAACTGGAAGGAGGGCAGAGAAAATCACTCGAGCCCCAAATTCTTTTACCATCTGTCCCAAGGCCTTGAAATCTTTTTTTCATTCCCGTCAGACTGCAGAATGCAGCTTCCTCCCCATCTGTCTGGAAGATCAGCAGTGGGTAGTAGTCTGTCGGGTGCACCAGGTTGGGGAGCATCCTGGTGATGTCCCTGATCTGGGCTCCAGGTAGACTGCACACTTCCCTACGATGAGGGTCAACTCTGCAGATTGGGCCCTCTGTCCCTCTCAGAAGGGCATTGCCTACTACAGTTACCCTTCTTTCTTTCTTATCTGAGGCGGTCTTGAGGTGTGGGGTCAACTGTCTCTTTCGATGTGACCTCAAATGAGCCTTGCACCACATCCTCACATATCTCCTCTTCAAGATCCAGGGCCTCAAACCTATTACAGAGGGGCACCTGGGGAAGCAAAGCAGGTAGGGAGGGGGGTTGCCCACAGCCCCTAACTGGAACTAGCTTCCAACCCTCATCATCTTTTCTGTCCCCTACCTCTGCCTGACAGTGACAGGGCAGGGACTGTCTCAGGTCTTCTCCCTTTGCCCGACAGGGCAAGGGGTTCATCACCTTTTGGGGAATGTGTTGTATTAACTTGTCTGATCCTTCTGAATCTGTTCATAGTATTTTAGACAAACTAAAACAGCACATTAATAAGATTGTCATAGTAGAAGTAGGGTTTGACAAATGGTTTAAAAGCTTGGAAATAGGTGGGTAGTTGTTTGATCTTATTATATAAGGCTTAGCTACGTTATATGTAACTGTAATCATTGTTGTTAATCATCTATTCTATGCTGCAGTGTATTTCAAAGATGATTCAGTGCATTGTAAACAAGGCCTGGTTGGTTCAAAAACAAAAAGGGGGAGGTTTGAGGGATTTTCTTGAAGTTAATGTGTGTATAGATTTCTATTAGATGGAGATTTGTTACTGAACTAGCCAGGTCTAAAGGAATTTCAAGGAAAGCTGAAAACAGGACCTGTTGTGGGAGTGAGGCAGTTCTACAATAACAGAGCCTCAACAAGATGTAAATCAACAGACCTATTAGCAGTGAGACTCGGGCGTGTGGACAGCTCATGAACATAGACAATATCCAATTAGCTAATGCATGCTTGGAGCATGGACATGTGATCAGGAAATAACTGCATATATAAGGAGGTTTGTTTCTGTAATAAAGGGCTTCACTTGAATTCGTATTGGATTGTGTGGAGTCCATGATTTTTCGCCCTTGCAGTGCCCTGCCTCCAACCAGGTGAAGGAAAGGGATAACAGAGTTTATTGGACTGTACAAATACGATGGCCTGGTACAACACACCCCCAGGAGTACAAAGCTTTAGTGGACACTGGTGCTCAGTGCACAATCATTCCTTCTAATTATAAAGGAACTGTCACGGAGGCACCCCGAGGTTAGTTTAAGGGACAAGAGGGTCCAAAACAGCTTTTATTAAACTGGTGAGAAACAGGGTTTTAGCACTCCAAAGGTGACTTAAATACAGGTTCAGATATTAGTTGAGGAAAATTATTAAGGGGCAGCAACTAATACAACAGGAGGTCCACAGTGTCCATACACATGGCTTCACCAAAAACAATGCCGGAGCCACTCCTGAGTCCAGGAAGACTACACATTTGCCTGAACATGGTGTGGGATTATTTTAAAGGGATACACATACTCGTATGGAGTATGGGAAGTGTACACTCGCGATTCGGCAAGGGTAAATTTATAGTACACTCGCAATCCTGTGAGGAGAAATGCACGTGCAAATGTGCACGGAATATTACACGTGCTTATGTGGAAGCACGGGAGGAAAATACACTCGCGATTATGCGAGCATTAATTTATACACGTGCTCGTATTGAGCATGGAAAGTACGTGTGCAAATGTGCACAGAAAGTATAAATACACGTGCAAATGTGCGCAGAAAGTAGATACACTCACAATCCTGTGAGGGTTAATTTTACTTACACACTTGGTGGCAAGGTCAGCAGAGTCTCTGTCCCGGGGAGGGGGGGCCGTGGCTCCTAGCGGCAGTGGCTAAGCTCGTAACTCCAAGAGATCGTGCGCAAGACCACACATCTCGACGAGAGTCCCGTTTTTTATAACCTGATCAGATCTGACTGTGGGCATTACAGAAGCTTCTCTGCACCCCCACCCTGTCTGTGGAGTGCCCCTGAAGCCTCCAAACATCCCCCACACTGGTCGCAGGCGCCTAGCGGCTCTCTGGCACCTCAGCACTCCCTTCTCCTAACGGCCCTGGCCAGGGTGCTCTGGGGCCAAACAAAAGAAGCTGTTAGCCTCAAACAGCAGAGAGAGAGGGAGATGTGTCTACTCCTTCCATATCAAAGGAGGGAGGGGGAGAGAGGGGAGTTTGCATTCTGCCACAGGAACGCAATCCATTAATATTGTTGGAGTGACTGGGGGATCCCAGGAACTGACTGTTGTAGAGGCTGAAATGAGCCTAACTGGAAAAAACTGGCAAAAGCATCCCCTTATGACTGGTCCAGATGCTCCGTGCATCCTTGGCATAGACTACCTCAGGAGAGGGTATTTTAAGGACCCAAAAGGGTATAGGTGGGCATTTGGTATAGCAGCTGTGGACACTGAGAAAATTGAACAGCTGTCTGATTTGCCTGGTCTTTCAGATGACCCTTCTGTTGTAGGACTGCTGATGGTTGATGATCAGCAGGTGCCAATTGCTACCACGACGGTGCATCGCAGGCAATATCGCACCAATCGAGATTCTTTGATTCCTATCCAGAGGTTGATCCGTCAACTGGAAAGCCAGGGTGTGATCAGTAAGACTCGCTCACCTTTTAATGGCCCAATCTGGCCAGTCTAGTGACGAGTGGAGACTAACTGTAGACTATCATGGCCTGAATGAAGTTATGCCACCATTGAGTGCTTCCATGCCTGACATACTAGAAGTGCAATTTGAACTGGAGTCAAAGGCAGCCAAGTGGTATGCTACAATTGACATTGCTAATGCATTTTTCTCTATTCCTTTAGCAGCAGAGTGCAAGCCACAGTTTGCTTTCACCTGGAGGGGCATCCAGTACACGTGGAATCGCTTACCCCAGGGGTGGAAACACAGTCCTACCACCTGCTGTGGACTGATCCAGAACACGCTGGAACAACGTAAAGCTCCAGAACACTTGCAATATATTGATGACATCATCATATGGGGCGACACAGCGAAAGAAGTTTTCGAGAAAGGTGAGAGAATAATTCAGATTCTTTTGGATGCTGGTTTTGCCATAAAATGAAGCAGGGTCAAGGGACCTGCACGAGAGATCCAGTTTTTAGGAATAAAATGGCAAGATGGCCGTCGTCAGATCCCAATGGATGTGATCAACAAAATTGCAGCAATGTCTCCACCTACTAATAAAAAGGAGACACAGACTTTCTTGGGCGTTGTAGGTTTTTGGAGAATGCATATTCCTGACTACAGCCACATTGTGAGCCCTCTCTATCGAGTGACTCGTAAAAAGAAACAGTTTGAGTGGGGCCCAGAACAACGACAAGCCTTTGAACAAATTAAGCGTGAGATAACTCATGTGGTGGCCCTCGGATCAGTTCGGACTGGACTAGCTGTTAAAAATGGGCTCTACACTGCAGCCGGAGATAATGGTCCTATCTGGACCCTCTGGCAGAAAGCACCAGGAGAAACCCGTGGCCGACCCTTAGGTTTTTGGAGTCGAGGATACAAAGGATCTGGGGCCAAGTATACTCCAATGGAAAAAGAGATACTAGCAGCATATGAAGGAGGTCAAGCTGCTTCAGAAGTGATCGGTACTGAAGCACAGCTCCTCCTAGCACCTCGACTACTGTTGCTGAGCTGGATTTTCAAAGGGACAGTTCCCTCTATGCATCATGCAACCGATGCTGCGTGGAGTAAGTGAATTGCATTGATCATGCAACAAACTCTATTTGGAAGTCTCAATCGCCCAGGGATCTTATAAGTGATTACAGATTGGTCGAAAAGTAAAGACTTTGGGATGTCGCCAGATGAAGAGGAAGTAACACGTGCTGAAGAAGCACCACCGTGTGAAGGGGTTTCGTTAGAAGGAGATATGTTGTTGAATTAGTCAGGCCCAAAGGAATCTCAAGGCCACTTCGAGAAGCTGAGAACAGAATCTGCTGTGAGAAAGAGAGAGGGGCGTTTCTTCATTAACAGGGCCTCAGCATGGCGTGAGTCATCGGACCTATCATCGGTGGGGCTCCAGCGTGTGGACTGCCCATGATACTCATTTAGCGAATCCATGCTTGGAGCGTGGATTCGTGATTAGAGAACAGTTGCGTATATAAGGAGACATGCTTCTGTAATAAATGGCTTTTGCGTGATTCACATTGAATCGGAGTGCTGAGTCCTTTATCGTTCCAACACCACCGTATAATACTTTTCAGAAACTCATAAGCAGTATGCACTGTTCATAGATGGGTCCTGTTGTCTTGTAGGAAAACATAAAAGGTGGAAAGCTGCTGTGTGGAGTCCCACACGACGAGTTACAGAAGCCCCTGAAGGACAAGGTGAATCCAGTCAGTTTGCAGAAGTGAAAGCCATCCAGCTGGCTTTGGACATGGCTGAACTAGAGAAGTGGCCAATACTTTCTCTCTATACTGACTCGTGGGTGGTAGTAAATGCCTTGTGGAGGTGGCTGCAGCAATGGAAGAAAAGTGGCTAGCAGTGCAGAGGCAAACCCATTTGGGCTTCCACACTGTGGCAAGACATTGCTGCCCGGTTAGAGAGCCTGTCTGTAAAAGTTCATCATGTAGATGCTCATGTGCCTAAAAGTCGAGCCACCGAGGAACATCGCAACAACCAACAAGTGGATCAAGCTGCCAAGATTAAAATAGCTGAGGTGGACTTGGACTGGCAACATAAAGGTGAACTTTTCCTATTTCAGTGGGCCCATGATACTTCAGGGCATCAAGGCAGAGATGCAATATATAAATGGTCTCGCGATCGTGGGATGGACTTAACTATGGACACTATTGCACCGAAATCAAACGAGCTAAACGGTTAAAGCCTGTATGGTATGGGGGCGATGGTTAAAGTATAAGTATGGAGAGGCTTGGCAGATTGATTATATTGTACTTCCACAAACACGTCAAGGTAAGCGCTATGTACTTACAATGGTGGAAGCAACCACTGGATGGTTGGAAATGTATGCCGTACCTCATGCTATAGCCCAAAATACTATCTTGGGCCTTGAAAAGCAAGTCCTTTGGCGACATGGTACACCAGAAAGAATTGAATCAGACAGTGGCACTCATTTTAAAAAAAGTATTATAGACAATCGGGCCAAAGAACATGGTATTGAATGGGTATGTCATAGTCCATATCATGCACCAGCCTCTGGGAAAATTGAAAGGCACAATGGTCTGTTAAAAACTACACCAAGGCATTGGGTGGTAGAACCTTTAAAAACTGGGATTCACATTTAGCAAAAGTTACTTGGTTGGTCAACACTAGAGGATCAACTAATCGAGCTGGACCTGCTCAATCAGAAATTCTATGTACTGTAGAAGGAGATAAAGACCCTGTAGTACACATTAAAAATATGTTAGGAAAGGCAGTCTGGTTTACTCCTGCCTCAGACAAAGGCAAGCCCATTTGTGGGACTGTTTTTGCCCAGGGACCTGGCAGCATCTGGTGAGTGATGCTTAAGGATGGAGAAGTTCCTCAAGGGGATTTGATTTTAGGTGAAAATATTCAATACTGGACTGCATGATGTGAATTGCCCTACTAACAGTGTTTAATAAGTGTCTTTCAGATCAAGACAGTGGTGATGACACCAGAGCTAGTTTCTTCGAGTGGCGCCTGACAAGTTTTTCAAAGTTGATGTCTTTGACCCACAAGCAGTGGTCATGAGATGCACTAGATGTACCATTTTTCCTGCCCTGGGAGACTGTTGTGATAAATAAACTTAATGAACTTTTCAGAGGATGGTCCACAGACTAAGAGAATGATGGATTACTTCTGTGTATATATGTACATGTGTGTGTATATATAGTAGTAGTGATTAATTATATTGTATTGAAAAGGTCTAAGTATGTCGTGAATGGCATGGTATAAGGGGTGGAATGTCCTGGTTTTGTTAAAAACAAGTTTCTCTTTTAGTGAATTTGCCTGTCAGCTTTTGGAGTGCTAAAACCCTGTTTCTGACCAGTTTAATAAAAGTGTTTTGGACCCTGTTGTCCCTTAAACTAATCTTGGGGTGCCTCCGTGACAATATGTATAGGCGTTCCTGGGGTTACCATGAATATGTAATGCCTTGCTGTATTTAAACACACCTCATATTGTTAGAAGGCACGCGAGATTAGAGGAAATATTCCTCTTGTGCCCGGTGCTGAATAAACATACCATCTTTATAACCCTGCAGGTTGTAAAGTTTTATGGCCTTATAGGTCGTAAAGTTGTTTCCGCACGTTACACTAGCCTTCCTTGTGTTTGCATCACTGCTCTTGGGGGCTTTGGATGTACACAACAGGGAGTGCACTGTCACTGTGTGCCTGAGCTGTTGTTCTGCTCCCTGCAGTGCCTAGAGCAGGCATGGGGCTGTGGGCTACTGAAAATTCAGGTGGAATTCAAGTGCCTAAATACATGCCATCTCTGGGATGTCAGTGTCTGGGGCACTGGATGGCACCAAGGCTGTGGTCTGTGTACTAAGTGTGGTGGAGCCCCACATCAGGGTGTTAAGTACCACTGCCCGTGCCACTCAGCACCTGTAATGAGCCCCAGCACACCCCAGGGCCCCACTGCTGCTGCTGCTCAGTGCCTCTCCCTCCAGTCCAGGTGGCCCTGAAGGCTGGGGTGAGCAGAAACCACTCCTCTTGTAACACATTACTTCTCCTTGTTGCCTTTTACACAGTCCCAAACTCACAAGCTTTTCACAGTGACCTGAGAATTCTGCCCTTAGGGCTCTCTTGCCCTTGCCCTGGATGTCATGCTCCATCCTTTTGGCCTAACACCAGCCCCTGCCTTTCTGCACTGTTTGGCAGGGACAATCTGCCCTGTTTGAGGTGCCAGGGATGTGGCAGACACTGTTCCATGTCACACATGGTGGCATGCACTGGCCTCACTGAGGCTGGGCCAGGCTGGATAGACTGTATGGCTTGTGTGTTGGCACCCCTGGTGCTGGGTTATATTTATAATGCTTCTGCAAGAGGCTTTGGGTTCACCCATGGACCTGCCAAAAACCTTGTGTCAAAAGCACAAGCTTGACAGATGTCCACAGAAGCAGATTGAGAAGCACTGCCAAAATGCAGTGGCAGAGAAGCATAGAATCCCTGATTGTAACCCAGAGAGATGGAATGGATGGGATGGGGGCTTTGACTGCATGTTTTACTTAGCATGTTGTACAGCACGAAGGAAGTGCTTTACCAACATCTCACATCTATCGATGCCATTGCCTCCATCACCTAACTCTACAGGGAGTCCTGGGGCTGGAAAGGCATCTGGTGGGGATGGGTATGAAGGCACCACAGGGCAGGAAGCTGGATTTGGGATGCCGATGTCACCTCTGCCACCGGTGGGCAGGTGTGGAGCAATGGTACAGGATGGAAGTTTGGATTAGGATAAAGTGGGAAGTGAGCCCAGGGAGCTGAACGAGGGTAATTGGGGGGGTATCCACATGTCCCTGGGGAAGGGAAGTTGTGGTCAGTAGATAGCAATGAGTCCTCCTCTCTGCAGGGGGACCTGTGGGGATAGAAGCTGCTGCAGAGGGGGAGTGAGAGCAGTTTTTTAAAAAAGACAACCACAGCTGACATGATTTTTTTTTTTTTTTTATGTGAGTGGGTGATTTTGCTTGCCTTGCTGGGGCAGCTTGCAGACAAAGCACACCATTACAAGGTGGGCAAAGCTGCATCCTCACAGGATGGAGACTAGATCGGCAGAATCTTTCAGGGTGCATTTGCATGTGAAGACATTTCTGCCCACCCTCTGGGGGAAGCAGAGTTCCTATGAGATGACCTGCGGACATGACCCATGGTAGGATTCAAATTACAGTGATTAGTGACTTGGCAAAAGTATATTATTATATCACAAAATTTAACAAGACTTTAGCAGCAAAACTTACAATGATATTACCTTTTGTGCAGGGTCAGTCAGGATGGAGTTAATTTCCACGCTGCCAGGATATCTGGGTATTCTATACCATATCCGGTCTCTGTCTCTTGGGGGGGTTCTGTTTCGGGGAGGGGGTGAGCCAGGGAGTGGCAGAGCTCCAGCAGGGATCACGTAGTTCCAGCGGGGACCACGTGTCTCTCTCTTGGTATTCAGGATGCAAATGGGGATTGGGGACAAGGGAGGGGGAAAGCAGTGGTGGTTTCAGCGCTGACTGTTACAGTGGTGAGCAGCCAGGTGGGAAAGGCGTATACAGTGGGGGAGGGTGGTCACGCAGCACTGTGTGCCCACCGTCTTTGTAGGTTCCTTTGTCACTGCTGTTACTGTTTGTTTGTCCTCCCTTGTTTTCTCCTTGCTGCCCCATTAAATTGTTTTTTATCCTAACCCATGAGTTTTTGCCTTTTTTTAATTTTTTTTTTTCCTTTTAATTCTCCTCTCCATCCCACTGGAGGCGGGGGAGGAAGTGGCACGTAGTTTTAGCAGCTGCCGGCTGAGGGGGAGGTGGGGCTAACCTACAACAGTCCTTTTTGGCGAGCCAGGCAGGAGAAAGAATAAAAAAGTTTGGGATTAAAAAAACCCAAAAAACAACAAAACCAAACCAAAACAAAAAAATCCAAAAACAAATGTAAGGAACATTTAATGAAGAACTGTTGTTTTTACATAACTGAGGACCTGGCACCTGACCCCAGCAGGGGAGAAGGACCGAGAGACATCAGACTATGAATCCTTAATGTAAAACACAGTCTCTTCCCGGAATATATACTGATACCTGTATACATACTGATACCTGTATTTACAAGTTAATTTAGGGGGAAGGGTATTGTATGTAAACTGAGGCAAGCCTCGGGGTAGTCTGTAAACAATGAAGTACCCAACCAATGGGGAACAGGGGAGGGAAATTGTGGTTGGGATTTTGGGGGGATATAAGCAGGGGTTTTTTGCCCTATTATGTGTGCCTACCTTCAGGTAGAACATCCCGTCTTGCAATATCGTTATTAAAAAGATTGCTTTGCTGAGAGATCCTGCCTGAGCCTATTATATTTGCAAAATAATTGTTTCCTACAACAAACAAAAAAACACCAAAAAAACCCAAAAAACACAGAGCTGACTGGAGTGTGTTAGAGCTCACACTATTAGTTAAGTGGTCATGATGTTTCTTTGTTTGTCCACGTGGCTGTGCCACTTGAATTCCTACATGCCCCGTATGTTCCCTGGAGTGCTGTTGGTAACATCTGACAAAAGGATTTGGTTTATCATAACGCTGTCCTGTATGATATCAACCTATGAGATTGTGATTTCCTTCCTTACACAGCTATATTGGTATTTTTATAAGATATTTTTGATTTTTCCATATCTCAGGTGCCACCTCTCAGAATTGATTAGTAATTGCACCCAGTCTATGGAGAAGACGGAGGGAGGTGAAATCTTCCCTCATCTCTTCACTTCTTTTTTCTCCTCCAGCTTGGGTCCAACAGTTTCTGAGGATTTTGGACACCCTGGGGATACTCAAGATAGCCTGATCTTCCTGTAATGTCTTCTGAATGTGTGCCAGGTCATATACAGGGTTACAAAAGGATATACTGGGAATATCACCCATAGATTTGCCCCAAGGGCGGATGAGCATGGGTGGAATGGTGTGTGGGAAAACATGGGCAGATATCTGGAGAATTTCTCACCTTTGACAGTCTGGAGTTTCACTCCTGAACAACTGCAGGACCTTGGTGAGGTGACAGAATATGTAAAAGGGAGATGCTCTAGTTATTCTAAAGAGGCACAACTTACTGTGCTGTATTGGGCCCTGGCCATTATCTATTAAACACTGCTCAACATCATGCAGTGCCCCCAGGGCAAAGGGGGTGGTAACAAACCCACAGGCACTGCGTCTGCTCCTGCCCTTGTGCCAGATGCTGTGGCTGCTCAGACGCCAGTGACAGGCACTGTGGCTACTCAAAGCCAGGCAACGGGCACTGTGGCTACTCAGACCCATGTGGCAGGTGCTGCAACTGAATCAGAGAACCAACCTGTTGGTCCTCTCCAGAAGAAGAACTACACAAAGAAATCAGTTTGCTTAGTGAGGGAAATTGATGACCCAGGCCCATCACAAGAACAGGAAAAGGAGGAGGAGGCAGAACCAGAGATAGTCACCCAATTGCTATCCCTGGGTGAGTTGCGAGATATGTGAAAGGATTTCAACTGCTGGGATGGTGAACACGTTGTTGCTTGGTTGCTCCGATGCAGGGATAATGGGGCAAGTAGCATGTAATTAGAAGGCAGGGAAGCTAAGCAATTAGGATCCCTGTCTAGGGCATTGACAAGGCGATTGGAAGGAAGACACAAACCCTCAGCCTCTGGAGGTGACTTCTGTCAGGTGTGAAGGAAAGGTATCCCTTCAAGGAAGATGTTACCTGTCACCCAGGCAAGTGGACCACCATGGAGAAAGGTATCCAGTACCTGAGGGAGCTAGCTGTTCTGGAGGTGATTTATAATAACACCAATAATGACGATCCACTCACTGATACCGATGAGATCCAGTGCATGCAACCCATGTGGTGGAGGTTTCTGTGAAGTACACCATCATCCCATGCCAGCTCATTGGCAGTAATGTCATGGAAAGAAGGCGAGGGACAAACGGTGTATCAGTTGGCTGGTCAGCTCCAGCAGTATGAGGGAAGTCTATCCTCCTCCCTACAGGCTTCCATCTTGTCTGTGGAGAAACTGCCCAATGTGCTAGCTGAAAAATTGTCCCAAGAGTTCCAGCATTTTGAAGACAAGTTTCGCTCCCCACCTGCATGGCCTTGGGTTTCAGCTACTCAGAATGAGCGTTTCTCCAATTAAGAGAGAGAATACAGAGGGTATTCAAAATGGGGCACCCTGTGGTTTTTACTGCGCGACAACGTAGAGGACGTGAGGAGGTGGGATGGACAACCTACCTCAGTCCTAGAGGCATGGGTACATGAGTTAAAAGGGGAGACAACCACAAGAGGACATTACGCCAGGAAAAATGCTGCCCCAGTTTCCAGCAGGCAGTTCCCCAGACAGACTAGAAGAGCTGACCTTGCCTCTGACCCTCTTGAAAGGCACTTCTGATTCATTCTTACAAGGAGGAAGCAATGAGTACCATGACTGGGACTAGGGGACGCGGCCTCCAGCCAAGTGGAGGAGAGTGATAACAGAGTTTATTGGACTGTGTGGATTCAGTGGCCTGGAACATCAGAACCACAGGAGTACAGGGCTCTGGTGGACACCGGGGCCCAATGTACTCTGATTCCATCAAACTATGAAGGGATAGAACCCATCAGCATTTCTGGGGTGACTGGGGGATACCAACAGCTAACTGTATGAGATGCTGAGGTGAGCATGACTGGAAAGGACTGGCAAAAGCACCCCATTGTGACTGGCCCAGATGTTCCATGCATTCTTGGTATAGACTACCTCAGAAGAGTGTATTTTAAGAACCTGAAGGGGTACAGGTGGGTTTTTAGCATAGCCTCTGTGGAGACAGAGGACATTAGACAGCTGTCTACCTTGCCTGGCCTCTCTCAGAGGACCCTTCTGTTGTAGGATTGCTGAAGGTTGATGACCAGCGGGTGCCAATTGCTACCATGACAGTGCACTGGCAGCAATATAGCACTGACCGAGATTCTTTGATTCCTGTCCATAACCTGATTCGTCAACTGGAGAGCCAAAGAGTGATCAGTAAGACTCACTCACCCTTTAACAGTCCCATATGGACAGTGAGGAAGCCCAGTGGAGAGTAGAGACTAACAGTGGACTATAGTGGCCTGAATGAAGTCATGCCACCATTGAGTGCTGCTGTGCTGGACATGCTAGAGCTACAATATGGAGTCGAAGGCAGTCAAATGGTATGCTACAATTGACACTGTTAATGCATTTTTCTCTATTCCTCTGGCAGCAGAGTGCAGGCCACAGTTTGCCTTCACCTGGAGAGGCATCCGGTACACCTGGATTCGACTGCCCCAGGGGTGGAAGCACAACTTCACCATTTGCCATGAACTGATCCAGGCTGCACTGGAGCAGGGCAAAGCTCCGGAACACCTGCAGTACATTGATGACATCATCATGTGGGGTGACACAGCAGCAGAGGTTTTTGAGAAAGGTGAGAGGATAATTCAGATTCTCCTGCAAGCTGGTTTTGCTATAAAACAAAGTAAGGTCAAGTGACCTGCATGGGAGATCCAGTTTTTAGGAGTAAGATGGCAGTACGGACGTCATCAAATTCCAATGGATATGGTCAACAAAATAGCTTCTATTTCTGCACCGACTAGTAAAAAGGAAACACAGACTTTCATGGGGGTTGTGGGATTTTGGAAAACGCACATTCCAAAATACAGTCAGATCATAAGCCCTCTCTATCAGGTAACCTGGAAGAAGAATGGCTTTGAGTAGGGCCCTAAGCAGCAGCAGACCTTTGAACAAATTAAGCGGGAGATAGCCCATGCCATGGCTCTTGGGCCAGTTCGGGCAGGACAAAATGTTAAAAATGTGCTCTACACTGCAGCTGGGGAGAATGGCCCCACCTGGAGCCTTTGGCAGAAAGCACCAGAGGAGACTCGAGGTTGACCCCTGGGATTTTGGAGTCGGAGGGATACAGAGGTTCCAAGGCCCGCTACACTCCAACTGAAAAGGAGATGTTAGCAGCATGCAAAGGGGTTCGAGCTGCTTATGAAGTGATTGGCACTGAAGCACAGCTCCTCCTGGCACCTCGATTGCCAGTATAGGGCTGGATGTTCACAGGAAAAGTCTCCTCTACTCATCATGCAACTGACGCCACATGGAGTAAGTGAGTTTCATTGATCACGCAATGGGCTTAAATGGGGAACCTTGATCACCCGGGGATCTTAGAGGTGATCATGGACTGGCCAGAGGGTAAGGATTTTGGAGTATTGCCAGAAGGGAAGGTGACATGTGCTGAAGAGGCCCCATCATATAATAAGCTACTCGAGGATGAGTAGCGTTATGCCTTGTTTACTGATGGGTCATGTCTTATTGTGGGAAAGCATCAGATGTGGAAATCTGCTGTGTGGAGTCTCATGCGGCAAGTTGCAGAGGCCACTAAGGGACAAGGTGAATCGAGTCAGTTTGCAGAGGTAAAAGCAATACAGCTGGCTTTGGGCATTGCTGAATGAGTAAAGTGGCCAGTGCTTTATCTCTATGCTGATTCATGGATGGGGGCAAATGTCCTGTGGAGGTGGTTGCAGCAATGGAAGAGGAACAACTGACAGCGCAGAGGCAAACTCATCTGGGCTGCTGAATTGTGGTGAGATATTGCTGCCCGGCTAGAGAACCTGCCTGTAAAAGTGTACCACATAGACAGCCATGTGCCTAGAAGTCGGTTCACTGAACAACATCAAAACAACCATCAGATGGATTGAGTTGCCAAGATTAAGGTGTCTCAGGTAGATCTGGACTGGCAACACAAAGGTTAATTATTCATAGCTCAGTGGGCCCATGATGCCTCAGGTCATCAGGGAAGAGACACAATATATAGGTAGGCTCATGATTGAGGGGTAGAATGACCATGGACACTATTGTGCAGATTATTCACAATTGTGAAACATGCTCTACAATCAAGCAAGCCAAGCAGTTAAAGCCTATGTGGTTCGGGGGCAATGGCTGAAGTATAAATATGGGGAAGCCTGTGTCACAGAGGCACCCCAAAATCAGTTTTAGGCAGGGAACAAGTTCCAAAACAGACTTTATTCTAGCCGGAAAAGTGCAACCAATCAGCTAACCAGAAACAGGGTTTATACAATTAGTTAGCACTCCGACAACGTAAAATACAGGTTCGGATATCAGTTGAGTAGATTATTGGGGTACAGCAAAATAAGAATAATGAGGATCCATAGCATGCATGCACACACTCACAAGAAACAAAACCAGAGCCCTCTGACTCAAGAGTACCCACAAGAAATAATCACTTGCCTGGGCTAGGTGAGGACTCTCACTTGCCTGGTTAGGCAAAGACTCATTCAAGGATAAACCCAGTAAATAACCACTCACCCAAACAATGAGGTGAGGTACTCTCAGTCCTGGGAAGTCTCCTTAAACAGTGTTCCAGTCTAAGGAGAGGGCTCTAGTTCACAGACCCACTGCTCCGAGAAGACCACTCCAAAAGGGGCCTTTGGTGGGAACCCCATTTTTATAGTCTGGTCAGATCTGGCTGTGGGCATTACAACATAGTCCAGAAGCTTTGCAGCTACTCTGGGCACTTCCTCTGCTAACAACCCTGTCAATTGACTCAGGGTCCCATTAAGGAGCCTGTCAATTGACAGAGAGTCCCACCCCTCCTGTCCCACCAGCTGGTGGAAGTGAAGTCACCCTGCCCCGGAGTAGGGGAGGATGTGACTATCAGCACCTTTGTGCCACCCTAGGTGTGTATGTGGAGGCAGGCACAGTGGGGCACAAAAGGTGCTAAAAGAGCCATCAGCTGCCCCATTGAAGGCTCTGAATCTCAGGGGAATGTGTAACTGCCACAGCCTGGCAGATTGACTGTATTACACTCCCACAAACCCGACATGGCAAGCGTTATGTGCTTATGATGGTGGAAGCAACCACTAGATGGCTGGAAACATACACCGTGCCCCATGCCACTGCCCAGAACACCATCCTGGGCCTTGAAAAGCATGTCCTATGGCAATATGGCACCCCAAAGAGAACTGAGTCAGACAACAGAACTCATTTCTGGAACAAACTCATAGACACTTGGGCCAAAGAGCACGGCATTCAGTGGATATATCACAACCCCTACCATGTACCAGCTGCTGGAAAAATCAAACAGTACAATGGACTGTTAAAAACTACACTAAGAGCAATGGGTGGTGGAACTTTTAGAAATTGGGATTCAAATTTGGCGAAAGTCACTTGGTTGGTTAACACCAAGGGATCTACCAATCGAGCTGATCCTGCCCAGTTGAAGCCTCCACACACTGTGGAGGGGGATAAAGTCCCTGTGATGTGAATGAAGAGTATGTTGGGAAAAGCAGTCTGTGTTTTTCCTCCTTGGGGTGTGATTTTTAGTATTGTAATGAGCTTATAATGAGCAAAGTTCAACTAAAGGACACTTTATCTAACAATCTCAAGATATATGTTAAACACGACTCAACTAATTGCACAGGTTCCAGGATATAGCATAATTATTTATCAGTTTATCAATTATTTATCAGCAGTGCTGGCTAAACGGAAGCCTGTTCCAGTGCTTCACAACCCCTTTCTTAAAGAAATTTTTCCTAATATCCAACCTGAACCTCCCCTGGCACAACTTGAGGCCATTTCCTCTCAACCTATCACTTGCTACTTGGGAGAAGAGACCAACACCCTCCATGCTACAACCTCCTTTCAGATAGTTGCAGAGAGCAATAAGGTCTCCCCTCAGCCTCCTTTTCTCCAGACTAAACAGCCCCAGTTCCCTCAGCCGCTCCTCATAAGACATTTTCTCTAGACCCCTCACCAGCTTCATTGCCCTTCTCTGAACTCTCTCTAGCACCTCAATGTCTTTCCTGTAGTGAGGGGCCCAAAATAGAACACAATATTCAAGGTGGGGCCTCACCAGCACTGAATACAGAGGGACAATCACTTCCCTAGTCCTGCTAGCTGCACTATACCTGATACAATCCAGGATGCTGTTGGTCTTTTTGGCCACCTGAGCACACTGCTGGTTCATGTTCAGCTGGCTGTCAATCAACACCCTCAGATCCTTTTCTGACAGGTAGCTTTCCAGACACTCTTCCTCAAACCTGTAGCATTGTATGGGGTTGTTGTGACCCAAGTGCAGGACCCGGCACTTGGCCTTGTTGAACCTCATACAGTCACTCTCAGCCCAATGATCTAGCTGGTCCAGATCCTTCTGTAGAGCCTTCCTATCCTCAACCAGTTCAGCACTCCCACTCAACTTGGTGTCATCTGCAAATTTACTGAGGGTGCACTCAATCCGTTGTCCATATCACTGATAAAGATATAAACAGAACTGGCCCCAACACTGAGCCCTGGGAAACACCACTTGTGATCATCCATTAGCTTCCTGCCTCACTGGGACTAGGGATGCAGCATTGGATGGGCATGGGATATGCAGGGTATGGGGGGATGAGCCCAACTGAGCCTGCATCCAGCTCTACCTCACCTCATCGTGGGCAGAACCTGCTCAGACAAGATCCAGAAGTTGGGAGGAGCCACCAGCCATACAAATCTGGGGTTGGTGATGGGGGAGCATCAAGGACACCACAGGGAAGGCTGTGGAGCTCTGGGGACATCACAGGAAGGCTGGGAAAGGAAAAGCACCTGTCCTGCAGGCAGGGCAGCAGGAGCAGGCACCCCTGGGAGCTACGTCCCTGCTGTCTGCCTCCATGCAATGTGTCAGCCCAGACCTGGCACCAAAGCTTACCTATGGTTGCAATGCAACACTGAGGGAGACTGTGGTCAGGGTGAGGAGAGTGATGCTAAGCCTGCCCATTATCCTCAGGAGTGGAAGCTTGCTGCCAAAATGGCTACTGCCTGGCTTTGTGGGAGGGTGTCCCGGCTCCCGGTCAGTCCCAGGAATGTCTGGGGACCTGGCTGAGGAGCTCCTCCATCCTCACAGCATGATGGTCCATGCTTGACAAGGCTGCAGCCAGAGCTGGGCCAAGGAGAGAGGCAGAGGAGCAGAGCAGGGTGTGTGGTCCTGACCAGGGGGCTGGTGGGAGTGATGACCATGCAGACATAGCAGAGGGGGCAGGAACTACGTGACTTCATTTATAAGTGAAGTTACATCCTTGAAAAATCAGATTTATTCTTCTGTCATCAATGCAGTGTGATGGTGCCAACCAGCCATGGAGTCCCTGGGTGACCTGGGAACTCTCCAGCTCCATCTGCTTAGGTGAGACAACAGCTGGATTGAGACAGATATTGAGCACTGAGACACCGGGCACTGAGATGTTCAGTGTTGAGACATTTGTAAACAGTTGCTAGGAACAGTCATTGCAGAATTGGTCATGTAGGACAGTCTTCTGCATGAAGTTAAGACATGTAAGTTCTGTTTCCCATGTAGCTGAGACAAGCAGTAATGATGGATCATGCCTGCACTGGAGCATGGCCAACAGCCGGACAAGAGCTGAACACGGAGTGTTTCGGGGAGTCTCATCTGACCCTGCTGGAGCTGCTGCAAGAACCCCTGCAACAGACACTCCTTCTCCATCCGGAGAGTGGCTGACTGATCCCCTATATGAGCATTACCCCATGCCAAGATCCCATGATTCTCAGTAGCCCTTCATCCCCTGTGAACTCCCCTGCCAGGGTTCCCAGCCTCATCCTCCTGCTCCCACTGGGCTCTCGAGGCTTTAACTTCATAGACCGTTTGGAGAAGTGGTTTTCAAGGGAAGCGCTGAGGTGGGGACTCACTCATGCTACTGGTGACAGCCACAGCAAGCGTTTGGGGAGGGTGAGGTTGAGAACGAGTCCTGAGGATTCAGGGGTGAGGGTGCAGGATGAGGGTGCAGTGGTGAGAATGAGGATGTGGGGATGAGGATGAGAGTGGAGGGGTGGCTTTTGATCAAAAGCTGAACCACCAGACACCTCAGCCAGTTGGGGCATACACTGGACAGGTTCTGGTCTATGCACTCCTCAGGAGCTGGAAGGCCTGAGAGCAGCCCCAGAGCCCAGCAGGAAAGGAGAGAGAGGAAGACTGGGGAAGGGCAGGTAGGGGCACCCTGCAAGAGGAAGAGAATGGTGGACAAGCCCTGACACTTGCCCAGGGCACTGTGTGCTTGCTACCCCAAAATCCCTGCCCCATCCGACAGCCTCTTCCTCTGGCAGCCCTGCAGCCCCCAGGCAGCACCCACTTGAAGCCCTTTGTGCCTCTCCCTGCACACATGGGTGCCTGCCTGGGGTGCTTATGGGCACCAAAGTTAGGAGATGTGAGTTCGGGATTAAGGAACTTGTGAGTTAGAAGCTTTGTGAGTTGATGAAGTGACGAATTAGTGAGTTCACGTTAGAGGAGTCCATGCAAAGGGCATTGAGCCCTTGTTTGACATGTCTGTTTGTTTTCTTTCCTAATGAGTGTAGTGAGTTTGCATGGCAAGGTTTTACTAGTGAGGAGGCTGTAGGTGTGGCTTCTGTGAGAAGATACCAGAAGCTTCCCTCATGTTCGACACAGCCAGTGCCAGCCAGCTCCAAGATGGACCCTCTGCTGGCCAAAGCTGAGTCGATCAGCAGTGGTGGTAGCACCTCTGTGATAACATTTAAGGGTAAAAACTGCTGGGAGAAAGGAGTGAGAATATGTGAGAAAAACAACCCTGCAGTCAGTGAAGAAGGAGGGGGGGGAGGTGCCCCAGGTGCCAGAGCAGAAATTCCCCTGCAGCCCATGGTGAAGACCATTGTGCTGGGTTAGCTGAAATTAAGGTAATTTTCCATGCAATTAGAATCTTTTCTTCTTAGTAGTGTCATGGATGAGTGATGTAGGGTCCTGTTTGCCACAGAGCAGTGTTTAGATCACTTAAAGTGTGACTTGAAGCAAGCTCTCAGGCGTCAAAGTTTGCATAAATAAATAATTTAATGGAGTAGTACAGCAGCAGGGTTGGCTCGAGCTGGGTGCCTTCGCAGAGGTCCCAGACAAGCATTGAAATCCCTGGGTAATTATACCCTTACAGACTATTTACCTGCCCCTCACACCATGATTCACTCCAATAGCAATATTTGAATCTGGGATCTTTTTGCTTCTTGTTGGATCCTTTCAAGGAGTTCAGAGAGGCTTTTGTATTGTTTAGCTGAAGACGTTGTTTCTAGTCCATAGCCGCTTCGTGTCAGCCTTGAAGGTGTTATTTTGTCTGAATGAATCTTATTTCTTCCCAGCAAAAACTGCAAAACAGGCCTTATCTTGCAGGTGTCCATGATGGTCTGTAGCTTCTTTTGTTTTCATTAAGTAGATACAAGTTTGAGGAATATGAGCAGAACTTTACAACAAACAGCTTAAGATTTCAGCAACCGGCAGACAGTAGTCTGCGGGCTGCATGACTCCTGACTGATCGCTACAGAAGCAACAGAGGAGGGATAAAGGATCTGATATTGTTGCAACAGACACCCAAAGAGGTGAACAGCTGGGGGCGAGAGGAGATGGGGTGGAATATTTTTAAAGAAGAAGAAATACTGCGGTTCCCCCCCATATTCTCTCTAAGAGAGGGGTGAAGTATGAGGAGAGTAACCTCAAAAGACTATTAATCTGGTGCAGAGGCAATGAGTTTCCTGCTGATCTGTTAGGAGTTTTTCAAACAGAGACTTGGGAAAAAGTGGGAACTGTGTTGTGGAAGGCAATTAGTCGCAGTGAAAAAGATATTCTCGGCCTTGTAACCTCCTGGAAACTGATGATTACTACACTGAAGCAATTAAAACCTGAAAAGACTGTTATGAGCATTAGTGACTCAAAACTTAAATTGAACTTTGGGACGATATAGGGCAGAAATTATGGGATAAATTCAGCAATGGAGATAAAGAAGCTAAATCATTAGCAACTACATGGAAGCTTATAATTACCACCTTAAAAGATCTTAAGGCTGAACAGTCTGCTGCTGCCAGAATTTTTGCAGCGTTGCAGCCTGATAAGTATCCTGAAAGTCGCTATGAAGTTTACCCGGTTCGTGTCTTTGATACCCTCCCTATTCCATCCCCTGCTGTAGCTTTGGCACCCCCGATAGCTCAGCAGTCTGGGGCGGGGGGAGGAAAAATGCCGAGCGGGTGGCCTCCTGTACCATTGCTCAACCCTGGTGAGAAAAACAAGTCCAGAGGACTGGAGTCAGACAACTTGCCCAAAGAACCTGTGAAAGCTGAGAATGCTAAGGTCGTCAACAAGTGTACTCTCAGTCCTTTTACCAATTTGTATCTGCCTTTACTGCCTTGTAACCCTCCAACTTCGATGAGAGAGCAGGAGTCACTGCATAAAAAATGCACAAAAGAACTGTGTGACAAATTAGATCAGCTAATAGCGAGTGAATCCAACAGTCGGCAATGCAGTCATGCTGATTGTGACAGGAAAGGGGGTGCTCCTGGGGACTCAGGTAATACGAATAATTATGATGCTAGAAAGTATTGGTGAGAATGTGTACTGTTCCAAACCCCTCTGTTACTAATGATTCTGCAGCACTGTTCAAGTCCACATTATTTGATGACTTGGATGAAGATGAGGGTTTGCAGCATTTTCTTGAAACGTTAAAAGGAAAAGCAGTATGTGTACATGTTGCCCCGAGATCAGATAAAAACCATGAAAGACTCAAGCAAAATTTGACCTATGCAATGTAATTGCTATAGATCATTCAGGATGGAATGATGGGGACTCCTTGAAAGGGGCGGGTATTCCACAACTCTTGGAACAGACACTAATTGACACACCACAATTTACAGGCACTATTAGTTTCTGAAATCCTGAGGCAGTCAACAGACCTTGCATATCAAGCTATGATAGAGGTGCCTGAAACCAACAAAGCAGCCAAATAATTTACAACTGTTATCAGGATCCCAATGAGAATTACATGCAATTTATTGACCATCTTCAAGAGGCCATCAATAAGCAAGTTGAAAACTTAGAAGCTAAGGAAGCGCTGGTGTTGAAATTAGCAATAGAGAACGCTACTGTTTGCTATCAAGGTGTTATCTGCGAGTTTTACAGTACATATTACGTGCTTCTGTGTATTGCCTCTCTGAAAATCAAGCAGTTTGTCAGGAATGTGAGTTAATTGTTTTACTGATTGTTGTTAGAATTGTTTCTTTGTGGTATAAGTACATCGTAAAACTTTCTCCCCACTTTTCCCACTCATGCTGCAAGCAGCCCTGTGCTTTCCCCGCCCCCCCTCCCTCTTCTCATGGTTTTTACTTTCGAGATGGGGTCAGGAATGACTGTTTTCAGTCGTGTTCCTAAGAAATTGGTATTGGGAGGTGTTTTAAAACATAGGAAAGCACTTGGAAATATGAGGAAGGAAGATCTTGTGAAATATTGTAATTAATGGTGGCTGTGGTATAAGTTAAATTATTGGGAAAAGTGTCCAGAGAACAGAATCTTGAAGTATAACACCTTGTTGCAATTAATGTTGTTTTTAAGGTGAGAAGAGCAGGACAA
Organism: Patagioenas fasciata; assembly: GCF_037038585.1. NCBI lineage: Eukaryota > Metazoa > Chordata > Aves > Columbiformes > Columbidae > Patagioenas > Patagioenas fasciata. The sequence continues at coordinate 37,616,138 of NC_092559.1, forward strand.
AATAAATCTCTACAAGAGATCATTAAACCATTTCAGACAGTTTTACAGGCAGAACGGTTTGAACTTGAACAAGCTGAGAATTAACTGACAACGCACAGGTCAGAAAACTTGAAGTCTGCAAGATGCTTTCCTTATTAACCTGTTTTCTTTGTAGGTATCTGTTTAAGCATATTACAGTTTAATAGGTCTTTGTCTGTTACATGGTACAGTAAGTTTATAGTCCATGAGAATTCATGGACTCAAAATGTGCATTTTGTGATATTACAGAAGATCATGAGTAATTTAGTTCTTTACTGTGTGAATGTGATGGTAAAATTTTGTGTGTAGTAGCTGTTACTTTTCTTTCTAGCATTCTAGCTTTATTCCAATATCCAGACTTGTGCAACTCTGTGATAGGCTGTGTCTCATCTCGATGTGCTGTATTTGGCTCTTTTGTATGCACATCATGTAAAGAATCCTGGTTTTGGGATAACAGTTGTAGCACCCCAGATGAGACACTATTAAAAGCCTTGCCCAGTCCAGCTTGCTGCGGGGGCGGGGGGGCAGGTGCCGATGGGGCTCCAGCAGGCACTGACCTGTTTTTTCAGGGATACCCAGCGGTACCTCTGCCTGGCTGAGCAGTAACCAGTCCAAAGGTACTATGCAAAAACTGAAATATTGTCTCGAATAAGTGTAACTGTGATCTATCTGCATATTTGAACTTGGTCTTTGATTTTCATATCTGAGCTCAGTATTTTAATTTGCATATTTATGTTTGGTACCAAAATAATTTTGTTTGGGGAGATAATTACAAAATGGGAACCGGTTCCACTGCTAAAATTCCACCTTGCTCTCCCTTAGGATGCATCCTTACGCATTAGAGTAATTGCTTATATTTTTATCTAGTAATTTTGAGACCAGAAAAGAATTTAAGTTGTTAAACTCTAATTCGCATTGAAAAAAACAAAACAAAATAAAACAAACAACAAAAAAACCAAAACACCTAAATGCTATGATGGATGTGAACTTGGTATTGTATGAAGTTGCATTTAAAAGTTGCTAGAATATGAACTGATTTGGATCTAGGAAAATTGAATAATGGATTGATGTTTAATACACTGTTTTTTGACATCTGTAAATTTTAAATGTAAATTAAGCCAGTGGATCCATAGTTCTAATGAAGCTGGGAAATTAAACCAAAATTTTATTTTAATAGACTTATTGTGTGGTAACTAGTTGGAAGAGACTTCTTAGTAAATTCACCGTGCTAGTTTTTGAGGTCGTGGGAGAGAATGAAAGAAAGGCCGTTTTTTGAGACCAATGGAATGTTAAATTTGGAACAAAGTTGTACCATATGAATTCTTGTATTTGCCGGAAAGCCCTATACCTCTCTTGGGTCAAGATTTGTTAAGTAAATTGTAAGCTCAAATAACGTTTTCTGAGAATTCTGTTTAGTTGCATGTCCTACAAGAAGCTGCTTGGACGGTGCAGATCTGCTTGCTTCAAGTGAGAAATCTCCAAGGAAATTTCGAATGCTGTATTTCCACTAGTATTAACAGCCAATGTTTCGATAAATCAAATACTACACTGATAGAACTGAAACAGGACTTCGATCCGGTAAGGGAAAACAATATCCAATAAATATGACAGCCAAAATGGAGTTAGAAACTTTGAGGAATAAATTTATGACAACCTTACAAGGTAACTGCATTTGATTGGACTTGCAGATCTGTCTATTTATAGGTACAACATAGAAACAACCTGTGGCTATTGTGAGACAGTATGATGATATTGCTAACACACTGATATACCAATTGTTACTCTGATCAAGAAATGCAGGGAATGAATTTAAGTCTTAATAGGCCATGATCCTTTTGTCATATATGTACCATTTGTGAAATCTAATTTTGATTTTTTTATTTTTGCAGTCTATGTCCTTGTAAATTGCACTAGCTGATTTTCTTAACAGCACAGCTTTTGGCATGCCTAAATGTAAATTACTGCAGAACGTGCAAGTCTTTAACATCAGGTCACAGACCATCCTTGTATTTGGTCTGATCCTACATGCTTGCACAGTTTTTGTTGATGGTTCTGGGAAGTTTCATAAAGCTGAAGTGGTCTGGCGTGAAGATAACAATTGTCATCATTCTGTAAAAATTATTGAAGGTTCAACCCAATTAGCAGAACTTGGCACAACTTTACATTACTTAGAGCTTTTTAAGGAGGAACCTCTAAATTTGATTTGTGATTTTGAGTACGTAGTCAAGATCCAACGCACGTATCTGATTCTGAACTGTATTTTTTTTTAAACGAAAAGGGGGAGAAGTAAGGAAAACACCACAAACCCAGTTGTCAAAAGCATTGTATGTGATGAATCACTTATATCTAAGTGGTGCAGCCCAAATTTGCCCTGTGATGAAACACTTTGCAAGTATGACCCAAAAACATGCTAAATCAGAAAGAACCTGCATTAGTTATGGTCAAATCACTAGTTAATGGTCAATGGAAAAGGCCACATCAATTGATAACCTGGGGAAAAGGTTATGCTTGTGTCATTACAGGCCGAGGATTGAAGTGAATTCAACAAAGATTCAACGGATGCCGATGGACAGGAGGGAGATAAGTTGTGAGGACTGTTTCAGATGTAAATCATGGATCCTAATTCAGTGTTATAGATGCTCACAGACCTGGTGGTCTAGAAGCCTATTAGCAAGCAGGTGGTGTACCTTCTGTGGAGAACGGCAATTTGAACAAACAGCAGGAGAGCCGAAAGGGCGATATTACGCTTGGATAGTCAATGCAAAAATGAGGTAGAATTATGAGACATTCCTACCATAGTATCTACTGCACTCCTTCTCCCTAGTCTAGCAGCTGGTAAAGCTTTAGGAGACATATCAAAGTTAAGTTATTGGTCTTTTAAACAGGCTAATCTAACTTCTGAGATACTAACTCAATTAATAGTAGATGTTGATGGTATTAGGCATGCTACTCTACAAAATCACACAGTTATAGATCTTTTACTTTTAACACTAGATCATGGTTGTGAAGAATTGGAATGTGTTGTATTAACTTGTCTGATCCTTCTGAATCTATTCATAGTACTTTAGACAAACTAAAACAGCATGTTACTAAGATTGTCATAGTAGAATTAGGGTTTGACAAATGGTTTAAAAGCTTGGGAATAGGTGGGTAGTTGTTTGATCTTGTTAAATTATGCTCAACTGCATTGTATGTAATTGTAATTATGTTGTTAATCATGTGATTGTATGCTGCAGTGTATTTCAAAGATGATTCAGCGTGTTGTAAACAAGGCCTGGCTGGTTCAAAAACAAAAAGGGGGAATTGTGGGAGATTTGAGGGATTTTCTTGAAGTTAATGTGTGGATGGGTTTCTATTAGATGGCGATTTGTTATTAAACTTGTCAGGCCCTAAGGAATTTCAAGGCCACGTCGGAAAGCTGAAAACACGACGTCAGTCAACACATCTATTAGCAGTGAGACTTGGGCGCGTGGACAACTCTTGAACATAGACAATATCCAATCAGCTAATGCATGCTTGGAGCGTGGACGCGTGATCAGGAAATAACTGCATATATAAGGAGGCTTGTTTCTGTAATAAATGGCCTTTCTTGAATTCACGTTGGATTGTGTGGAGTCCATGATTTTTCACCCTCACACCTGCCCCCCAGAAGTAACTCGATCCAGTCTCCCCCTCTAGCACCTTGATGGCCCCACATAAATCCCTTACCAGCCAGCATATGCTGGCATTGCCTTCTGCATCACCCCAGTGCCCAAAATGGAGGCTGACTGTAAATTTGCTTTAGAGGAACAGCACATAAGAGGTCAATGAAGGCAGATTTCTTCTCTTTGTGGGTCTTCTTGTACCACCACCTGAAGTATCTGCAAGCAAGGGAAGGAGAGGTATGAAAGATGACAGAAGCTGGCATCACTGCACAGCAGGGTCTGACTGGCACACATTGCAGCTGCCCCTCTTGTATAAATGTACAAAAGTGACCTATGTCCCAGGGTGTGAGGGGTGACATCCCCTGCTATCCATCTGCAGTGTGTATCAGAAGACGTGAGTAGGCACAGCTCAGGCAGCACAGGGCTGCTTGCAAGGGCACAGTGTGAAAACAGAGCACTCCAATACCCAAGAGCAGGACTCCCAGCTCATGCAGGGAGCTTTCCCAGCCACCCCCACTGAGAAGCAGCAACACACACACACAAGGACCTAAAATCAGCAATTAGTAATAAAATAAGTTAATAAGAATAAGGGTCTATGCTGGTTTGACTGAAAATGGGTTAATTTTCTCCGTGCAATTAGAAATCTTTCTTTTTCATAGCTAGAATGCTCATTATTTAAACTCAGTTTGAGAACAAGCAGATAACACCCCAGCACAGAGATAATGTTTGTAATTGCTCTGGTCTGAGAGCCAAGGACATTCTGAGTGCCTTGCTTACAGGTGTGAGACAGCGAGGAAGAGGGGCAGAGATGGGGCAGAGCTTGACTGACATCCAGACTGATCAATAAGAGTATTCCATCCCATTAGCGTCATGCTTCAGACTTAAGGGAAGTTGGGACCTTCCAATTTTGGCTTGTTAAACCACGACAGGGTCATAGATTTTAGGCACTTATGAAGTTTAATAAGAATAAGCTTCACAGATGCTAGGTTTTAAGCACTTATTAGGTGTTAAGTCACAAGGATGGAATTTGTTGAGGTAAGCAGGAGAAGGTTAGGAGACAATGCCCTTGTTCTCAGAAGATAAGGTGGTGAGACCAGCATAAGGATCGGTTCATACTGGTTTTGCGGTTACAAGCCGAATAACAAAGGAATATAATGCATATGCAAAGGATTTCCTGGAAATGTAATGAATATGTATGTTCCATGTGGATAAAACCTGTGTCAGGGAATTGTTCGGGGCCCTCACTAGACAGAGCTATCCTGTGAGAGTGCCTGAGTGACGCACGTCAGTCATTAAATGGAATGCTTGCTTTTTAAACCTTAAACCCTGGTTTTAGAAGTTTCTTCAATTTGCCAATTTTGCGGTATCCCCACCACCATGCCTGGTAGGGCACATCCTGCTAAGGTAAGTCTCAGAACGGAGGCACAAGCTGGGAGAAGCCATACACTGCTCTGGGGATGTGAGCCTTGCTCTTCCACCTCCATGTCTCCATTGCCACACACAGCCCTGCCACATCCCAGTGCTACATCCCCAGGAGAAGATCACACGGGGCAGCCTTGCCCTGTAGGAAGTGATGCCTGCTGTCTGCAGCTGGCAGGATCCCAGAGACTCACCTCTGCTTTCACACCAGCTGTGCAGCCAGGCACTGCCCATCAGATAATTTCTCACCCAAAGGCCTCAGAATCAAGAGACACTCAAACAGGGGCACACCCACACCTGGGTGTGCCAGCACCACTCCAGGCAAGAGGAGCAAGGCTGAGGTCCCAGGTCAGCACTCATAAGGGACTGGCTTTTGCTAATGAACCACCCCAAGTTAAATCTTCCATCTGGAGACAATTAGCATACAGAAACCAGCTACCAGATTAGAAGTAGCTGCTGAACTCCCCTGAGCAAACAAACAGGCAAGACCCAAGTGATGGCTCCACAGTGCCAGGTGGGCACATGAGCTCCTGTGGTGGGGAACATCCCTGAGCTACCCGTGAGCACTAATGCTATATCACTGAGAGGAGAAAGCCACCCCAGCTGGGAGCCCACAGCCTGTTCTGCTCCAGCAGCTCACAGGATGCAAAGGCCAGGCAGTGGGCAGTGAGTACTATTACCTCAGGACATGTAGCCCTAGTTTAATGGGGATGGGGGCATCAAAGGGGAGAGACTCTTCCACAACAAGCCCTGCTCCTACACACACTTCCCCAGCAAAAACAACCCACTCTTACCTTTTTGGCTGTGTGATAACCAGACATTCACTTTATTCACCAACTTTTAAGGTCTCCGAAGCCCTCTTGGGATGATATTTTCTGGGATGCAGTCATAGGACACAACTGCAGACTGCTCTCTGTTCCTATGTACTCACCTTCATGTTTGACTGTTTAAGGACATTTTGCCTGCAGAGGTCCAGGGCATAAAGAGAACCTGCTTGTCCTGCATGACCGCCCTGAATCAGGGCCTGCTGCTATCTTCAAGCTACATCTGCTGCAAGTGTTCTTCTCCTAGCTGAGACAGCCCCGGCTTTACACTGCTGAGGCGAGGTTTATGGCAGCATGCTTGCTCTCTGTCTCAAGGAAATGATATTTTTATTATTTTCTTTAAACCTAGTATCAGAGAAAAAAGATACCCAGGCAGAGCAGCTGCAGCACAGGCCAGCAGGGCATCCTGGCTCCTTGGAAAGGACATGATTGATACTGCAAATCGGCCACGTAAAAAAACTTCTAAAACCAAAATTTGTGGGTTTAAAAGCAAGCATCCTTTATTGGCGTGCCGCCAACTCCAGGGGATCCATCCTCGGGGAGGGGGGCAGAAGAAGTTCCAGGCACAGGTTATATCCATCCAGATCATACATATTCATTACATTTCTTGGAAATCCTTTGCATATGTATTACATGCCTTTGTTATTTGGCTTGTAACCTGCTTGCACTGGTGTCACCACCTTATCTTCTGAGAGCAAGGGCATTGTCTCCTAACCTTCCCCTGCTTATCTTAACAAATACCATTCTTGTGACTTGATGCCTAACACCTAACATCTGTGAACCTTATTCTTATTAACTTAGTAAAATCTACAACCCTTATTTGTATAGACTTATTTTATTACTAATTGCTGATTTTAGGTATCAGACGGAGGGATTTAAAAAAGCATTTATTCCAGGAGCACACAGCAGGAGAGGTTTGAGATTTATAGTCACTGCTCGAGCTCTTTTGCTGTCTCAATAGCAAACTTCCCCTGACAGCTTCTCCCCACATGGCACAGGCCAAGAGGAGAAGATGCTCGATGTCCAATTGCTGGCTATTAACAGCTTTCCCAAGGCTGCAAAATAACCAGGAGAAAGTCTTTGTGTTCTGCAACACTAAAAGCCCTGCCAGGGCCAGAGGGCATTTTTTTCCCTTCAAATTGGCAGCAGAATTAAAACCTGTCCAAACATCACCCAGACATTCTGGATTTGTGCTGTAACACCCTCCCAGGGCGCACCAGCCACCTCTGTGGAAACCTGTCTGCACCTCTCCTCCTGCCCTGCCAGCCCCAACACCTGCCGCAGCCCACAATCTCCAGGGCATCAGACTGAGTGCTGCCAAGCAGAGCCCTAAAGAGAGCGCATGTGCCCCGCCTGGATGTTGCCATTCCCCTACTGTCACAGCACTCAGTCCTCTCTCCATGCCCACTGTTGGGTTTTTTTTTGGCAGGTGTGCAAGCAGAGCTGTCCAAGCCATGACTGAGGTGTTGGCCAAGATGGACCGTGGGCCTGTGTTCCTGGCAGGGGAGGTGCTGGAGTTTGTGATCACTTTTACCAACCTGTTATCAGCCTTGTCCACCTGCACCAGCAGGTATGGCAGCCCATGCCAGTGGGCCCCTTTTTGCACATGAAACCTTGTGGTGGCAGTGCTGTCTGGAACAGCCCTCCCTCTGAGCAGCCAGGTATAGTTATGGCTGGTTTGTGGGGCAATGGTGCCAGCTCAACCACTGGTGACTTCCCTGCCTGAGGTACTCCCTTAAGGGTGCTTTGTGCCATCACTATTTCAGGACTGAAACTGAGATAATAATTCTGGTTTTATGCCCCCAAGAGAGAGACAAGAAAAAAGTATGCAATTATAGATGCTCTCAGGTGAGCCCTCAGCAACAAGGCTACTGGCAGAAAATGAAGCCAAACTGGCTGTTGAAGCAGGATATCTAGTTACACCAGGGTGACAGTCTCACAGGGCAACATTCAGACAATGTCATTGTTTCCTACATTTATGGAAGGAACTCTCTCTGTGTAGCAGCTTGCTTACTTATCAGTGTGATCCCTGCCTTCAGAGCTGGCAGTCAAAGGGATGAGCAGTACCTAGAGGGAGAAAGAGGCAGACTTCTGTGTCAGCATTTTCTATGGCCCAGCCTTTGCACACTGCCTCTTCCCTCATCATTACTATGTTCAAAATAGTCAGTGAAGAAAAATGAGAAGATGGGAGCTTCCTATATTGGTTCACAGGGAGTGACTCCGCATCATAAGAAGTCACCCAAAGCCTCCGTGTCCACTGAGTGTGTGGTCTTGTCTGATTCTCCTGGGGGTGGAGAGTGCTTTCTCATCTTAGGCCCTTCCTGAGAAGTGTCCATTTCCAGCTGTCAGGTTCAGCATCTTTTATGAAAAATACACATTTTACAGGTGTCGAGGGTTCTGATTGCGGGGTGACAATAAAACTGTGGCAGACGTATTGTTAACCCCCTCTCCCCCCCTTCCCCCTTCAACCCCTCCCTCTCCCCCCTTCCCACTAAGGACAGAGAGAAGAGAGTTGGAAAAATTAAAAATGTTTTACTAATGCTATTAATAAGAATAGAGAAAATAATATAAAATATACAAAACCAATCTTGAAAGTCTCAGCAACTGCAGAGCCGGCACCCAAAGTCCTGGATTGGACCCTGCAGCCAACCGGAGCTGGATTCAGTCTCTCACTAGGCCTCAATTCGGAGGGACGATTCACAAGGTCCTCTCCTAATGTCGGCCATAAGCAAAAGGGACGAGATCCTTGTGATCTCCCACTTTTATATGAAGTATTCACGTGAATGGAATGTTATACTCGGTTGGTTTCTTGGTCACCTGTTTCTCGTTGCCCCTCTCGTGAGATGTGAATCTGTCCTTATCAACAACCTTGCATTCCATTGCTATGTTTACCAAAACATGTATCTGGTTCTCCAGGAAAATGCAGCTAATATGAAGGCTTTAGCTGACAGGCCAAATTCACTGTCGAGGGTTAAGATTGTGGGGTGACAATAAAACCCTGGCAGAGGTATTGTTAACCTCCTCTCCCCCCCCAACTTCCCCCTTTTGCCCCTCCCTCTCCCCCCTTCCCACTAAGGACAGGCGATTGGGAGGGAAAGAAGGACAGAGAGAAGAGAGTTGGAAAAATTAAAAATGTTTTACTAATGCTACTAATAAGAATAGAGAAAATAATACAAAATATACAAAACCAATCTTGAAAGTCTCAGCAACTGCAGAACCAGCACCCAAAGTCCTGGATTACACTCTGTAGCCAACCTGGAGCTGGATTCAGCCTCTCACTAGGCCTCAGTTCACAGGGACGACTAGCAAGGTCCTCTCCTAATGTCGGCCATAAGCAGATGGGAAAAAGGAAAAGGGAAAAGGGACGAGATCCTCGTGATCTCCCACTTTTATATGAAGTATTCACGTGAATGGAATGTTATACTCAGTTGGTCAGTTTCTTGGTCACCTCTTTCTCATTGCCCCTTTCGCGAGATGTCCATCCGTGCTTATCAATAACTTTGCATTCCATGGCTATGTTTACCAAAACATGTATCTGGTTCTCCAGGAAAATGCAGCTAATATGAAGGCTTTAGCGGACAGGCAAATTCACTAAAAGAGAAACTTGTTTTTTAACAAAACCAGGGCATTCACTAAAAGAGAAACTTTTTTTTTAACGTAACCAGGACAACAGGTGATTATTTGATGAACCCATCTCCAGTGCTTGCAGTCTCAGCAGCAGCAAAGAAATCTCTTGTACTACTGCTGTAGGGCTTCTTTTTTTATTGCCTTCCTTAACTTTCCATCTTTTCTTCCTGGTTCCTCTTCTCTGCTGAATTAAACTTTCAAATTCAGCTGTGGCATAAGCATCTAGCTTTCTGGTTTTGTCTTGTGTGGTGACAGTGCTGTTTTTCCCAGTTCTGAAACATGTGGGACTGTAAAGGTACCAAGTGGAGCAGTTTTTGAGTTTCGCAGCAGTTACCAGAGCTTCATTTGGGAATTTCAGGTGTGTTGTGATCTGTAGAAAGCTGCCCCTTGGAAAAAGAAAACTTTTTAAAATAAAAAAGCAGGTGACCAAACTGATGAGACCTGGCTAAGTCATATGAGTGGCAACACCAAACAGATTGGTGGTTTGGAAATTGAAGCTGTGGGTTGCATAGAGGTAGTACTTATGAAGAAAGGCTGAGGGAGCTGGGTCTCTTTAGTTTGGAGAAGAGGAGACTGAGGGGTGACCTTAATAATGTTTATAAATATATAAAGGGTGAGTGCCATGAGGATGGAGCCAGGCTCTTCTCAGTGGCAAACAATGATAGGACAAGGAGTAATGGGATCAAGATGGAACACAAGAGGTTCCACTTAAATTTGAGAAGAATCTTCTTCTCAGTGAGGGTTACAGAGCACTGGAACAGGCTGCCCAGGGAGGTTGTGGAGTCTCCTTCCCTGTAGCCTAAATAAGGCAGAGTAGAGGGGTAGGATTATCTCCCTGACCTGATGGTCACACTCTTTTTAATGCACCCCAGGATACCATTTGCCTTCTTGGCCACAAGGGCACATTGTTGACTCATGGTCAACCTGTTGTTGTTCTTATCTGCAGTGTTGTTTTCCAGCAGGTGCACCCCTAACCTACACTGATGCCTGGGGTTATTCCTCCCCAGGTGCAGGACCCTACACTTGCCCTTGGTGAATTTCATTAGGTTCTTCCCTGCCCAGTCCTCCAGTCTGTCCAGGTCTCGCTGAATGGCAGCACAGCCTTCTGGTGTGTCAACCCTTCCTCCCAGTTTTTTTCATCAGCAAACTTGTTGAGGGTGCACTCAGTCTTTTCATCCAGGTCACTGATGAAAAGGTTGAATAGGACTGGACCTAACACTGACCCCTGGGGAACCTCACTAACTAGAGGCCTCCAACCAGGCTCTGCGCCATTGATCACAACCCTCTGAGCTCTGCCATCCAACCAGTTCATGATCCATCTGTCCCGCCCCAACAGATGGGATGAGGGATGAGTTAACTCTAGACGTGACACGCGCCCTGACTCAAGAGATGAGACCAGGTGTGAGTTAACTCTGGGTTAATTCTGTGCAGTTATGTGAAGTGAATGACAGACAATCACCTCCAGGGTCCAATTCAATTGTGAGTTTTACTAAAAGTACTTGTTGGAATATTGGTTACAGTGAATGGTGACTTGGCAAAAGTATAACAGAACTTATCAACACATTAACAGCAAAAATCCTACTACGAGCGATATATTGGCAACCATCAGTAGCTATAATATGAAATTTAACCAGAAATCAACAGCAGAGCTTAAAGATGGTGTTATCCTTATATGTTCAAAAGGGAAAGGGAGAAAGAGAGTGGTAGAGAGGGAAGGAAAACTAAGGTATAAAGGAGAGAGAAAGAGAGTAATATATATACTGAAGGAGAGACAAAGAAATGGGGGTATAGAAAAAAGGAGCGAAAGAAAGAAAGAAAGAAAGAAAGAAAGAAAGAAAGAAAGAGAGGGATCCAGTCTCTTACAGCCCCACAGCGTGGATGACAGGACTTGTACGATGTTGTGTAGCCTCGATGTTCCATGGCGAGGATGCTGGGGTCAGGAGCGCAACATCCTCCTATGTCTGGTTCAGAGTGAGGGTCCTCAGGGTGCTGGTATTCTCTTGGTGAGGCCAAGCTGGTATTCCCTTCGGTGAGACTGGTAGGCCCTACCTGTGATGTTTTAGATGAGCTTTTTATAGCTCCCAGAGTAGAGGAAAGTCGGGGGGGGGGGGGGGTGGGGGGGGTGGGGAGGGGGGGAAGTGGTGATTGCGAAAGAGGGACAAGTCTGGACAAGTCCTGGGCCACGTTAAAAGGGTCTCAACTTTTCCCCTTTGTTTGCAGAGCTGGGCATATCAGGAGATGGGGCTATGTGCCCTCTAGCACATCCTCCATCTCTGGGCGGTCAGCTAGCCTGATCTGTGGCTCGTTAGCTCCTCGTTGATATGTAGATCACAGTTCCCCTTGCTCTGAATGTGTCATCTCCTGGCTGAACTGGTTTCACCACAATGTTATCAACCATGATCCTCATCAATACACAACACCATATCACCATGCATTCATCCAATCCACACTTCTTGAGCTTGCCTATGAGTAGGTTGTGAGAGTCAGTGTCAAAAGCCTTATTGAAGCCCTCTGAAGAGGACCCTGCCAGTTCTGCTTGTGATCCGAGGCCTAATTCCAGGCCCTACATCCCTGAATCCAGTTCCGGTTTACTGTGGAGTCCGGCCCAGGACTTCTGGGTGCCTGCCCTGCAGCTGCTGGAGCAACACCAGCTCTGCCATGGGCCGCTGCTGCACTACACCGGGGAATTCAAGATTGGTTTTGATTATTTTGTATTATTTTCTCTATTTATTAGTAGCATTAGTAAATCTTTTTAAACTTTTCCAGCTCATAAGTCTCTCTCCCTTTTCCTCCTATTACCCTTCTGAGTGGGGAGGGCGGGGAGTTTACAGAGAGCATCGTCCAGGGTTTATTGTTGCCTTGCAATAAATGGTGACAGATGGGAAGCAGTACGTTCTTGTTGGGGTGGAAGTGGTGTCAGGAGTTACCCAAGCTGCAGCCACTGTGAGAGTAACTGGGGATAACACAGTGAAAGGCTTGAAGCTATGGTTTAGTTATCTGCCAAAACCCCAATCCATCCAATCAGATAACGGTATCCACTTCACTGTCAGGGTGGTTCAGGAATTGGCAAAAGGCAAAGGAATATTTCACGTCCCCTACTATCCCTTAAGATAAAGGGAGAGTGGAAAGAACAAACAGATTACAGACTCAGTCCCTGAGGTCAGCTGATCAGAGACAGATCAGCCGGAGCTACGTTGGCAGATCCCGTGGTACAGGGGTTTTTTCAGTTTTTAGGTTTTGATTTTGCGACCTGGAAGCATCTGGCAGCCCTTGTGAGAGCGGCTGATGTGGCGTGGGTGTTACCACGGTGACAGCCAGAGATTTAAAATCGGTTGAAACTCAAAACTAGCACTCAGTCCCCGATGTCGGCTGATTGGAGCCAACTCAGCTGGAGCCATGTCGGCAGATCCCGTGGTACAGGGAGATTTTTGGTTTTTGGGTTTTGATTTTGCAACCCAGAAGCACCTGGCAACTCTTGCAAGAGCGGCTGACATGGCGTGGGCATTACCACGGTGATGGCGATCACACCCCCACCCCTCGCCTTGAAAAAGCCTCAGAGAGGGCAGTGACCCGTCACTGTCCACCAGGTACTGGGAGGGGTGACGAGCGTGTGAAGCGTGTGAGTACCACCCACAATGTGCTGTAGCAGTGGGTGTGGTAGCTCGTGCAGCGGGGTACAGAGGTTTTGTCCCTCCTTGCTTGTTAGACCATCTCACCTATTGCCAGTGTCCCAGACTACTGCTGATCATGGTCTCTTCCAGACAGAGAGCTTGTCACAAAAAGACTGTGGCAACCCATACAGAGGGTCTGCCCCAAACCGTGTCTCTACAGGTGTTCAGCCGCAGGGAGTGCCAGAGCCTGCTGCTGCTGGGGGAGAGAGGCCAGCATTCCACCTACGTGAGGTGTGAGCAGGTAGAAGATCTGCTCAGCATGGTGGTGAAACTTAAGGAGGAGGTTTAACACACTGAGGACCATCAGGGAGTGTGAAAAGGAGATCGACTGGTGGAGTAAATCCCTGGCATTCTAGTCAGAAAGGTCCCAGAGAGATACCCCCCAAAAGGTGATGGACCCATGCCCTGTCGGGCAGAGGGGGGAAGACCCAAGACAGCCCCTGCCCTGTTGCTCTTGGGCAGAGGCAGGGGACCAAAAAGATGAGGAGGGTTGGAAGCTAGTTCCAGTTAGGCGCCGCAGGCAACCCCCCTCCCTACCTGCTTTGCTTCCCCAGGTGCCCCTCTGTAATAGGGCCCTGGATCTTGAAGAAGAGGTATGTGAGGATGTGGTGCAAGGCCTGCCTACGAGGTCACATAGGAAGAGGTGGTTGACTCCACGCCTCAAGATTGCCTCTGATAAGAAAGAAAGAAGGGTAATTGTAGTAGGCGATTCCCTTCTGAGAGGAACAGAGGGCCCAATATGCGTAGTTGACCCTCATCATAGGGAAGTCTGTCGTCTACCTGGTGCCCGAATCGGGGATATCACCAGGACACTCCCCAACCTGATGCACCCACCAGACTACTAACCACTGCTGATCTTCCAGACAGGTGGGGAGGAAGCTGCATCCCGTAGTCTGAGGGGAATGAAGAAAGATTTCAAGACCTTGGGAAGGTTGGTGAAAGCGTCTGGGGCACAAGTGATTTTTCTCTTTCCTCCTTCCATTTTTGGGTGATGACATGCGATGGAATAGAAAAATTCAGTCCATAAATTATTTGCTACAAGACTGGTGCTACAGGCAAGGCTTTGGATTCTTTGATAATGGCTGGTTTTATAAGACACCAGTCCAGACAGTGATACGTGGGATAGGTTTATCTCACAGGGGCAAAAGGATGCTGGGAAAGGAATTAACAGGGCTCATTTGGAGAGCTTTAAACTAGATTCGAAGGAGGATGGGGTTGTAGCTGGGCTTGCACCAGTGGGGCAGCACTCTAGTATTGATAAAGACCGGGAGGCCTCCCACTCCCCTTGGGTGAAATCGGTGTACTCAGCTCACTCCCTGAAATGCCTGTGCACCAATACACACAGCATGGGAAATAAGTAGGAGGAGTTAGAAACCTGTGTTCGGGCAGGAGATTATGATCTGGTGGCAATCACAGGGACATGGTGGGACAGCTCACATGACTGGAATATGGTCATGGATGGTTATGTCCTCCCCAGGAAAGACAGGACAGCCAGGCAAGGTGGTAGAGTTGCTCTTTACGTGAGAGAGCAACTACAATGTATTGAGTACTGTCCAGGGGCAGATGAGGAGCAAGTTGAGAGTCCGTGGGTGAGAATTAAGGGGCAGGCTGGCAGGGGTGATACTGTTGTGGGTGTCTATTATAGGCCACCAGATCAGGGTGAAGAAATTGACAAGGCCTTCTACAGGCAGCTGGGAGCAGCCCCACAGTCACAGGCCATGGTTGTTGTGGGGGATTTTAACTACCCTGCTGTTTGCTGGAAGGACTACTCAGCCAGACATCCACAGCGCAGGAAGTTCCTCCAGTGCATTGACGATAACTTCCTGATGCAAATGGTGGATGAGCACACTAGGAGAGGAGCACTGCTGGATCTCATCCTCACTAACAAGGAGGGTCTGGTTGAAGCAGTAAAGGTTGAGGGCTGCCTTGGTTGCAGCAAGCATGAGATGATGGAGTTCAGGATCTTGTGTGGCAGGAACAGAATACCAAGCAGAATTGCAACCCTGGATTTCAGCAGGGCCAACTTTGGCCTTTTAAAACAATTGCTAGGGGAAATCCTGTGGGCAAGGGTACTTGAAGGTAAAGGGGCCCAAGATAGTGGGCTAGCAATCAGGGGCTGCTTCTTCCAAGCTCAAGAGCAGAGCATCCCGACACATAGGAAGTCAAGGAAGGGAGCCAGAAGACCTGCATGGTTAAACAGGGAACTGTTGGGCAAGCTCAAGTGAAAGAGGAGAGTTTACAGATCATGGAAGGAGGGGCTGGCCACTTGGGAAGAATATAAGGCTGTTGTCAGAGGATGTAGGGAGGCAACTAGGAAAACTGAGGCCTCCTTAGAATTAAACCTTGTGAGAGGGGTCAAGGACAGCAGAAAGATCTTTTTCAAATACGTGGCAGATAAAACTAACACCAGAGGCAATGTAGGCCCACTGATGAATGGAGTGGTTGCCCTGGTGACAGAAGATACAGAGAAGGCAGAGTTACTGAATGCCTTCTTTGTCTCTGTCTACTCTGCCAGAGGCTGTCCTGAGGAGCCCCGTACCCCTGAGGCCCCAGAGGAAGGCAGGACAATGGAGGAGTCTACCTTGATTGATGAGGACTGGGTTAGGGAGCAATTAAGCAATCTGGATATCCATAAATCCATGGGTCCGGATGGGATGCACCAGTGGATACTGAGGGAGCTGGCTGAAGTTATTGCTAGGCCACTCTCCGTCATCTTTGCTAAGTCATGGGAGACAGGAGAGGTGCTTGAAGACTGGAGGAAAGCAAATGTCACTCCAGTCTTCAAAAAGGGCAAGAAGGAGGACCCAGGAAACTACAGACCAGTCAGCCTCACCTCCATCCTTGGGAAGGCAATGGAACAACTTATCCTTGGTGCCATCTCAAGGCATATCAAGGATAAGAGTGTCATTAGGGGCAGTCAGCATGGCTACACCAAGGGCAAGTCATGCTTAACCAAACTCATAGCCTTTTATGAGGACATAACGAGGTGGATAGATGATGGCAAAGCTGTGGATGTGGTCTACCTTGATTTTAGTAAAGCATTTGACACAGTCTTCCACAGCATCCTTGCTGCTAAACTGAGGAAGTGTGGTCTGGACAATCAGGTACTGAGGTGGACTGTGAACTAGCTGAAGGAAAGAAGCCAGAGAGTCGTGGTCTGTGGGACAGAGTCTAGTTGGAGGACTGTATCTAGTGGAGTGCCTCAAGGGTCAGTACCGGGACCAGTACTATTCAATATATTTGTCAATGACTTGGATGAGGGAATAGAGTACACTGTCAGCAAGTTTGCCAATGACACCAAACTGGGAGGAGTGGCTGACATGCCAGAAGACTGTGCTGCTATCCAGGGAGACCTGTACAGGCTGGAGAGTTGGGCAAGGAAAAATTTAATGAAATATAACAAGGGCAAGTATAGAGTCCACCACTGATCACAACCCTCTGAGCTCTGCCATCCAGCCAGTTCGTGATCCATTTCACAGGCTATCAGGTTGGTCAAACATGATTTCCCTTTGGTGAACCCATACTGACTACTCCTGATAACCTTCTTTTCCTCCACGAGCTTGGAGATGACATCCAGAATGAGCTGTTCCATCACCTTTCCAGGGATGGACGTGAGGCTGACTGGCCTGTAGTTTTCTCAGTCATCCTTCTTGCTGTTTTTGAAGACTGGAGTGACATTGGCTTTCCTACAGTCCTCAGGCACCTCTCCTGTTCTCCAAGACCTTTCAAAGATGATGAAAAGTGGCTTTGCAGTAACATCTGCCAACTCTCTCAGCACTCATGGGTGCAACCAATCGGGGCCCATGGATTTGGGGATGTCCAGTTTGTGTAGACAATCTCTAACCTGTTCTTCCTCAATCAAGGAAAAGTCTTCCTTTTGCCTGACTTGCTCTTCTGTCTCTAGGGTCTGGAATACCTGAGGGCCAGTTTTAGCAGTAAAGAAGGAAGCGAAGGAGGCATTCAGTAACTTTGCCTTCTCTGTATTATCCATCACCAGTACATCCTCCTCATTCAGCTGCAGACCTACATTTTCTCTAACCTTCCTTTTGCTGCTGATATACTTGAAGAAGCCCTTCTTGTTGTCTTTGACCTCCCTGGTCAGATTTGCTTCCAAGTGGAGCTTGGCCTTCCTCACTGCATCCCTGCATACTCTAACATCTTCTTTGTCTTCCTCCCAGGTGGTCTGTCCCTTTCTCCACATGTCATAAACATCCTTCTTCCACCTGAATTTTGACTGGAGTTCCTTACTCATCCATGCTGGCTTTTTACTCCCTTTACTTGATTTTTCCGTATAGGGATGCATCAGTATTGGCCTTGGAGGAAGCAATGTTTGACTATTTAGCCAGCTTTCTTGTACCCCCTGACCTTCTATAGCCCTATCCCATGGTATTCTTCCAAGTAGAACCTTGAAGACACCAAAGTTCGCCCTGCTGAAGTCCAAGGTTTTAGTCCTACTTATTTTACTGCTTCCTCCACCATCCTGGTTTTGTTAAAAGCAAGACCAGTTCTCTTTTAGTGAATTTCCTCTCAGCTAAGTGCCTTCTAAGTGCCTGCATATTTTTCTTGGATACTGTGCTTGGTGCTGATAAGAGGACCAATGGAATGCTGAAAAAGCTCGTGTTTAGATATATTACTATGGTAACCAAGGTTAACTGCTAACAGGACATATTTGGAAGGAGGGGCAGACGGAACAGGTGACTAAAACTGACCAACTGAGTATTCCATCCCATAATCGTCATACCCCTATATAAGAGAGTGATCACAAGGGTCTAGTGCTCTTCGACCATGGTCGGCATCTGAAGAGCACCCTGTCTGTCTGCCTGCAATCTGGAAGGCCTCAGGACCTGCATCCCTGAAATCCAGTTTCCAGTTTGCTGTGAAGTTCCACCCATGACTTCCGGGTGCCTGCCCTACAGCTGCTGGAGCCACATCAGCTACACCCACCCAGCTCAACCACTGCAGGAGTGACGCCAACTCCATATCAAGCATTCAAGACTGGTTTTGTATATTTTGTATATATTTTCTATTTATTAGTAGCATTACTAAAACCCTTTAAAACCTTCCAACTTGAAGTCTAAATCTCTCTTCCTTCCTTCTTATCTTCCTTATTATCTTTCCGATCTAAAGGAGAGGGTGGATGGAGGGTGAGGAGGTAACAGAGAGTGTCTGCCATGGTTTATTGTTGCCAGTGCCTTAAACCTTGACATCCACGCAGGATCCTGAACTCCACCATCTCATCATTGCTGCAGCTGAGGCTGCCCCCAACCGTGACATCTCCAACCATTTCTTCTTGGTTTGTCAGGACAAGGTCCAGCAGCACACCTCTCCTCGTTGCCTCCTCCACCATCTGTGTCAAAAGGTTGTCACCAATGATCATAGAATCATAGAATCACAGAATCATTTATGTTGGAAGAGACCCTCAGGATCACTGAGTCCAACCATAACCTAACTCTAGCACTAAACCATGTCCCTAAAAACCTCATCTATATGCCATTTAAACACCTCCAGGGATGGTGACTCCACCACTTCCCTGGGCAGCCTGTTCCAATGCTTCACAACCCTTTCCGTGAAGAATTTTTTCCTAATATCCAATAAAACCTCCTCCAGTGCAACTTGAGGCCATTTCCTCTTATCCTATCACTTGCTACTTGGGAGAAGAGACTAACACCCTCCATACTACAACTTCCTTTCAGGTAGTTGTAGACAGCGACAAGGTCTCCCCTCAGCCTCCTTTTCTCAAGGTTAAACAGCCCCAGTTCCCTCAACTGCTCCTCATATCACCTATGCTCCAGGCCCCTCACCAGCTTCTTCGCCCTCCTCTGCACTCTCTCTAGTACCTCAATGTCCTTCTTATGATGAGGGGCCCAAAAGAGAACACAATACTCAAGGTAGGGCCTCAGCATTGCTGAGTATAGTGGCACAATCGCTTCTCTAGTTCTGCTGGCCACACTATTCCTGATACAAGCCGGGATGCTGTTGGCCTTTTTGGCCACCTGGGCACACTGCTAGCTCACATTCAGCCGGCTGTCAATCAACACCCCCAGATCCTTTTCTGCCAGGCAGCTTTCCAGCCACTCTTCCCTGAGCCTGTAGTGCTGCCTGGGGTTGTTATGACTCAAGTGCAGGACCCAGCCTTTGGCCTTGTTGAACTATATACAATTGGCTTCAGCCCAACAATCCAGCTGGTCCAGATCCCTCTGTATGGCCTTCCTACCCTCCAGCAGATCAACACTGCTACCCAGTTTGGTGTCATCTGCAAACTTACTGAGGGTGCGCTCAATCCCCTCATCCAGATCATTGATAAAGAGATTAAACAGAACTGGCTCCAATACTGAGCCCTGGGGAACACCACTTGTGGCCGACTGAATTTGGTTCAGTTCACCACGACTCTTTGGGCCTGGCCCTCCAGCCAGTTCTTTATCCATCACCGAGTACTCCCATCCAGGCCATGAGCTGCCAGCTTCTCCAGGAGAATGCTGTGGGATACGGTGTCAAAGGCTTTAATGAAGTCTAAGTACATAACAGGCTGGAGAGTTGAGCGGGGAAAAATTTAATGAAATATAGCAAGGGAAAGTGTAGAGTATTGAATCTGAGCAGGAACAACCCCAGGTTCGGGTATAAGCTGGGGACTGACCTGTTAAGAGAGCAGCTTAGGGGAAAGGGACCTGGGGGCTCTGGTAGACAGCAGGATAACCATGAGCCAGCACTGTGCCCTTGTGGCCAAGAAGACCAATGGCATCCTGGGATGTATTAGAGGGGGGTGGCTAGTAGGTCCAGAGAGGTTCTCCTTCCCCTCTACTCTGCCCTGGTGAGACCACATCTGGAATATTGTGTCTATTTCTGGACTCCTCAGTTCAAGAAGGACAGGGAACTGCTGGAGAGAGTCCAGTGCAGAGCCACAAAGATGATTAAGGGAGTGGAGCATCTCCCTTATGAGGAAAGGCTGAGGGAGCTGGGTCTCTCTAGCTTGGAGGAGACTGAGGGGTGACCTCATTAATGTTTACAGATATCTAAAGGGTGAGTGTCACGAGGATGGAGCCAGGCTCTTCTCTGTGACAACCAATGATAAGATAAGGGGCAATGGGTATAAACTGGAACACAGGAGGTTCCATTTAAATTTGAGAAGAAACTTCTTCTCAGTGAGGGTGACAGAGAACTGGAACAGGCTGCCCAGGGAGGTTGTGGAGTCTCCTTCTCTGGAGACATTCAAAACCCGCCTGGACACCTTCCTGTGCAACCTCATCTAGGTGTTCCTGCTGTGGCAGGGGGATTGGACTAGATGATCTTTTGAGGTCCCTTCCAATCCCTATCATTCTGTGATTCTGTGATCCACAGCCTTTCCCTCATCTACTAGTTGGATCACCTTGTCACAGAAGGAGATCAAGTTGGTCAAACAGGACCTGCCTTTCATAAACCCATGTTGACTGGGCCTGATCAAATGTTTCTCTTCTAAGTGCTGTGTGATGTTACTTAAGATCATTCACTCCATTACCTTGCCCGGCACCAAGGTTAGATTGACAGGTCTTAGTTCCCTGGATCCTCCTTCCAGTCCTTCTTGTAGATGGATGTCACATTAGCCAACTTCCAGTCAACTGGGACCTCCCCAGTTAGCCAAGATAGATAGATAGCTGAAAGTTAGCTTATAGATAATGGAAAGTGGCTCAGTGATCACCTCCGCCAGCTCCCTCAGCACCCTTGGGTGTATCCCATCTGGCCCCATAGACTTGTGAGTGTCCAAGTTGTGTAGCAGGTCGCTAACCATTTCCCCTTTGATTATTTGGGCTTCATTCTGCTCCCCATCCCTGTCTTCTGGCTCAGGGGGCTGAGTACCTGGAGCACAACTGTTCTGACTATTAAAGACTGAGGCGAAGAAGGCATTTAGTACCTCAGCCTTTCCCTCATCCTCTGTCACTATGTTTCCCTCTGCATCTATCAGGGGATGGAGATTTTCCTTAGCCCTCCTCCTGTTGCTAATGTATTTATAGAAACATTTCTTCTTGCCTTTCACAGTCCTAGCCAGGCTCAGCTCTAGTTGGGCTTTGGCCCTTCTGATTTTCTCCCTGCATAACCTCACAGAATTCTTGTATTCTTCTTGAGTGGCCTGCCCCTCCTTCCAAAGGTTATAAATATTCTTTTTCTTCCTAAGTTCCAGTTGCAGCTGTCTATTCAGTCAGGCTGGCCTTCTTCCCTGCCGGCTTGCCTTCTGGCACACAGGGACAACCTGCTCCTGCACCTCTGAGATTGTGGGAATAGCAAGACGTGTGATAAAGGAAGATGGATACTAACATGACCATCCAGACGGTCAAAAAAGAAATAATACTAACATGAATAAATCACAGGAATTAGTCAAAATATAAAGGGCCTTGGACGAGTTGTACTGAAGTATGTTTTTCATAATTGTAAGGAGTGATAGCCCAGGCTCTTGAGAATGGTATCTCAGGCAGGAAAACCACCCCCAAGTATATGTGACGTGTGAATGATGTTGGGCCTGGTCTGTGAATTTGTGGGAACGTGACTGAAAACAGACGCAACACGAGTGTGGTATGTTTGGAATAACAATTATTGAAAAAACATCCTGTCTAACTTCTTAGTCCAGGCCCATATCTGTAAACCTATAAATTGTGGATGATTAATAAAGAGGGCCTTAGCCTGACTCAGCTCTCTCTGTTCTGCCTGGCTCTGTGCTCCCTCCTGAACACAACCTCTGCCTGTGTGTGTGTCTTTGTCTGCATCTCCGTGTGCGTCGTTCCTCATTGCCGCATAAGATTACCTTCTTGAAGAGAGACCAGCCTTTCTGGACTCCTTTGTCCTTCAGGACTATCTCCCAAGGGACTCTGCCAACCAGCCTTCTGAACACATCAAAGTCTGCCCTTTGGAAGTCCAAAGTAGCAGTTCTGCTGACCACCCTTCTAACTTCTCCAAGGATAGTAAACTCAATCATTTCATGATCACTATACCCAAGGCGACCTCCAACCGACACGTTGCCCATGAGTCCTTCTCTATTTACAAACATCAGATCCAGTGGGACTCCTTCCCTGGTAGGCTCACTAACCAGCTGTGTTAGGAAGTTGTCCTCCATGCTGCCTGCAAAATATTTCATCTGCCTCTACATCCTGGCTGAGTGATCTGTAACAGACCCCCACCAGGATGTCTGCCTTGTTGCCCTTCCCCTTGATTCTCACCCACAGACACTCAACCCTATCACCACCCTCCTCAAGTTCCAGACAATCAAAAACCTCCCTAACATACATCGCTACCCCACCTCCTCTCCTTCCTTGCCTATCCCTTCTGAAGAGTTTATAGCCATCCATTGCAGCGCTCCAATTATGAGAATCATCCCACCATGTTTCTGTGATTGTAGTGGTAGTAAATTCGACGAATCCAGACGCCGGCATAAGCTCTTTGATCGAACGGGCGGGCCGGGCGAGAGTAAGGAGTCTAATTCAATGTGAATTTACCATCCGTACTCTTTAATGAACTCTTAAACAACACTGAATATCAATGTCCCCGAGACCACGTTTTTCCAAGCCTTATATACTCTATACCAAAAGGCCATGCGGCAAGTGCAGGCTACAATTGGTTACACTCACAGTCACTCATCCCCCCCCACTATGGCGATTGGCTGCAGGGCACTGCTCACAGACTGTTCATGCGTAGCGGCAACGCCCCTCCTGCAGCCTGGGTCGAGGGCAGAGCAGCTTCTGTTTACTTTCCTTTTGTCTCTGGTGTCTCAGGGAAATCCTTCCGTGTAGCACAGCCGCATCAAGCCCTGGCTTGTTCACAGCACACAGCCAGAGACTCTCCACAATTCCTCCTTTTTTTTTTCTTTTTGGACAAGCCAGGATTGATTAGCTGTGTGTTCTAATCCTTTTTTGATATGTGATAAAAAACAACTTATACATAACATATAAATAACAACAACAATCAACGTAAACAGTGCACTTTGCAATAAACCTGAGGTATTCCATTGCCGTTTAAATATCGCAATGGATTGATTAAACAAATTCCAAGAACTTTGGTTTAAAGATACTCAACTTATAACAAACGATGTGCTGGGTGTTGATAAACTTACTCAAGAGGTAGTGGTGTTTAAAGATCTACTTATATAACTATAGTACGCATACATGTCACAGCTAAATCAATGCAAAGGTTACACCTCACTCTGTGACCTCCGAGGGTTCTGCTGCAGGGAGTTGACTTGGTTGAGTTTGTTTCAACTCCGGCTTTACTGCTCGGCTTGGAACCCACAATGGACCTTGATCTGTGGAGAGACACATATACCCTCTACCATTAAAAATAACAGGTACTGGTCCCTTCCACAATCCAGTGGTGGGATCACGATATCTCACCATGAATTCCGGTAAAGTGTTTTTCCTTCCTAGTCTGATCTGATAATGATGAATGATCACAGGAGGCTCCTCATGGTCTCCAGTTAGACATAAATAATTCAAGGTAAACAACACCTTTGCTAAACGCTGTTGACAATCTAACTCTTCCTGCTTCTGTTTGCTCAAATACCCTTTAATCATTTGATGTGCTCTCTCGATGATTCCTTGGCCTGTTGGGGAATGAGGTATACCTGTAACGTGTTTCACTCCCCATTTCATTAGAAAAGTTCTAACTTTCTGGCTAACATAGGCAGGGCCATTGTCTGTCTTAATCTTTTCTGGGACACCCATTACAGCAAAACAAGCTGTAAGATGTTTACATACATGTAGTGCTTTTTCTCCTGGTAAAGCAGTAGCCCATATCATTTTTGGAAAAGTATCGATTGTGACATGCACATATTTAAGTTTTCCGAATTCTGGCACATGTGTCACATCCATTTGCCATACTTCTAAGGCTTTTAAACCTCGAGGATTGACACCGATTCCTATACCTAACATCTGGCTTCCACACTGAGGACATGCCTGTACAATACTTCTTGCTTCATTTAAAGTTAAATCAAATTGTCTTTGGAGACCTCTGGCATTCTGATGAAAGCTCTCATGACTTTGTCTCGCTTGTTGGAATTTATCTGTTGGAGGCATGTGCTGTACTGAACTTACTAAACTATCTGCAATTTGATTTCCTTCACCTAGACCAAGATTCCATTGATGACTGCGGATGTGAATCACACAACAGGGTTCTTTTCTTTGATTTAAAATAGCTCTCAATTGTACAAACAATTTTCCTAATCGAGGATTATTCGATTGTCTTAACAGGGCATTTTCCATTCTGGGTATTACACCTGCTACATACAAAGAATCTGTGACAACATTTAAAGCAGATTTCAGCCAATTATTTAAGGCCCATATTACTGCCGTGAGCTCTAAAGTCTGCAATGAATCCTCTTTTGAACCTTCAATTAAATGCTGTTTCCATTGACTATTCTCTTGCCAGACACATGCTGCCTGGTGTCTTCGTTTTCCTGCATCTGTATATACTGTAAGGCCTTCAACAGGTTTTGCTTTTACTTTGCTTCTCTCTAACCACTGATTTGTTCTAAGGAATTGCCATAGTTTACCTTTTGGTTGTCGTGAATGTACCTTGCCTATAAATCCTAATAATGCATTCTGTATAGGCATCGAATGTCTCAGCCACCATTCTAAATCGGCTCCATTTATCGGAATACTGATGTCATCTGGTTCCTGACCGCTAATTTCTAATATTCGAGATCTTCCTTTTCGAATCAATTCTCCAATTGCTTCTGGTCTCGTTTGAATACTGAATTTTGGTTGGACACTGAGAAAAATCCACTCTAATAATCGCAAATCATTTTCTGTTTTCAATCTGACAGTGGCACAAAAGGAAGAATCTGTAGCAACATCTATGGGGAATTCCCCGTTTTTGTTTTGCCACTGGCAGATGATTGCACACGGATGTTCTAGATTGCTAATAAGGAGGGAAATTGGTCGATCAGAAAGTCTTCGGCTAGACCAATTTGTCTGTACTTTTTGTATAATATCAGAAAGACATTTGAGATGCACGGACTCTAAGCTTATTTTCTTAGCTGGATCACCTCCTTTTAGAAGCGAAGTAAGAGGTGCTATATCATTGTTAGTAATGCCGACGCAATTTCTAATCCATTGTATGTCCCCTAACAATTTTTGGACATCATTTAATGTTTGTAAATCAGTATGTAATTCAATTTTTTGTGGACGAATCTGTGCATCACAAATGGACCAACCAAGGTATTTCCAAGGTGCAGACTTCTGAACTTTCTCTGGAGCTATGACCAACCCCTTTTCTTTGAGTTTGATCGTAATTTGGACTATGGAACTTTCTGTGAACTCAGCTTGTTGACAGAACAGAATATCATCCATATAATGATAAATAATTGTTTGTTTCCATGATGCACGAATAGGTTGAAGTGCCCATGCAACATACATTTGGCACAGTGTAGGAGAATTTTTCATACCTTGCGGTAGCACTACCCACTCATACCTTTTAGCTGGTTCCGCTTTGTTTACTGAAGGCAGTGTAAATGCAAAACGCTGTGTATCTTGTTCATGAAAAGGAATGGTAAAGAAACAATCCTTTAAATCTATAATTAGAATATGCCAATTTTCTGGTAACATTACAGGTGATGGTAATCCAGGCTGTAAAGCACCCATGGCTTGCATTTGATCATTTACCTTTCGCAAGTCATGTAATAATCGCCACTTTCCACTCTTTTTTGGTATTACAAAAATTGGGGTATTCCATGGACTAGTAGAAGGCTTGATATGGCCTGCAACTAATTGCTCTTCTACTAATTCACGTGCCTTTTGCAGTCACTCTTCTGTTAATGGCCACTGGTCAACCCAAACTGGGCTATCTGTTAACCAGGTCAATGGAAGGTTGGGCAACTGCTTTCCAGTGACCACTAAGGAAAAGGCAAAGTAGTTAACACAGCACCAAGTTGCCCCAAGACATCACGGCCAATAAGCGCCTCAAGGCTGCTTGGCAATTCCATTACATACACCCTAAGGGTAACACATTGACCTTCAGGGAAACTAATCGAAATGGGATCAACACTTATATTTGGAGTAGTTTGACCCCCTACTCCAGCTACAGTGGAAGAGATTGATTTTTGAAGTTTCCAATTTCGTGGCCATTTGAATTGACTAATGATGGAGACATCAGCTCCAGTATCAAGCATTGCATTTACCTCTACAACAACAGTAGAATCAGACTGAAATAGTTGCACACGTAACATGGGACGCTGAGTCATTGATGAGGTGAAGCAAACTGCAGGACCTGTCGATCCAAATCCTTTATCATGCCTTTGTGTTGAGGATGCTGGAGGAACTCCTGGAAGCATTGGTAGGCAGTTTTCCAGTGCTACTACCTGAGCTATTCTACTCCCAGAAGGAATAAAAATTGGCGGATGCAGAGTGTAGGCCAGGATTTGAACAGTTCCTGTGAAATCTGCATCAATTATACCTGGTATTACTATAAGACCTTTGATACTAGCAGAAGAACGGCCAATCAATAGGCCTCCAATGAGACTATCTTGTCGAAATAAAGGTCCTTTAGCATTAGTTGGTATTCTATGAATTGCAGTATTGGTCAATGTTATATCTACTGCTGTCTCCACATCAACTCCGAGGCTTCCTGCGGTGCTTGGCTTGTTGAGGTGAAAGAAGCCTGGTTCACGGTTGGTCACTGATTGTGATACAGGTTCGGAGATGTTCTTTGTGTCCGGTAGCTGCTGAACGTATACCATAGCTTGTGGTTGTTTGTTTTGCTTGCTGCAAAATTTTCCAATTGTGTGGTTCCCATACCGTTGTCTGAGTGTTCATATTTTGAATTACCGGTAGGGCTAATTTTGCTGGAGACCAATCACCTTCTAGGATGGCATCTTTGATGACCCCTGACCATCTGCCACGTCGGAGCTGTGGTTGGTCAGTAGAATCTATAGGCACCTTTGATTGCATTGTTTGTGAAGGGCAAGCCGGTTTTTGAAACTCAATTTGTTCCTTATTTTTCTCTACATTTGACACTCTTAAGTTGTTCAAGCTTGTTGGTAATAACTTGCAGTAACTGCTCTACTGCTTGGGGTGAGCCCAATGATGTAGGAGGAGGCTCACAAAAAACTTCCGCGGGTGCTTGCGGAGGCAAAGTTTGAGGCGGCCCCGGCCCCGGCGACGGCGCCGCGGCCGGGCCGGGCCGGGCCCCCACGTTTTTCTCGGAGGGAGGGGGGGCGTCCGGCTCGGGGCAGGGCAGAGGCGGAGCGGTAGGAGGAGGGCGGCACTCAGGGCCTCCCACATCCGGACAGTCGACCAGTTGCACTTCCGCCTTCTTGGCACATTGCCCCAGAGACTCGGAGGGGGAAACTTCCGGTTCTTTGTTTACGAGCCGCGCAGTTTCTAATCCGCGTTGCAGATCGGATTGTGAAAGTATTGGCTGAGCCGGGACCCCGCGACCACCCCGAACGGCAGGCAGACCCCACAGAGTAGCCCACAGGCCCCTCTTTTCTTTTGGACAAGTTTTATCAGTCCAGGTTTGTTCTGGGACAAGCGCCTCCGCGGCTCTTAGGGCGGCACGCTGTTCCGATTTCATAACTTCTAATGATTCTAATACGGTTTTCCACAATTCTCTCACAGCTTTAATTTCTTTCTCTTCTTCCTCTCTGATAGTTTTGTCCCACATAGTGTCCCCCACTGATCTCCATTCCGTTGGGGAAAACAAAAGTGGAACTTCTCCAAAGTGTCCCCACTTCTGAGCTAAAAAAATCAATGTGATTAGCTTTTCCTGTGACGATTCAATACCTCTCTTAGAGAGAATAGTCGTCAGCAGTGCCGCGGCTGTTTCAATATCCATTATCTTATCAGCGCGGTCTTAACGTAGGATGCGAGTGGCCAGCTCGACAGGTGCCCGTCTTTTGATATCGGACTAAGCACACTATCCCACACCCCGGCTTGGCTCCGTTTTTTATGAACGCTGCTTACCGCAGTAATTTCGATCCGGAGCGTTATGCTTTGCTAACGATCCATCCTTCTGCTACCATATGTAGATCCGGAGCGTTATGCTTTGCTAACGAACCATCCTCTGCTACCATTTGTAGTGGTAGTAAATTCGACGAATCCAGACGCCGGCATAAGCTCTTTGATCGAACGGGCGGGCCGGGCGAGAGTAAGGAGTCTAATTCAATGTGAATTTACCATCCGTACTCTTTAATGAACTCTTAAACAACACTGAATATCAATGTCCCCGAGACCACGTTTTTCCAAGCCTTATATACTCTATACCAAAAGGCCATGCGGCAAGTGCAGGCTACAATTGGTTACACTCACAGTCACTCATCCCCCCCCACTATGGCGATTGGCTGCAGGGCACTGCTCACAGACTGTTCATGCGCAGCGGCAACGCCCCTCCTGCAGCCTGGGTCGAGGGCAGAGCAGCTTCTGTTTACTTTCCTTTTGTCTCTGGTGTCTCAGGGAAATCCTTCCGTGTAGCACAGCCGCATCAAGCCCTGGCTTGTTCACAGCACACAGCCAGAGACTCTCCACATGTGATGGCAATTATATCACAGTTTTTCTGACTCCCAAGGGCTTCCAGCTCCTTCTGTTTGTTGCTCATGCTGCATGCATTTGTATTGATGCACTTCAGCTGAGTCATTGATTCCACTGGGTTGGCACACTGAAGGGCCTCGCTAGTACTACCCTCAGATACCGGCATGTCACCCTTGGGTGTGCCTCTGCCACACCTGGTTTCCTCCCCCTTCAAATCTTGTTTACAGTCCTCTCAATAAGTCCTTCTAACTCCTGCCCCAAGATCCTTTTCTGCTTTTGAGACAGGTGCATCCCATTTGTTGCTAGCAGGCCAGGTGCCATGTAAGCTGATTCATGATCAAAAATCCCAAAATTCTGCCAGTGACACCAGTCCTGCAGCCAGGTATTGATCTGCTGGGTCTTCCTGCATCTTTCCTCATCATACAATGCAGCTGTGGGGATAGAGGAGAACACTACTTGTGCTCCTGATCCCTTGACCAGTTGTCCCAAGGCCCTGAAGTCTCTCTTGATCATCTTTAGCTTTCCCTTTTCACTTTCATTATTGCCCACCTGAAAAATTATTAGTGGGTAGTAGTCTGAGGTCCTAACCAGGACAGGAAGTTTCCTTCTAACATCTTTAACCCTGGCCCCAGGGAGGCATCAGACTTCCCTAAGAAGTGGGTCTGGCCTGCATATACAGCCTTTTGTTCCCTTTAGAAGGGAGTCTCCTACAACCACAACCTGCCTTTTTTTCTTTGTGGGAGCTGTTTTGATGGAGGATGCAGGGTGACTTATTCTCTGCAGCACGTCCAACTCAGTGGAACTGACTCCCTCGATGTTGTTGTTTGGTTCCACTTACAAGGCCTCATACCTGTTTTACAAGAGAACCTGGGAGGATGGGGTGGTCACAGTAGGAACCCTCCTCATTCTGCACCAGACAGGAACTTGCTGCCATTTCTCCTAGTTCCTGAAGTTGCTGCGTTCCACATCCTGAGCCTCTTGCCTGTTGGACAGAGGCACCTGGGAAGGTGGGTTGGGTAGGGGGATGTTTCTCCTGCCAACCTTAGTGTGGACTTGTTTCTCTTCACCCCTTTCCCTTGACCTGCCTTCTTCAGTCAGGGAAGGGGAGGAGACAGGAATCCCTTGATCTTCTTTCTTGCTGGTGGTGGTCTTGCCCCCAGGCAGCCAGAGTTTGATCCCACCAGGATCTGTAGGAAACTCCTGGACTGGGCATGCTTAGCTGTGTTGCCTACCCAGCAGATGTCAGGGTGATTGAAGTCTCCCATGATGTTGAGGTTTTGATTGCGGGGTGGCAATAAAACCGTGGCAGATGTATTGTTAACCCCCTCTCCCCCCCTTCTCCCTTCAGCCCCTCTCTCTCCCCCCTTCCCACTAAGTACAGGTGATTGGGAGGGGAAAAAAGGACAGAGAGAAGAGAGTTGGAAAAATTAAAAATGTTTTACTAATGCTACTAATAAAAATAGAGAAAAATAGTACAAATTACACAAAACCAATCTTGAGAGTCCCAGCAACTGCTTTGGCACCTGAATTCCTGGATTGGACTCTGCAGCCAACCGGAACTGGATTCAGTCTGTCACTAGGCCTCAGTTCGCAGGGACGACTAGCAAGGTCCTCTCCTAATGCCGGCCATAAGGAAAAAGGGATGAGATCCTTGTGATCTCCCACTTTTATATGAAGTATTCACGTGAATGGAATGTTATACTCCATTGGTCAGTTTCTTGGTCACCTGTTTCTCATTGCCCCTCTCGTGAGATGTGAATCTGTTCTTTATCAATAACCTCGCATTCCATTGCTATGTCTACCAAAAATGTATCTGGTTTTCCAGGAAAATGCAGCTGATATGAAAGCTTTAGCTGACAGGCAAATTCACTAAAAGAGAAACTTGTTTTTAACAAAACCAGGACACATGAGAACCAGGGCATGTGTTTGTGAGGCTACTTCCAGCTGTCTGTAGAAAACTTCCTCTTCCTGATCAGGTGGCTTGTAGTAAACACCCACAACAGTATCACCCTTATTAGCTTGTCCCTTAATTTTTACCCATAGGGATTCAACTCACTCGTCAACCCCCCTCAGGCAGAGTTCAAGACATTCAAGTTGCTCTCTCACATAAAGTGCAACTCCTCCACCTCGCCTTGCTGGCCTGTCTTTCCTGAAAAGTACATAGCCCTTCATGACAACATTCCAGTCATGTGAGCTGTCCCACCACGTCTCCATGATAGCAATGGGTCCAGTCCTGTTCCACTTGTTCATCAGTGACCTGGATGAAGAGACCAAGTGCACCCTCAACAGTACTGACCCTTCCACTTTTTGCGACCAACACCCACAGTGGCATCTGTGCAGAAGATCAAGGATTATGTAAGCAAGCAATCCGGAAGCAAGAACTTGACATATACAAGCACTGGCAGCGCACCCACCACTGGAGGACTACTTTGCCCATCATTCTCATAGTGGAATCTGAGAACCAGAGGACTATTTCACCCATCATACACATTGTGGGATCTGAGAGTGGTGATATCTCTTTTTCTCCCTCTCTCTTTATTCTTTTGCTTTTATTTTTAATAAGTAATAAGTCATGTAAAGTATAAACCCCACAAGCATTGTAAATCTTTCTATTAGCAAATTATTTGCCATGTGAGCTGAGCCACAAAATAAAAGCCTTTGTTTATGGACTTCAGGTATTGAGTATATTCCAACCAAGGGGATCAACGAATCTGAGTCAAGGTATGTATGTGACACCACCCAACTTGGTGGCGTCTGCAAACTTACTTAGAGTGCACTCAATCCCCTCATCCAGATCACTGATAAAGATATTAAACAGAACTGGCCCCAATATTGAGCCCTGGGGATTACCACTTGTGACTGGCCACCAACTGGATTTAACTCCATTTACCACAACTCATTGGGCCCAGCCATCCAACCAGATTTTTATCCAGAGAAGAATATGCCCATCCAAGCCATGACCAGACAGTTTCTCCAGGAGAATGCTGTGGGAAAGTGTTAAAAGCTTTATTAAAGTCCAGGTAAACAAAATTTGCAGTGTCGCAGTTTAGCCCCAGTTCCACCCCCAGCCAGCAACTAAAACCATGTGCCACTTACTCACCCCTTCCCTGCCCTGGTAGGATGAGGAGGAGAATCAGGAAACAAAAGGCAAAACTTGTGGGATGGGATGAGGACAGTTTAACGGAACAGAGAAAACAAAACAAAACAAAGCAAAACAAAACCCACAACAATAACAATGACAATAGTGAAAGAACACACAAAGCGATGGATACACAACACAATCTCTCACCATGTGGCTGCAGCTCGCCTCCTCCCGACCACAGTCTGCGCCAAAACCTCCCCCTGTCCCGGACAGCAGCTCACTCCCTAAACACAATAGCACCAAATCGTGTGGTCCAGAGAGAACCGAGAGTGCCCCAGACTGTCACACTCCTGGCAGCGAGAGATTCAGTATATTCCACCCCTTATTCTATACCTTTTCTGTCATGCTCAGGTCTTAGACTTACCAATACATTTCAGTTAATTACTACAACTTTATATATATATGTGCACATAGATATTATTCCCTTAGTCCACAGCATCATCTCATCCCTCTAAAATGTTCATTAAGTCCACTTAGTCTGTGACTTTGTATTCTGTCTGTCAAGATGGTCTCCTGGGGCAAGAAAGATGGAGTGCCATGTTGGAGTGTTGCATTGTGGCATGCTACATCTGGAACTCATAGCTTGTGTATCTGATGTAGTTCATGCCTGTGGTTTGCAGGTCAAAGGTGTCAACCCTGAGGAGGTGGCTGGATGCCAGTTGTTGAAGACAGCTCTGGTTTCATGATTGCTGGGCTTTCTTCAGTTTTGTTGAAGTTCATTCTTCATTGACCTGAAAGGTACTTACTGAATACTGTTAGTATGGTGTATGGTATTATGGAGCAATTACCTGTGAGAGATGTGAGGGATTTTCTTGAGGTTGTTGTGTGGATGGGTTTCTATTAGATGGAGAATTATTTCTGAACTAACCAGGCTCAAAGGAATTTCAAGGTCAGCTCGAAAGCTGAAAACAAGACCTGCTGTGGGAGTGAGGCAGTTCTACAATAACAGGGCCTCAAGAAGATGTAAATCAACAGACCTATTAGCAGTGACTTGGGCGCATGGACAGCTCGTGAATATGGACAATATCCAATCAACTAATGCATGCTTGGAGTGTGGACGCGTGATCAGGAAATAACTGCATATATAAGGAGGCTTGTTTCTGTAATAAATGGCTTCGCTTGAATTCATATTGGATTGTGTGGAGTCCATGATTTTTCGCCCTCGCAAGTGGTGACCCCAACATGATCCATAAGGAGAATTTACGGAAGGGGGATGACCACTGCGGGGAGAGAGCCCCAGCTGGAACGGCGCGGCCGGACTGTGACCGGGACGCAGTCTGCAGGCAGCGTGACTCCTGATTGATCGCTACAGAAGCAACAGAGGAGGGATAAAGGATCTGATATCATTGCAACAGACACCCAAAGAGGTGAACAGCTGGGGGCGAGAGGAGATGGGGCAGAATATTTTTAAAGAAGAAGAAGAAATACTGCGGCTCCTCTCGCATATTCTAAGAGAGGGGTGAAGTATGAGGAGAGTAACCTCAAAAGACTATTAATCTGGTGCAGAGGCAATGGGTTTCCTGCTGATCAGTTAGGAGCTTTTCAAACAGAGATTTGGGAAAAAGTGGGAACTGTGTTGTGGAAGGCAATTAGTCGCAGTGAAAAAGATATTCTCGGCCTTGTAACCTCCTGGAAACTGATGATTACTACACTGAAGCAACTAAAATCTGAAAAGACTGTTATGAGCTTTAGTGACTCAAAACTTAAACTTGAACTTTGGGACGATATAGGGCAGAAATTATGGGATAAATTCAGCAATGGAGATAAAGAAGTTAAATCATTGGTAACTACATGGAATGTAGTTGGGTTGTTCCTACCCAGATGCAAGACTTGCTCTTGTTATATTTCATTAAATTTTTCCCTGCCCAACTCTCCAGCCTGTCCAGGTCTCGCTGGATGGCGGTGCGGCCTTCTGGTGTGTCAGTGACTCCTCCCAGCTTGGTGTCATCAGCAAACTTGCTGATAGTACACTCTATTCCCTCCTCCAAATCGTTGATGAATATATTGAATAATACAGGCCCCAGTACTGACCCCTGAGGCACTTCACTAGATACAGGCCTCCAACTAGACTCCACCCCATTGACCATGACTCTCTGGCTTCTTCCCTTCAGCCACTTCACAGTCCACCTCACTACCCGATCATCCAGACTGCACTCCCTCAATTTAGCTGTGAGGATACTGTGGGAGACTGTGTCAAATGCCTTATTCCAGTCAAGGTAGACCACGTCCACCTCTCTGCCATCATCCATCCATCTTGTTAGGTCCTCATAAAAGTCAATGAGGTTGGTCAAGCACAACTTCCCTTTGCTGAAGCCATGTTGACTGCCCCTAATGACCCTATTATCTCTGATATGCTTTGAGATGATACCAAGGATAAGTAGTTCCATCAGTTTCCCAGGGATGGAGGTGAGGTTGACTGGTCTATAGTTACCCAGGTCCTCCTTCTTGCCCTTTTTGAACACTGGAGTGACATCTGCTTTCCTGCAGTCCTCAGGCACCTCTCCTGTTACCCAAGACCTAGCAAAGATGATGGAGAGCGGTCCAGCAATGACCTCAGCCAGCTCCCTCAGCACCCACGGATGCATCCCATCCGGACCCATGGATTTATGGATGTCCAGATTGCATAACTGCTCCCTAACCCAGTCCTCATCAAACGAGGCAAACTCCTCCATTGTCCTGACTTCCTCTGGGGCCTCAGCAGTACGGGGCTCCTCAGGACAGCCTCTGGCAGAGTAGACAGAGACAAAGAAGGCATTCAGTAACTGTGCCTTCTCTGTATCTTCTGTCACCAGGGCACCCACCTCATTCATCAGTTTACCTACATTGGTTCTGGTGTTAGTTTTATCTGCCACGTATTTGAAAAAGCTCTTCCCGTTGTCCTTGACCCCTCTCACAAGGTTTAATTCTAAGGAGGCCTTAGTTTTCCTAGTTGCCTCCCTACACCCTCTGACAACAGCCTTATATTCTCCCCAAGTGGTCAGCCCCTCCTTCCATGATCTATATACTCTTCTCTTCCACTTGAGCATAACTTCATTCAGGCCACGATAGTCTACAGTTAGTCTCCACTTGTCACTAGACTTACGCACTGGCCAAATTGGGCTATTAAAAGGTGAGCGAGTCTTACTGATCACACCCTGGCTTTCCAGTTGACGGATCAGCTTCTGGATAGGAATCAAAGAGTCTCTATTTGTGCGATATTGCCGGTGATGCACCGTCATGGTAGCAATTGGCACCTGTTGGTCGTCAACCATCAGCAGTCCTACAACAGAAAGGTCCTCTGAGAGACCAGGCAAAGTCGACAGCTGTTTCATATTCTCAGTGTCTATGGCTGCTATGCCAAATGCATACTGATACCCTTTTGGGTCCTTAAAATACCCTCTCCTGAGGCAGTCTATTCCAAGGATGCATGGAGCATGTGAGACAGTCACAATGGGATGCTTTTGCCAGTTTTTTCCAGTTAGGCTCATTTCAGCCTCTACAACAGTCAGTTCCTGGGATCCCCCAGTCACTCCAGAAATACTGATGGATTGTGTTCCTTTATAGTTTGAGGGGATTATCGTGCACTGAGCACCAGTGTCCACCAAAGGTTTGTACTCCTTGAGGCGTGTTGTACCAGGCCATTGTATCTGCACAGTCCAATAAACTCTGTTGTTCCTTTCCTCGGCCTGGCTGGACGCAGGACCCCTCTAATGTGTGTTATGCACAGTCTCTGTGTACAAATTAGAGGTTCCTTCAAGAGGATCAGAATCTCTTCTGCTCCTTTTGTAAATTGGATCAGCCATATTCCTAGGAGTTTTTCTGTGGGAGATTTGAGGGATTTTCTTGAGGCTGAGTTGTGGAGGGGTTGCTGTTAGATGGAGATTTGTTACTGAACCAGCCAGGAATTTCAAGGCTGTGAACAGGACCTGCCATGGGAGAGAAGCAACTCTGAAATAACAAGGCCCCAACGTGGTGTAAATCAACAGACCTATTAGCAGTGAGACTCGGGCGCGTGGACAGCCCGTGAACATGGACAATATCCAATCAGCTAATGCATGCTTGGAGTGTGGACGCGTGATCAGGAAATAACGGCATATATAAGGAGGTTTGTCTCTGTAATAAATGGCTTCTCTTGAATTCATATTGGATTGTGTGGAGTCCATGATTTTTCGCCCTTGCATTTTTCCTTTTAACTGATGTACTCATTCCTGAAGTTCTGAGGTAGGCCTTCTATGCCACCTTCTCATGTTTTCTCCCTGCTCACAGAGGAAGAACCTCAGTGAACCTCTTTTTTGGGCTGCCTCTGTCCTCTCTCTTGAGATTGGAAATGCCTTCTCCTAATAGCTGAAATGTGCAAGTGGTGAATGGAACCTGTCTTCTCTGAGTTCTTTGATTTCCTGCAACAGCTTTTCAAACTGGTCATCAGATTTTTCACACAGATTCTCCATGGTCGAGACACAAGCCTGTAGAGAGCCAGCAAGGCTGTCCTCAAAGTCCCAAAGCTGCTTAATCACATCAGAAATGCTTTGTCTGCCTCCAGCTGACCAGATCATTGCTGTGAATGACTTTAGCATATGCAGGTGGTGCGCTTCATACAAACCTGCGCCACAAAGGTCGTGTACGATTGATTCTGTCTGGGTCTGTCCCCTCTTGGCTGTTTGGCTCAAAATAGATGATCTCCCGCACAGCTATTTCTCTCAGGAACTGGATACTTCTCTCCATAGTATTCCATTTCCCTGGTTTACATATACAATCTTTCATAGCTGTCAGGAGTCGGATCCAGAGGGTGGTGGAGATGTTCTCTCTTGAAATTGCCCTATCAAGGGTGGAATCCCTTGACAGAGATCCCAACTGCCTGGATTCCCCACCTTCTAGTTCCATACTCTCAGCTCCGTTATCCCAGCATCAGAGCAACCAGGTTACAACATTCTCTCCTTCATGATGACTAAAATCTTTTCACATATCTCTCAGCTCACTTGGAGAAAAGGATTGAGTCATTTCCTCTCCTCCTTGTGCTGATGACACTGACCCTTGGGTTGGTGTTGGCCCTTTGCCATCATCTGTAGCATGAGTAGTCTTTCTTGTGACTTTCTTACAACTGGCAACTGATGCCGATATGGGCTCACAATCTCTTGATGTATTTCCAGAGTCTAAATGACTGTCACCAACATTGGCATAATTACAGTGGCTGTTGTGGTTACAGCAGTAGCAGTAGCAGTGCACAGTGTTGGGGGGTGCAATAGCTGCGTTGTCGGTCTATGAGGCTGGAGAAGCAACAGTGTCTGCGGTCAGGGAGGTAACGGCCTTGGCGGCTTCGCTCTGTGTAGGAGCTGGAGCTGCCTTGTCAATCTTTGAGGCTGGAGAAGCAGTAGTTGGGGTGGGGTAGTGGGTAATGTAGCTATTATAGCCTTCACTGCCTTGCTCTGTGTAGGAGTTGGAGCTGTTTTAGTTGCCTTCCCCCATTTGGGGCAGACAGCAACCATAACCATGCCTGTTGCTGAGGCTTGAGAAGATGGAACATAAGTCTCAGGAGTTAGAATAGATGCAATCCTCCTATTAAACATCATCTCTCTTATCACTGGCATCAACTGACACACATTCAGCAGACCTGACAATACCAATAAAGTATGGTCAAAGCTCCAAGGATATTCAAAACTCTCAAAAACATCTGTAATCTGTCCTAATGTAAAAGGAAAGGTATAGTTAGTTAGCTTTTCTATAGATTGGCTCATCCAATTGGAAAACACATAGATGTATTTCTCTTTAATCTCTACTGGAGGTTTCTCTAGATATAATAGTGGTTTCTCTAAATACAACAGTGCCAAAACACACAGAAACATCATCATCATCATCCAGTTTCCAGATGTAATAGAATGCACGAACCTAATAGTGAAATATGCTCAGCACAAATAAGGTTCTGCAGAACACATTGTAGAGAGCAGCTGATACAACTTATGTCACAGCATCTTTAAACCAATATAATTCAAACTGCTTTAATACTACTAGATGATGTCCAAAGTACACAGACCTGTATCTCAACCCTATGAGTTGGCACCATGCCAAAAAAATTGAATCTGCATCACAGCAGTAAGAACACCAACATCTCTAAATTTTACCTCTTTTTAGTGCCAAATTTTAGCAGTTTTTGAGCCTCATGTTGGGCACCACAAAAGCCTGTCATGTTTTAACTCGAGCTAGCAATACAACCATGATAGCTGCTCGCTCACCCCCACCCCCCCCACCCCCCCCCCCCAACCAGGGAGTCAAAAGGGAAGGGAGAAACTTGGATTGAGATAAACGCAGTTTAATAAAATAACGAGAGATGCATTCCTGTGCCATCTTCTCTTGGTGTACCTGCTTTAGTAGGTGGGTTGG
Source organism: Patagioenas fasciata (assembly GCF_037038585.1). NCBI lineage: Eukaryota > Metazoa > Chordata > Aves > Columbiformes > Columbidae > Patagioenas > Patagioenas fasciata. Next base: position 37,654,316 of record NC_092559.1, read on the forward strand.
ACTAGATGATCTCCAGAGGTCCCTTTCAACCTTAACCATTCTGTGATTTTGTGATTTACCAGTATAGCCTGTTTCCCATAGTTGTAGCTAACAGAATATGGGCACCAGTTCAAGGAAGCAAACTGATAGATAACCAAGGCAATCTAATTGATACTTCTGGATGTGAACAATGGAGAAACCATGAATGGTGCTGCCTTGAGCATTTAGTAATATAAGACCCATGTTCCAGTAATATATCCTCAGATACTTGTTTTAGACTCAGTGTATGACAATCGCAGAGTTGTACATGTATGGTGTCACTTTGTGATGTTCTGTGGAACAACAGGAACAAAATGATTGCTCCTGCCTAAGAATGAATTATCAGAATTGCAACAGAAATTGAACAATCTGCTAGTCATCACTGGCATGACATTTTAATGCACCATCTGCAACTGGCATATTGCATCTTATGTTACATACTATGATAATTGTAGGATTGTATTCTATTTTATTTTGTTATTAGTATGCTTGTATATCCATATTTAGCACTTATCTCGCCGTGTTGAAAGTGTGTACCATCAGTTGTTACTCAATTACAAACTGTGAAGCCAGACTTCAGTTTAAGCGCTCAAAACTTTCCCCTACCCTCACCCTCAGTGAGGCAAGAGGAGGAACAGTACCTCTTCCACTCACCAAAGCAATGAGTTTGCTAGATGTTTGGTCTATGCCAAACGTATTTGGTGGAGTGCGACTGCTCACTCAACTCCTGCTTAGATTTTGGCTAACGCAGTTCATGCTAAGGCCTGATATATGCTGGGTGAGAGCACCACTTAGGCAGGACAGGTGGCCAGGAAGAGCTGAAGGACCATTAGGCAGCCATTATCATCTGCAAATTGCTGTCTCTTGCAGCCATCATCTTTTTTTCTGGCAGTTTTGTCAGATCCACTAGCTTATTTAAATGGTATAGACCAAACCTCCAAGCTGAAGCATATAAAACATTAGCTTACCCAAAAAGCATTTGAAGCAGATCCAGCAGCAGCTGGACTGCTGATGCTTTCATGCTTCCTGGTATGATACAGGGGATGCCCACATGGTGATGGAGGAGGAAGAATGGGCACTCTCACTCTCGGCTAGGTAGCTATTTCTTTTTTTGCTCATGGGTGTGATGTCTTAGATCTTGAATTTTGGTATAGTTGAATAAGTAATTTGAATCAGTTTTGCTGCTCTATGATTGCCTAGACCTTGGGATTAGTATTATGTGGAGATGCTCACTTGGTTGAACCTTTTGGTTGAAATTTAACTCTCCCGTGAAGAATAAAAAGGAAGATAAATGAGGAATTCAAAGTTTTGGTGGCCAAAGGATGGGAAATTACCAAGATCAAAACAAAGGCTATAGGAACTAGGGGAAAAGTAAAGGTAGCAGGGGAAGATCTTGACCTCTGACTCAAAAAACGCCCCCAACTCAGAAAAGCCCACTATTCACTGAGCATGCATAGAAGAATAAAAGTGGACTGTACCTTTAAACCAAAGAGAGCAAAGTTTAGACCAATGAACTCTGAGTAGGCATAAATATGCAGAAGATGTTAGGAATAGTTAAAAGTTAAAAGTTGAAATGTATAAATACATAGCTCAGCCTACTTCTAGTGTGCTAGCTTTGAGAAAGATTGCCTAGCACCTTTTTCTGTGCAGAACTGTAAATAAAGGAAATACCTTGACCCCATGTATAAATTGGTATCTGCACACCAGGTAACAATCACAGAATCACAGAATCACAGAATGTTAGGGATTGGAAGGGAACTCGAAAGATCATCTGGTCCAATCTCCCTGCCAGAGCAGGAACACCTATTTGAGGTTACACAGGAAGGTGTCCAGGTAGGTTTTGAATGTCTCCAGAGTAGGAGACTCCACAACTCTCCTGGGCAGCCTGTTCCAGTGTTCTGTTACCCTTACTGAGAAGAAGTTTCTTCTCAAATTTAAGTGGAACCTCTTGTGTTCCAGTTTGAACCCATTACCCCTTGTCCTAGCACTGGATGTTGCAGAGAAGAACCTGGCTCCATCCTCGTGACACTCACCCTTTACATATTTATAAACATTAATGAGATCACCCCTCAGTCTCCTCCAAGCTAAAGAGACCCAGCTCCCTCAGCCTTTCCTCATAAGGGAGATGCTCCACTCCCTTAATCATCTTTGTTGCCCTCCACTGGACTCTCTCCAGCAGTTCCCTGTCATTCTTGAACTGAGGGGCCCAGAACTGGACACAATATTCCAGATGTGGACTCACCAGGGCAGAGTAGAGGGGAAGGAGAACCTCTCTGGACCTACTAACCACCCCCCTTCTAATACACCCCAGGAATACATCTAATACATCCCACCTTTTGGGACAACATTTTCTGGTAACCCAGGTGGGACAGTCGTAATGGTTTTGCCTGGACTGTCTTACTGCTTCTGACAGAAGGAGACATGGACCGAGCAGGACTCCAACATGCATTGACCTATTGATCAGGACCTCCACTGGCTCCTCTCCAACCATCGGGCGGTAAGCGACACAATGGTGCAATACATTATAGAGGTATTTTTAAAGAGGTAAGAGAAGGGGAGGGTTAGTAAGTTACATTGGGAAGCAGCCGACATTTGACACAAGATGCATCTAGATGTAGATGCATGACAAAGGGAGAGGCCCTTTGCCAATTGTCAAGGTTTTGATTGCGGGGTGACAATAAAACCGTGGCAGATATATTGTTAACCCCTCTCTCCTCCCACTTCCCTCTTCAGCCCCTCCCTCTCCCCCCTTCCCACTAAGGACAGGTGACTGGGAGGGAAAAAAAGAACAGAGAGAAGAGAGTTGGAAAAGTTAAAGATGTTTTACTAATGCTACTAATAAGAATAGGGAAAATAATACAAAATATACAAAACCAATCTTGAAAGTCTCAGCAACTGCAGGGCCAGCACCCGAAGTCCTGGATTGGACTCTGCAGCCAACTGGAACTGGATTCACTCTGTCACTAGGCTTCAGTTCACAGGGACGACTAGCAAGGTCCTCTCCTAATGTCGACCATAAGGAAAAAGGGCAAGATCCTCGTGATCTCCCACTTTTATATGAAGTATGATGTGAATTGGATGGAATAGTTCAGTTGGTCAGTTTTTTGGTCACCTGTTTCTCGTTGCCCCTCTCACGAGATGTGCATCCATTCTCATCCATTCTTATCAATGACCTAGCATACCATTGCATTGTCTACCAAAACATGTATCTGGCTTTTCAGAAAAATGCAGCTAATATGAAGGCTTTAGTTGGCAGGCAAATTCACTAAAAGAGAAACTTGTTTTTAACAAAACCAGGACACCAACTGAGGGTTGGAGCAGAGGGGTTAAGAATTTCTTTTCAGTACTGATATGGGTTCAGCTACTTCACAGGAAATACCCCCTTGTTCTCACTTGGGATGTATTTTAAAATATTTGAGAAAATTTGGAGGGGACCCCCTAAGCAAGGATAAATTGAAAAGATATTGTAATCAATGGTGGGCTGCTTATAAATTGGAAGATGAAGAAAAATGGCCAGAAAATAGGTCTTTGCAATATAACACAATATTATAATTAATGTTGTTTTGTAGAAAGTTAGAAAAGTGGGATGAAGTACCTTATGTGGAGTTGTTTTTCTCTCTTAGAAATGATTGTGACACTAGAAGGAAATGTGGGTTAGTTGGTTCGAAGCATCGAAATGGAATATATTTGATAAATGAGAAAAAGAAAAAGACAAATTCCTGTTGTAGTGGTTGTGAAATTGGAAAAGGTTGTCAAAAAGAAACTGAGGAGGATGAGCAATTGGTTTGTAGTAACTCCTTGACAAGTGGACACAAGTTCTTCTAGTGAAGAAGAAAATGAAGTTACTAGGTTGAGGCAAAAGTAATTGCAGTTTTTGCAGTGTTGAAATTTGCTGCTTGGTATTGGAATACATTCTTAAAGAAATGTAGTTATGTTGTACATAATTTTAATGCACTTTTCTTGCTTTAAGGTTTTTTTACTACTGACTTATTCCTTGCTGTTTATTTTATATCTATTTTAGATTATGGAAATTATGTTAGACTAAAAGGCAAGTTCAAATAATTTTCTTATTCGAGTTCAAAATGGGTTGTAAAGAAGCAGAGACAACCTGCAAAATCAGCAACACATTTGGCCCAGGAACTGCTAACAAATGTACAGTGCAGTAGTGGTTCAAGAAGTTTTGCAAAGGAGACAAGAGCCTTGAACATGAGGAACATAGTGGCTGGCCATCGGAAATTGACAATGACCAATTGAGAGCAGTCATTGAAGCTGATCCTCTTACAACTACATGAGAAGTTGCTGAAGAATTCAACGTCGACCATTCTATGGTCATTCAGCATTTGAAGCAAATTGGAAAGGTGAAAAAGCTCTAGAAGTAGGTGCCTCATGAACTGACCGATAATAAAAAAAATCATCATTTTGAAGTGTCGTCTTCTCCTATGCAACAACAACAAACCATTTCTCGATTGTATTGTGACACGCGGCGAAAAGTGGATTTTCTATGACAACCGGTGATGACCAGCTCAGTGGTTGGACTGAGAAGAACCTCCAAAGCACTTCCCAAAGCCAAACTTGCACCAAAAAAAGGTCATGGTCACTGTTTGGTGATCTACTGCCAGTCTGATCCACTACAGGTTTCTGAATCCCAGTAAAACCATTCCATCTGAGAAGTATGCTCAGCAAATCAATGAGATGCACTGAAAACTGTAATGCTTGCAGCCAGCATTGGTCAACAGAAAGGGCCTACAACAATGCCCGACTGCATGTCATACAACCAACACTTCAAAAGCTGAATGAATTGGGCTGTGGCTACGAAGTTTTGCCTCATCCGCCATCTTCATCTGACCTCTCACCAACTGACTACCACTTCTTCAGGCATCTTGACAACTTTTTGCAGGGAAAACACTTCCACAAACAGCAGGATGCAGAAAATGCTTTCCAAGAGTTCATCGAAACCCAACACACAGATTTTTATGCTACAGGAATAAACAAACTTATTTCTCATTGACGAAACTATGTTGATTGTAATGTTTCCTATTTTGATTAGTAAAGATGTGTTTGAACCTAGTTATAATGATTTAAAATTCATGGTTCAAAACTGCAATTATTTTGCACAACCTAATGTTAGCCCTGTTTTGGGAGAACTAGAGGACAACATCCAATATTTCAGGCCCCTCTCAGACAAACTGTTGGGCCTGAAGGAGGGCCAGTGCTTGTACATATCCCCTTTACTACCTCAGATTTGTTAAATTAGAAATAATCAGTTTGACTGTATCGAATTAATCCAGAAGGACTGTAGGGGATGATTAAAACTGTTATATTAACCCATAACCCTAACTGGAGGGGATATCCAGGCCCTAGTAGAATATCTGTTTACTAGTGAAGGAAGACAGATGATGTGAGAAAAAGCAAAGGAAGAGAGTAACCAGTGTCATGGGACAGACCCTGATCAATATCTATGTAGGGAAGAACCACGATAGTTCCCCATTACATCTAGGGGATTGGAAAGACTGAGAACATATCAACACTTGATTTTATATGGGATACAGCATGGAGTGCAATAGCCAAAGAATTTGTCTAAATTATAGGAAGTGAGGCAAGATTTTAATATGAGTCCATTGGCATTTTATGAAAGATTGGGTGAAGTGGCAAAGAAATGGACTGATTTTAATCCAGAAGAGGAAAGCAATCAGAAAATGTTTAACAAGTTAGTTATTGGACAGCCAGTGCCAGACATTAGAAAGAAGTTGCAGAAGGTAGATGACACAAGTGGTATGTCTGTGTCACAACTAATAGTGATTACCTATAAAGTATATAATTAGTGTGATGAGATAGAAATAAAAGAGAAGCAGGTCCAAATGAAGTTGCAAGCTTGCCTGTTTGCTGCTGCCTTGTCAGAAAACCAGGAAAGCAGGAGAAGAGGGAGAGAAAGTTTGCGAGGGAGAGAAAGGGGGAGCGTAGGGGGAAGGAATTGGTATAAAACATCCTTTGGACAAACCCCCCTTGGACCAAATCAGTGTGCATATTGCAAACAGGAAGGGCACTGGAAAAATGAGTGCCCTCATCTTAAGAAAACTCAGGGGAACACTAAAGAGCCCATCGTGATGGCAGAAATAGGATTAGATTGAAGGGGACGGGAGGAATCTATTAAGTCTCCCCAGCTGATCCTCTGGTTCCAGTAAAGCTGGGAAATGATATGATAGATTTTTTTAATAGATAGTAGGGCAACCCACTCTGTAGTAGCAAATTGTAAAGGACAATCAAGTAAAATAAAGGCCCATGTTATTGGTGCAACTGGGAAAAAGACTTTAAGGCCATTCTTACAATTGATGGAATATACAATTGGAAATAAGTAACTTGTGAATTTCTCTATATGCCATAATGTTCCTCACCTTTACTAGGATGTGACATTGTGTGAATTAAATGTAAAATTAGAATCATAAAGTCATAGAATGTCCTGAGTTGGAAGGGACCCACAAGGATCGTTGAGTCCAACTCCTGTCCCTACATATGACAACCCCACAGTTCACACCATGTGTCTGAGGGCATTGTCCAGTCTCTTCTTGAATACTTTCAGGCTTGGAGCTGTGACTACCTCCCTGGGGAGCCTGTTCCAGTTCTCCACCACCCTCTGGGTGAAGAACCTTTTCCTAATGTCTAACCTAAACCTCCCCTGATACATCTTACTGCCATTCCCTCGAGTTCTGTTGTTGATCGCCAGAGAGAAGAGATCAGTCTTCCCTTCCTCCTCCCCTTGTGAGGAAGCTGTAGGCCACAATGAGGTCTCGCCTCAGTCTCCTCTTCTCCAGGCTGAACAAATCAAGTGACTTTAGCTGGTCCTCATAGGGCTTCCCCTCCAAACCCTTCACCAACTTTGTAGCCCTCTTCTGGACACTCCAGTAGCTTTATATTCTTTTTATACTGTGACGCCCAGAACTGCACACAGTACTCCAGGTGAGGCTGCATTAGTGCAGAGCTGAGTGGGACAATCACCTCCCTCAACCAGCTGGCAATACAGTGCTTGATGCACCCCAGGACACGGTTGGCCCTCTTGGCTGCAAGGGCAGACTGTTGGCTCACGTTCAACTTGCCGTCAACCAGAACCCCCAGATCTCTCTCTGCACGGAGCTGCTTTCCAGCATCTCATCCCCCAGTCTGTATGTACAGCCAGGGTTGCCAGGGACACCCAGGTGCAAAATTGGGCACTTGTTCTTGTTGAGCTTCATATGGTTGGTGATTACCCAGTTGTCCAGTTTGTCCAGATCCTTCCGCAGGGCTTCTCGCCCTCAAGAGTGTCGACAGCTCCTCCCAATTTTGTGTCATTGGCAAACTTACTTAGTATTCCTTCAAGTCCTGTGTCCAAGTCATTTATGAAGACATTGAAGAGTACTGGCCCTAAGATGGATCCCTGCAGAAGCCCGCTAGTGACTGGTTGCCGGCCTGACATAACCCTATTTACTAGAACCCTTTGAGCCCAGCCTGTCAGCCAATTTCCCACCCACTGCATCATGTGTTTATTCAGCAGTATGCTGGCCATTTTGTCCAGGAGGATACTGTGAGAGACAGTATCAAAGGCTTTAGTGAAATCCAAAAAGATCACATTGACAGGCTTCCCTTGGTCAACTAGGTGGGTAACCTTGTTGTGGAAAGTAATTAAGTTGGTCAAGCAGGACTTTCCCCTCATGAACCCATGCTGTCTGGGACCAATGACTGTATTGTCATTCAGATGTTTTTCAATAACTCCCAGAATAGTCTTCTCCATGATTTTGCCAGGCACAGAAGTGAGTCTGGCAGGCCTATAGTTGCCAGGGTCATCCCTGTTGCCATTCTTGTAGATTGGGACAACGTTCACCAGCTTCCAGTCACCTGGGACCTATCCGGATTCCCAGGAGCACTGAAAAACCACGGAGAGAGGTCTCAATATATCAACCAGCTCTTTAAGTACTCTTGGATGAATTCCATGAGGCCCCATCGACTTGTAGGGATCTAGCTGGATTAGCAAATCCTGCACAAGTTCCGGATTGACTGGGAGTTTATTGTTCTTACAGCCATGGTTCTCTAGCCCAGGCCTATTGGGCCCCCCCAAGTCCATCATCAGTGTTGAAGACTGAAGCAAAGAAAGCATTAAATGTCTCTGCTTTGTCTGTGTCCCTGTGTGGCAGAATGCAAATCCCCCTCTCTCCCCCCCTCCTCCTTCAGTATGGAGGGAGTAGGCACATCTCCCTCTCTCTGCTACTTGAGGCTAACAGTTTCTTTTGTTTGGCCCAGAGCACCCTGGCCAGGGCCATTAGGAGAAGGGATTGCCGAGGCACCAGTGAGCCGCTGGGCACCTGTGACCAGTGTGGGGGATGTTTGGAGGCTTCAGGGGCACCCCACACATGGTGTGGCGGTGCAGAGAAGCTTCTAGAATGCCTACAGTCAGGTCTGATCAGCCAGTATAAAACGGGACTCTCTCATCGAGACTGGGCCCATTGTCACCGGTCTCTTGGAGTGCGAGCTGAAGATGCTACCGCCGAGAACCCCCCCTCCCCGGGATGGAGACCCCGCTTGCCTTGTCGCCACGTGTGTGAGTAAAACCCCTCGCAGGATTGCGAGTATATAACTTTATTCCATGCACATATGCACGTGTAACTTCCTGTGCTTAATACAAGCACGTATAACTTTATTTCCTCGCACAATCGCAAGTGTATTTATATTCCGTGCACATTTGCACGCGTACTTTAAATTATTTCCTCGCACAATTGTGAGTGTATTATAAATTTATCCTCGCACAATCGCGAGTGTATTTTCCTCCCGTGCTTCCACATAAGCACGTGTAGTATTCCGTGCACATTCGCACGTGTAAGTAAATTAACCCTCGCAGAATTGCGAGTGTATTATAAATTTACCCTCGCGGAATCGCGAGCGTACGCTTTACCTGTATCTCTTTAAGAATAAGACCGCACCGTGTTCAGGCAAGTGTGTACTCCTCTGGGACTCGGGGTGGTTCCGGCATTGTTTTGGGTGAAGCCACGTGCATGCACTCTGTGGACCGCCTGTTGTACTAGTTGCTGCCCCTTAATAATTTTCCTCAACTGATACCCGAACCTCTATTTAAGTCACTTTTGGAGTGCTAAAACCCTGTTTCTCACCGGTTTAATAAAAGTTGTTTTGGACCCTGTTGTCCCTTAAATTAGCCTCGGGGTGCCTCCGTGACACCCTGTTAATAAGGTGACCATACTCACCAAGTAATGGACCAATGTTATTTCCAGTTTGCCTTTTGCCATTAATATATTTGAAAAAGGTCTTTTTATTGTCCTTCACAGTACTGGCCAGCTTCAATTCTAAATGAGCTTTGGCCACATGAATTTCTTCCCTACAGTGTGAGCAGCATCTCTGTAGTACTCCCATGACACATGACCTTGCTTCCACTGACCATATACTTTCTTCTTTTGCCGCAGTTCAAGAAGAAGAGCCCTGCTCAACCAAGCTGGCTTTTTGCCTCCCCTTCTAGATTTTTGGCATTTTGCCTGATCCTGTGCTTTTAGTAGGTGGTATTTAAAAAGCGACCAACACTGACGGACCTCAGCAAATTCAAAAGCTTCTTCCCAGCTGTCGAGGGTTAAGATTGTGGGGTGACAATAAAACCCTTGCAGATGTATTGTTAACCTCCTCTCCCCCCCACTTCCCCTTTTTGCCCCTCCCTCTCCCCCCTTCCCACTAAGGACAGGCGATCGGGAGGGAAAGAAGGACAGAGAGAAGAGAGTTGGAAAAATTAAAGATGTTTTACTAATGCTACTAATAAGAATAGAGAAAATAATACAAAATATACAAAACCAATCTTGAAAGTCTCAGCAACTGCAGAACCAGCACCCAAAGTCCTGGATTAGACTCTGTAGCCGACCTGGAGCTGGATTCAGCCTCTCACTAGGCCTCAGTTTGCAGGGACAACTAGCAAGGTCCTCTCCTAATGTCGGCTATAAGCAGAAGGGAAAAGGAAAAAAGGGAAAAGGGACGAGATCCTCGTGATCTCCCACTTTTATATGAAGTATTCACGTGAATGGAATGTTATACTCAGTTGGTCAGTTTCTTGGTCACCGGTTTCTCATTGTCCCTCTCGCGAGATGTCCATCCGTACTTATCAATAAGTTTGCATTCCATTGCCATGTTTACCAAAACATGTATCTGGTTCTCCAGGAAAATGCAGCTAATATGAAGGCTTTAGCTGACAGGCAAATTCACTAAAAGAGAAACTTGTTTTTTAACAAAACCAGGAGACCAGGGGACCTTAATAAGTAGTTTTCTGAGCAACCAGAATTCTCCTCATATCTAAAGTTTAGTCTTGGTGTCAGTTTTCCTCCTGTTGCCAAGGCAGCCACCAATTGCCACTTCTCCCACAAGACCCTCTCTGTTATCAAGTAGCAAATCTAGGAAGGCATCTTTCCTGGTCTATTCCCTTAGTACCTGCACCAACAAGTTATCAACCAGATGCTTTAGGAATCTTCTGGACCTGTTGGTGCCAGCTGTATGATATTCCCAGTTGACATCTGGTAAGTTGAAGTCCCCCATAAGGACAAGGGAAGATGTCTTGGGGGCTTCACTTAGTTCCTTAAAGAATAACTCATCAGTGTTGTCATCCCAGCTGGGAGGCCTATAGTAGGCTCCCACAACAACATCTGCTTTATTTGTCTGTCCCTTAATCCTTACCCAGAGGCTCTCAACTTTACCACTGACAACTGCTAGCTCTATGCATTCCAGCCCCTCCGCTACACACAATGCCACCCCCCCGCCTCTCCTACCCTGCCTATCCCTTCTGAATAACCTGTAACCATCCATCATGGCACACCAGTCACAGGACTCATCCCACCAGGTTTCACTGATGCCAATTATATCATATCCCTGGGACCAGGCCAAGGCTTCTAGTTCATCTTACTTTTTCCTCATGCTGCAAGCATTATTGTAGAAGCATTTCAAGTGTGGTTGATTGTGCCCTTCACCTCGTGGCGCAGTCTGAGGAATCTCACTGTCACGCACCTCCTCGAGCTTTGGTGTGCCGTCCCATTCCTCATCACTGACTGGCCTGGTACTGCCCACTTCCCCCTTCCAATCTGGTTTAAAGCCCTATCGATCATCCTTGCTAGCCCCTGAACCTACATCTTTTTCCCCTTCTGCGAGAGGTGCATCCCATCAGATGTCAAAAGACCTGACGAAGAAGAGACCATCCCATGATTGAAGAACCCAAAGTTCCACCGATGACACCAGTCACGGAACCATGTGTTGATTAGTTGGGCCTGCCTGTTCTATTTTGTATTCCTGACTGCTACTGAAAGAATGGAAGAAAAAAACACCTGAGCCATCGACCAACTGCCCTAAAACTCTGAAATCCCTTTTGATCGCCTTAAGATTTCTTTTTCCTACCTCTTCTCTGCCAAAATTAAGGACCAATAGTAACATCTCTTATCCTGGCCCCAGGGAGGCAGCAGACTTCCCTGTGGGTTGGGTCAGATAGGCATATTGGGCCCTCTGTTCTCTTCAGAAGGGAGTCCCCTATGACAACTACCCTTCTTTTTGTCTTCACATGTGTGGTTTTTATGGGTTTCTGCTGGGGACATGCTATGCATCCCACTGACTGTGGAGGAAAAAGTGCATGCCCCTGGAAATCAGCAGCAACCCTGCAAACCACCCTGTTGAAAACTATTTTAGCTCTGTTAGAAGGACCAGCACCCATTGCCCCCTCCTGCAGAACAGAATCCCTGGAGGTGATTCCTGAGCCTGTACACTTCCGACCTATCGTAAAGGGAGCTGAGGGGGTGCTGAAATCTTTAGCTTTGGCCATTAAGACAAACTTAAACAGTACTACTTTCCAAGAGTATGCTAGCAGATTTACCACTATACTCCCCATAGGATAAAAACCAGGGGAGAACCTCAACTAAAGTAAATGTAATAGAAAAGAGACAGCCTGTCTCCATGCAAAAGACAAAAACAAAAGGGGGAAATTGGGAAATGCTCTCAGTTACTGCTGAGTGTAAGAGATTATGGAAAATGTGCTTAGATAAGGGGCTTGCTCTGAGTCAGTTAAATGGGCTGCCAACTCCTGTTCTAGGGAAACTGGCTGGGTTTTCCTCATTAACTTCTCTTGATAGCTATGGGGTCTGTGTCAGGAGATGGGGGTGACGCTGTAAGATTTTAAGAGATAATGAGCCAGAAGAAGCAAGGGAAGTGAGCTCAGGCTATACCCAAATCTATCAGCAGTAAATCTAGACCATGCATATGCAGGAAACTAGGGTGGAGCTCGATTCAGTGGAGGTAATGGCAGCTGCTACTCCCCCTGCTAAGGATCCCAGTCCCTAGATGATGGTTGCAGTTAATAACTGCTACCTAACAACATTCCTCATTGACACAGGAGCCCAAATATTGATGGTAGATAAGGACACTTACAAAGGATAGCCTCCGTTTAGCTAGCAGTTAGTTTCTATTGTAGACGTCAACGGGGAAAATCACTACTCACCCACTGGTCAGGGATAAACTAATACTGTCTAATGGACAGACAGTCTGCCCAACCTTGCTTTTAGGTTCCCATAATATATTGGTGTGCTGGTTTGACTGAAATCAAGTTAATTTTCTTCATGCAGTTAGAAATTTTTCTTTTTCTTAGCTAGCATGGTCATGCTCTATGCAATTCCTCACAAACTCTGTTTGTGCCAAGCAGTCAGTCCCAGGAAGAGAGCACCCTGGTCCCAAACAGCTGATCCCAGGGAGAGAGAGAAAAGACCAAAGAGGCAGAAAGGTCTAGAGGCTGACTGTAAAAAAAGCAGAATGGCAAAAGGACAAACTAAAGGAACTCCTGAATGGAACTCAACCAAAATGGAACAGAACTGGAAGAGGTCTCCCCAGCTGGAAAACCTGACTCTCATTAAATACATACCATGACGCTAATGGCATGGAATATTCTCATTGATCAGCCTGGATGTCAGTCAAAGTCTGTCCCATCTATGCCTCCCTTCTTAGCTGCCTCATACCTGCAGACAGAAATCCCAGAAAGACCTTGGTCTCTCAGAAAACGGCTAACAGTAAGTTCTTAAATTCTCTTTGTTCCAACTCAAAACCACTGGAAAGTTACTTGAAGAAAAACATTAATTCTGTCCCAAAGTGTTCGTTATCTTATTATTCTCAAACTAAATCCAAACAACAACCTGTAGACACAGGCCTGGCTGCACCCTGCCCCAATGACACTCTTGCCTTCTCCCCAGGGCTCAAGGATTACCAGTTCCCACAGGATGAGTCTGTGGTGCCCTCAAACCCCTTCCTGGAGGAGGAGGAGGACTTGAAGAAAGATTCTCACCTGGCAGACCAGGTGACAACTGCTCATGGTGGTCACCTCCCAACGCAGCCTTTGTAGGTCATTTCCCCTGCTTGAACCTTCTGTCCTAACCTGGGCACGAAGCACAGCTCAGTGCTCACTGCAAAAATCTCTTTCTGGCAAAGCAAAGTTCTGACTGGGGCTGTGGAACAGCTCCATCAGGGCCTGCTTGGATCGAAGTTTCCCATAGACTCTCCCTGCCAGTCTCAGGCTCTTCCTAATTCAGCCAGAGAGACCTTCTCCCCAGTATATCCAGCATGTGATTGGCTCTTGCTCATTGCATGTGTTTCCCAAAGGGAATGCTGCCTCCAGAACCTGTCCTTCACACACAAGAAACAGGTGTGGGGTCATTTCTGCTGGGATCTTTTATTAACCCAAAGTGCTGTATGGAGCAGAGCCTCATCCTGCTGCAACCCTTTACCCCCCCTTCTTGCTCCTCAGACCTGTATAACATCAGTAACACTTGTGGGAAGGTGGGGTTCTGCATCTTTAAAACTGTGTATAAGATCAAAGAGGATATTATTGGGACCTTTTAACTTCTCAGAAGGAGACATCCCATGTCTGCAGGTCAGTGCTGGTTTTGGAGTCATTGTGGAGAGAGGCAGGGGTTTTGGGTGGGGGAGTGAGAGAAGGAATTGAGGTGGCACTGGGCTGCTGTAGGGTTTCTAGTGGGACCCAGCTGAGGTCTGTTGAGTATTGATAAGGATCATGGCTGAAAACATTGTGACAAAACTAGTTCAGCCAGAAGACACATTCAGAGCACCGGGAACTGCGATCTACACATCAACAATGAGCTAACGAGCCACAGATCAGGCTGGCTGACTGACCAGAGATGGAGGATGTACTGGAGGGCACATAGCCCCATCTCCTGATATGCTCGGCTCGGCAAACAAAGGGGAAAAGTTGAGACCCTTTTAACGTGGCCCAGGACTTGTCCAGACTTGTCCCTCTTTCGCAATCACCACTTTTCCCCCCACCCAGACTTTCCTCTACTCTGGGAGCTATAAAAAGCTCACCTAAAACAGCACAGTTGAGGGAATACCAGTCTCATCTAAGGGCCTGTCAGTCTCATCGAGGGAAGACCAGCCTACCAGTCTCACCAAAGGAAATACTAGCTCGGCCTCATCGGGAGAATACCAGCACCCTGAGGACCCTCACTCTGAACCAGATATTGGAGGATGCTGCGCTCCTGACCCCAGCATCCTTGCCATGGAACACCGAAGCTACACATCATTGTACAAGTCCTGTCATCCACACTGTGGGGCCGTAAGAGACTGGATCCCTCACTCTTTTCTTTCTTCCTTTCTCTCTGCTCTTTCCTTCTCTCCTCCTTTTTTCTATACCCCCATTTCTTTGTCTCTCCTTCCATATATATATATATTACTCTCTTTCTCTCTCCCTTATACCTTAGTTTTCCTTCCTTCTCTACCACTCTCTTTCCCTTTTGAACATATAAGGATAACACCATCTTTAAGCTCTGCTCTTGATTTCTGGTTAAATTTCATATTATAGCTACTGATGGTTGCCAATACACCGCTCATAGTAGGATTTTTGCTGTTAATGTGTTGATAAGTTCTGTTATACTTTTGCCAAGTCACCATTCGCTGTAACCAATATTCCAACAAGTACTTTTAGTAAAACTCACAATTGAATTGGACCCCAGAGGTCATTCACTTCACATAACTGCGCAGAATTAACCCAGAGTTAACTCACACCTGGTCTCATCTCTTGAGTCAGGGCGTGTGTCACATCTAGAGTTAACTCATCCCTCATCCCATCTGTTGGGACAGGTCAAGGTCCCCTTGGGGGATGAGGTGGGGAATAACCTCAGTTCTGAGCTCATTTGGGAAATGGAGGCCCCAAGGCTTTGGCCAGGGCTGTGTGAGTGTGTGAGAGTGAGCATCCTGCTGATTGCCCTGCAGTTCTCCATTAGCCTGCAGACAGAGGAGAGCATCCAGGAGGAGTTCCAGCACCAGCAGGGTCAACCCATCTCCTTCAGCATGCCCGCCCGCCATCAGGAGGTCTGCCTGCACATGTCCCAGAGCAGCTTCAGCTTGCCCATTCTGCTCAGCTCTACCCATGGATTCACCAACAGGGAAGGGACCTGACCCTGCTGGTTTCTGTAGGAGGATGGCAATTTCCCCAGTCCTGCCTTCACTGCCCTGCAGGGCTGGGTTGTGTGGGAGGGAGCTGGCCTGTGTGAGTAGGCTTATTTTCTTGTCCCTTTACCAGGACAGCCAGCACAAGACAGCTTCTGTCCCTGTCCCTTGTGGTGTTGGCTGCTGACCCTCCTTTAGCCCACAGTGTCCCTGAAGTGGCAGCTGTACTTTGAGTTTGTGACCTCTGGGAGCCAGTTGGAGGCCATCCTCTGGACTGGGGGGAACAAGTTAAAGTGGACACTTTCAGCTGGGACTTACCCATCATAGTCCTTCCCACCAATCCCATCCTGGCTTCCTATGTATCTCAGTTCTGCACCAACTCCATCGCCATCTGAAGTGAGGAGAGCTGGTAAGGGCCTGTGGTGCTTCAAGCATCTAGTGGGAATGTCAGGCAGGACTGTCGTTGGCATGCTGTGGGGTGTTCACCTCAGCGTCCCCCTGGGTTCATCTGCAATGCCCAGGTGGGCACCAGGTGAGTCTGTCCTGCCTCGTGGGAAAGATGTCTCATGTGCACAGCCCAGTACTCCTGTTACCCTTGCCCAGAGGAGGCTCCTGGCAGGCCAGCCTTGCATTGCTGGCACATGCTGGTGTTATGGATGCAGCCACATGCTGCGGCAGCACGATAGTGATGATCCAAAACTGAGGAGCACTGAGTTCCCCGGGCTGTTCTCTGTCTGTGCTCCTGGGTATGAAGGCATCCTGCTGGTCTTGGGATCCTTGGGGAGCTGGAGTGAATGCATGCTGTGCATTCAGGAGCTAGAATGGAGATCTCCCCACTCAACAGTTAGCTCCCCATTTCTACCAAACCTTTCAAAGAGTTTTCCCCTTTGCATGGAAATCTAATAAACATCTGAATGTGCAAAACTCAGCCTTACAAAGATCTGTATTCCTACACCGTTCCTGGTGCTGGACGCAGCCTGCCCTGCACGACAGTCGCAGGCTGGAGACCTCCTATTTGTTTAAAAACTTTATTGCAAGAACAGAAACATCTACACAAAGCTCTGCACAACACAGTCCTGGAACCGGCTGGGGCAGGCTGCAGCGATTGAGAATGACACACGCAGACACACACACGCACACAGAGTTCTTGTTAGCAGCGAGAGCAGAGCAGAGTTGAGTAGAGCTCCCTTTAATTAATTCTTTCTCAATTTATATTTTACAGCTACAGATCTGGACCAAGAGGTCAAACAGGATGTTTTTTTCAAAAAATGTTATTCCAGACACACCACACTCGTCTTGTGACTGTTTTCAGTCACATTCTTTCACACACATTCCTTGGGCAGTTTTCCAGCTCGGCCTCTCACTCTCATGCATTCTTTGAGTGGTCTTCCAGCCCGGCCTCTCACTCTCATAAGCACACAGTCATCCTGTATAACCTGTCCAAGACCGCTTTGTATTTTGACTGATTGCTGTGATTTAATCATGTTAGTATTAGTCTTCCTTGATCATCCAGATGTCTGGAGTTGTTAATCATGTTAGTATTGATCTTTTATCATCCAGGTGGCTGGAGCTGTATGTTCTGCCGCTCCCACACAGGCTGCCAGCATGGCTGGCTCCACTCTGGTGCATGCAGATTGCTTCAGCTCCCTGAACCCTAGCAGGGCACCTGGCTCCCCACCCCACTCTCCTGCAGCTGAGATAGGGCAGCTGGCATGGATGAGGCTGAGCTCCTCCTGGGGACACATTCTAGTGGTTCCCCCTGCTCGCCTGGCACTCTGCTGCCTGCCCCGGGCTGGCTCCATTGCAGTGCTGCCCAGGGCTATTTTGCAGTGCCAGGGACCCCCTTCAGCCCCAGGATCACGGCTGGCATTGTGAAAGCAAACACCATAAATCCAAGGAAGTGCTGTGATTGCTGTTTTAGGCACTGGGCAGCTTGGCTCCAGCTCCTCACAAGTGCTTTATTTTCATGGAATCATAGAATCATTTTGGTTGGAAGACAACCTCAAGATCATCGAGTCCAACTGTTAACCTAACACTGTCACTCAACCATGTCCCTAAGAACCTCATCTACACATCTTTTAAACACCTCCAGGGATGATGATTCAACCACGTCCCTGGGCAGCCTGTTTGAATGTCTGACAACCCTTTCTGTAAAGAAATTTTTTCTCATATCCAATCTGAACCTCCCCTGGCACAACTTGAGGCCATTTCCTCTCATCCTGTCGTTTGCTACTTAGGGGAAGAGACCAACACACTCCATGCTACAACCTCCTTTCAGGTAGTTGTAGAGAGTGATAAGATCTCCCCTCGGCCTTCTTTTCTCCAGGCTAAACAACCTCAGTTCCCTCAGCTGCTCCTCATAAGACTTGTGCTCCAGACTTCTCTCTAAACAGAAAAAAAAACCCCAACCCCAACATATAGCTAGGCTGACTTCCCTGGTGCTGCCTCAGGCCCCAGGGAGGCTATGGGATGTGGGCACGTATCCTTGCCCAGCACCTTGAAGATACTTCAGCCCCAGAGCCCCCAGGACACTGGGTCAGAGTGCGGGCAGTGTACAGGTAGCATGCAAGCAGCATGCAGGCAGATGACAGCTCTGAGCCATGTCCGCTCACCTGTACTCACCACTCACCAGAACAACTGGACCCTGGGGAGAGCTGAGCAGGGAACTCAGAGAGAGCTGTGCAACCAGGAGCCAGGAAGGGGGACAGGATGGGACAAAGTGCTACTCAGGGAGTGACACCATCCTGCTTCCCACAGCTGGTAAGTCAGATGGGATAGCTTCTGGAGGCTGGAAGTACAGGTGGGATCAGAGCCAACCCCACCTTGACTAAGCAATGAGGTTGTTGGTCTAAAGAGGGGACAACGAAGAGGGGACATGATCAAAACCCTGATGTCACCTTATTCTGCAGGCTGGCTGCCCACTGGATAAAGTTTAGTGCCACCAGAGGAGCATGGGCTGGGAGGAGTGCTGGCATGCCTTGTGTCTCCCACGAGTGTCCCTGAACTTGGCACCCACACCCCAATCCTCCTCACAGGGGAGAGCCATTTCCACCCCATGGATTGGACACAACGTTTTTTGCAGGGGCTCTACAAGCCTGGGTTGGATGGTGTCTGTGGGTCCCCAGCTGTTGGACATGCTCTTTCCACCCCACGCTGAGTGCCTTCTTCCCACTGCTGGTGGCAGGCAGGGCTCCACAGCCTGGGCAACCCCATGCCATGGCTCCCTTGCCCTTTTGCCCTCCCTTGCCCTCCTTTGCACAGTCTCATCCTCCCATGCTTGCCCCCATGCTCTATCCCTCTCCATCATCCTTTGGCACTCTCCTGGGCCATTTATCCCAGCTGTGGCTGCTCCGTGTCAGGCCATGTTTTTGTGCCAGTGGGTTAACCATGCATCTCCGCTGCCCTCAGTGCTGGCAGAGTGCTTCTACACACCCTGGTACCCCAACACCCCAGGTACCCCAGCATCCTAAGTGTACTGCTGCCTGTGGCTCTGCCCAGGCTCCCCTCAAGGTAAATGTGATGAGAGGGCATGGGTTGTTTAGAAAAACAGGCCTTGGCACTTGTTGGCCATCTGTCCTGATTTTGTTAAAAACAAGACCAGTTCTCTTTTAGTGAATTTTCCTTTCAGCTAAGTTCTTCTAAGTAACTGCACTTTCCTGAAGTTAGCTGCACATTTTTTCTCAGACACTGTGCTCGGAGCTGATAAGATGACCAATGGAATGGTGAAGAAGCTCATGTTTAGATTTATTGCTATGACAGCCAAGAAGACTGATAAGATGCCACACATCCCATAATTGAGAGAGGCGTGTTTACAGGAGAGGTGGACAGGACAGGTGACTAAAACTGACCGAGTATTCCTTCCCATATACATCATACATCCTATATAAGAGGGAGATCATGAGGATCTCGGTCTCTTTGACCATGGACAGCATCTAAAGAGGACCCTGCCTGTCTGCCTGCGACCTTAGGCCCGAGACCCTGCATCCCTGAATCCAGTTCCGGTTTGCTGTGAAGTCCCATCCATGACTTCTGGGTGCCTGCCCTGCAACTGCTGAAGCCATGCCAGCTCCGCCCACTGCTCTACCCCGGGACATTCAAGTTTGGTTTTGTATATTTTATATCAAAAAAATCACCCTGACTTCCAGGAGGAGAGCCACGTGCAGAGCTTGAAGGACTTGCTTAGATGGCAGGAGACCCAGATGCAAGAAGTTTTAAAAAGCTATGAAAAGATTAGATGGCAGTGCTGGTAAAACTTCACAGTTAACAGCATATAAAAAGGTGTCAGATGCAATTAAGGATGGGTTGGAGGCAATTGGCAGGGAATATGAAAAATGGGGAAAACAGGAACAGGAGGGGGTGGAACTGGACCTCACTCTCAAGGAGCTCCAAATAAAAATGGAGCGAATACAAACATGGGCAAAGAAATGTGTAGAAGATGGGATGTGGTCAATAAGGGAAGCAGATGAATATTTGAGAGCGTGATATGGAAAAGGGCTAGAGACTGGGTCAGCAGATCGGTTCGCGAATATGCTTCGACTCACTGATCCACAGGGAAACACAAGGGAATTGTATAGCAGTGACAGTAATGATAATTTGGGTGCTACCCCTGTGCATCAGGGTAGAGATATTCCTCGACATCACTCTCATAATGCAGGGCAACAGTGGCAAGGGGTAATCAGGGATGCAACCATTGAAGGGATTATGTTACCTGGCAGTATTACAGCAATGCCAGTGCACATAGATAACAGAGGACAAAGGCAGTGGTCACCCTTCGATCGGAAAATGGTTAAGCAATTGCAAAGTGCAGTTATGCAATATGGTATGGATAATAAGCATGTGATGCAGCTAATCAATTCATTTTTCAAGGGGCAAGTACTAACTCAAACAGATATTAGGGCATTGATGGAGTTATTGCTTCCTCCAGCGGGGTATCTGCTGTTCTTGGACAAGTGGCAGGGGAAGGTGGAATTGGCAGCATTAGAAAATGTTCATTTACCAGCTGATGATCCATTACGATTAGCTAGCATGGACCAATTATTGGGTCGTGGACAATATGCGGATGGTGCTACTCAGGCAGCACTTCATCCAAGGATTTTGCAGCAAACGCAAGGGCTTGCCCTGGCGGCAGTGAAAGAATTACCAAATATAGGTAACCCTGTGCCACCCTATTCTACAATAAAGCAGGATCCTGGGTGTGGCAGGATGCAAACCCCCCTCTCTCCCCCTCCCTCCTTCATCATGGAAGGAGTAGACACATCTCCCTCTCTCTCTGCTACAGCTTCTTTTGTTTGGTCCCAGAGCACCCTGGCCAGGGCCGTTAGGAGAAGGGAGTGCCGAGGCACCAGGGAGCTGCTGGGCGCCCGCGGCCAGTGTGGGAGATGTTTGGAGGATTCAGGGGCACCCCCACAGCCAGGGTGGGGGTGCAGAGAAGCTTCTGGAATGCCTACAGTCAGATCTGATCAGCCAATAAAAAAAACAGGACTCTCGTTGAGACTCCGCCCATTGTCGTGAGTCTCTTGGAGCATGAGCGAGATGCTGCCACCGAGAGCCCACCCTCCCTGGGATGGAGACTCCGTTTGCCTTGCCGCCACGGGTGTGAGTAAAACTTCTCCTTGCGGGATTGCAAGTGTATTTATACTTTCCGTGCACATATGCACGTGTAACTTTCCGTGCTCAATATGAGCACGTGTAAAATTAATCCTCGCACAATCGCGAGTGTATTTTCCTCCCGTGCTTCCACATAAGCACATGTAACTTTCTGTGCACATTTGCATGCATACTTTCCATGTTTAATACAAGCATGTGTACTTTCTGTGCACATTTGCACGTGTAACTTTCCGTGCTCAATACAAGCACGTGTATAAATTATTTCCTCGCACAATCGCGAGTGTATTTTCCTCCCGTGCTTCCACATAAGCACATGTAATATTCCATGCACATTTGCACGAGTATTAACCCTCGCAGGATTGCGAGCATATTATAAATTTACCCTCTCAGAATCGCGAGTGTAGACTTTCCGTACTCACTATGAGTACGTGTATCTCTTTAAAATAATCCCACACCGTGTACAGGCAAGTGTGTACTTCTCCCGGACTCAGAGACGGCTCCGGCATTGTTTTGGGTGAAGCCATGTGCATGCACTCTATGGACCGCCTGTTGTATTAGTTGCTGCCCCTTAATAATTTTCCTCAACTGATATCCGCATCTATATTTAAGTCACTTTTGGAGTGCTAAAACCCTGTTTCTGACCGGTTTAATAAAAGTTGTTTTGGACCCTGTTGTCCCTTAAACTAACCTCGGGGTGCCTCCGTGACACTGGGGAACCCTATATGAAGTTTGTGGACCATTTAAAAGAAGCTATAGATGCTTCTCCTAACCTGACTCCAGAGGCAAAAGCTGCTATGGGGAAAGATTTGGCCATGATGAATGCAAACACCCAATGCCAACAGATATTAGCCGGCTTGGGGAAAACTGCTTCTCTGGCAGAGATGGTGGAAACTTGTACACGGGTACCGATTTTGCAACAGGAGGTAGAAAAGGCAAAAATACATGCTCAGGCTCATGCTGCAGCCTTGGCTGCAGCACTTAAGCCTGCAATGAAAGGCCGAAGCCCTTCTTCTCACGGCCTAGCATGTTTTACTTGCGGACAGACAGGACATATTAAAAGAAATTGCCCTCAGTACGCTCGGAGAGGGGGACCTAGTAATGGCACTAGCCAGTCGCCAGCTGCCCTCGATTATTCGTGCTTCAATGGCATGTGCAGTCGGTGTGATAAGTATGGACACCTAGCAGTGCAGTGTCGATCAAAATTTTAAAAAGATGGGACACCGCTGTCAGGAAACGGGAGGGCCAGCGCCAGGGGCTGGGGTGCGATGACACCACAATACCAGCCGAGAGGGGGAACAGCCATGGTTGCTTGTCCGAGCTCAGGGCAGCAACCTCAGGAAGCGCAGGTGTTGATCTGGCCGTGGGAACAGACGTCACAATAACAGACCAGTCTGTACATGTAGTTCCATCTACAGTAATGGGGCCCCTAGGGTATGGATTGAGTGCGCTTTTAATAGGCCACTCTTCTGCTTCAAGACAGGGATTGTTTGTTTTGCCTGAATTAATAGGCTCTGATTATGCTGGACCATTAGGCATTATGTTGCAAGTCTTAATGCCCACTGTGACTATTAAACAGGGGACCCGTATAGCGCAATTGGTACCCTTCAGAGTATGTGTCCCAAAGGCTTTAGATGCGGAAAGAGATCAGAAAGGTTTTGGCTCTACCGGAGCCCCTGTGGTTGCTTTCACAGAAAAACTGACTTTGGACAAACCATCTAGGGTAGTTTCCATATATGGGCCTGGAAGTGAGATTAAAAGAAAAAGAATGCTTTTAGATTCAGGCGCAGATGTGACAATTATCCCTCGCACTGATTGGCCTCCGTGTTGGCCTTTAGAAGCAGTAAATACCATGGTAGTGGGAATAGGGGGGGCCACTCCTACCCACATCAGCACACATATGGTTAAGATAAGAGGTCGAGGGCTTAGAGGCATGGGTATGGCCTTATGTTCTAAACACGACAATTGCATTATTAGGAAGAGATGTGATGTCTCAGTGGGGAATAGTCATGCAGTCACCTTTTTGATAATGGCCATTGCGGCGAGCGACACCCGGCCGAGTATGAAGCTGAGTTGGGAAACAAATGATCCTGTCTGGGTGGATCAATGGCCATTACCAAAAGAAAAGCTCGCACATTTAGAGGAGTTGGTTGAAGAGCAACTCCGTCTCGGACATTTGGTCCCTTCCACCAGCCCGTGGAATACACCTGTTTTTACTATCCAGAAGAAATCAGGGAAGTGGCATTTGTTACAGGACCTCAGGGCAATTAATGCAGTAATGAAAGATATGGGGGCACAGCAACCAGGTCTTCCTACCCCAACCATGCTTCCAAAAGATTGGGATATAACTGTCATTGATTTGAAGGATTGTTTTTTCACAATCCCGTTACACCCAGAGGATTGTGAAAAGTTTGCCTTTACTGTTCCAGTGCTTAATCACCAAGCTCCCACGAAAAGATATCATTGGGTAGTGTTACCTCAGGGAATGAAAAATTCTCCTACTATTTGCCAATGGTATGTAGATTTGGCTTTAAAGTCATTTAGGCAACAACGCCCTCAGATGATCATCTATCATTATATGGATGATATCCTTTTGTGCAATGAAAAGGAAATTAGTCAGGATACAATAATTCAGTTGATGAAGCAATTAGGTCAGTGGGGTCTGGTTGTGGCACCAGAAAAGGTACAGCGAACCGCACCATGGAAATATTTAGGATATGAACTAACTCAGGCCATGATTAGACCTCAGAAGCTTGCTATGAAAGCAAAGGTAGCAACCCTTCACGATGCAATGAAGTTGGTAGGGGACTTGCAATGGATAAGAAATGTTGTTGGAATTACAGATTTGCAACCGTCGTTTAGTCTCCTTCGTGGGGGACGAGACCCCCAAGAACCACGGTGCCTTACACCAGAAGCACAAAAAGCGCTTGAGCAAATTGCAAGAAAAATTTCACAGAATACTGCTCAGCAGATAAGATCAGAATTGCCTGTTACTTTTTATGTCTATAATACCAATAAGGAGGTGGCAGGACTTTTGGCCCAGTGGAGTACGGAAGAAAAAGATCCGTTGTTACTATTAGAATGGATATTTCTAAACAGTCTGTGGCAGATGCACACCCCCCTCCCCCTCCCTTCCTTCCTTCGATATGGAAGGTGCAGACACATCTTCCCCCCCCTCTCCTGCAATGGGGTTAACAGCTTCTTTTGTTTTAACCCCGGAACCCATTGATCAGGGTCATTAAGAGAGAGAAGGGATGGGGGCATAGAGGTGTCAAGGAGCAACTGGGTGCCCACAGCCAGAGTGGGGGTGCTTAGAAGCTTCAGGGAACCCCACAGCCAGAGTAGGGGTGCAGAGAAGTTTCTGGAATGCCTACAGTCAGATCTGACAAGGCTGTTTAAACAGGACTCCCAACGAGGCCAGCCGCCGGTTGTGCGGACCTCTTGGAGCGCAGGCCAAAGTCTGCAGCCAAGAGCCCTCCCCCTTAGGCAGGATGGCTGCCTAAGGTAATTTCCTGGGACCGGGATTCACCCCACCGAACCACGTGGGTGAGTGATAAAATTTTCTTTAATAATTCCTCACAGGATCACAGGTGCTTATTCCGTGCTTAAATATAAGCACGTGTATTTTCTTTAATAATTCCTTGCAGATTCAGGCAAGTGTATACTTTTCCTGGAGTCAGGGACGGCTCTGGCATTGTTTTTGGTGAGCCATGTGTATGCACACTGTGGATCTCCATTGTTAATATTTGCTGCACCTTTAATAATTACCTCGACTGATATTCGAACCTGTATTTATGTCACTATTGGAGAGCTAAAACCCCGTCTTCCACCAGCTAATCTGCTGCACTTTCTTTACTGAATAAAAGTTGTTTTGGACCCTGTTGTCCATCTAAACTATCTTTGGGGTGTCTCCATGACACAGTCAAAAACAAAAAACCATCATTCAAAGGTGGGAAGCCATTGCCCAAGTGGTAGTGAAAGGACTAAGCTGATATCTGACTTTGTCTGGGTCGTATGTTGCTAAAATTGTGATCCCCATTTCTCGCAATCTGTTTCAACAGATCCTTCTCAAACATGACAATCTTGCCTTAGCTCTTACCTGGATTCCGGTGCAGGTGGACAGTCATTATCCACCGTATCCCATATTTAAAACCAACCTCCCCTTGGAGCCTATGTCAATTGTTACTGAGCGTCCATTAGATGCCATAACCATTTCACGGATGTGAGTAGTCGCTCACGCAAAGGAGGTTTTGTATGGTTTGAGAACGGTCAGTGGCATTCACAGATTGTTGTGGCTGAAGGATCAGTTCAAATTTTAGAATTGCAAGCGGTGATAGCAGCATTACAAAAATGGCATAACTACCCAGTTAATCTGGTAGCAGATTCTCTTTATCTTGTGGGAGTTGTACAAAGAATACATAGAGCACTTTTGCAGCAAGTTTCCAACTCCTTGTATTTGAGGCATTATTAGATTTGTGGAACGTGTTAGATTATAGGACAGCGCCAGTATTTATAATGCATATAAATAGACATTCTAACCTACCAGGTGGGCTAGTAGAGGGAAACAGCATTATAGACAAACTCGTGGCAGTGAGAGATGTATCTCCTTTTGAACAAGCCAGACAAGCTCATGAGTTTTTCCATCAATCCTCAGCATCACTCCAAAAACAGTTTACCCTTACCAAGGAACAAGCTTGATCCATTATTGCAGCTTGTTCTGATTGTGCTCGCATAGTGCCTCTGCAACAAAAGGGAGTGAATCCTCGGGGCTTGCAGCCAGGCCAGTTATGGTAAACTGATATTACTGAATTTGCACTGTTTGGCCGACAAAAGTACATTCATTTGTCCATAGATACCTGTTCAGGACTGTTATGGGCTACAGCTTTGACCTCAGCAAATGCAAAAGCGGTAAAGTATCATTTATCACAAGTTTTTTGCCGTCATGGGAGTTCCTACACAGATCAAAACAGATAATGGCCCCACATATCGTTCTGATACACTTGCAACCTTCCTCGTCCAGTGGAAGGTAC
Organism: Patagioenas fasciata; assembly: GCF_037038585.1. Classification (NCBI taxonomy): domain Eukaryota; kingdom Metazoa; phylum Chordata; class Aves; order Columbiformes; family Columbidae; genus Patagioenas; species Patagioenas fasciata. The sequence continues at coordinate 37,680,406 of NC_092559.1, forward strand.
AACACCTGTTTGGAGTCCCTTATAATTCTACTGGCCAGGCAATTATTGAGCGTGCACACCACGCCTTGAAAAATCTTTTGTCTGTTTTGAAAAAACAAGGGGGAATTGGTGTGAGTCCAGAAGAGGTTTTGATGAAGACATTGTATGTGCTGAACTGGCTTAATCCTAAAAGTGAGATTGAAATGGAACCTGTTGTTATGCACCATATCAAAAATGTCAAAGATTTTTCTGAAAATGGACCTAAGGTTAGTGTGTTTAATGTGACAACACAACAATGGGAAGGTCCTATGTCATTAATAACCTGGGGAAGGGGATATGCTTGTGTTTCTACAGGTAACCATAAAATTTCGTGGATCCCAGCAAAGTGGGTAAGACCTTGGTTAGCTAACAAAGAAACCACTTGCAATGATGATGACTCTTAACCTCAGAGGTGTTATCGCTTTTAGCAATGGATGTAGCCAGTGTTGAGCATACCACTTCGCAAAACAGAGCAGCGTTTAATTTTTTGTTATTGGCCATGGTCACAGTTATGAAGACTTTGATGGTATGTGTTGTTTGAATTTAAAAAACATTCAGAATCTATGCATAAAAAGATTAAAGATTTGCAGAACATGAAAATAACAGAAGATGTTGGGTTTTTTGGGTTGGATGCTTTGTTTGGTTAAAAGGAATATTGAAAACAGGTCTTTTCTTGTTAATTGTAATTGTATTAGCTTTAATGTTCTTACCCTGTATTTCGCACTGTCTTCAAAGAATGATACAGCGTATTGTTAACATTGTATTAAATTAAAGGGGGGGAGATGTAGTGGCAGAGCCCCCCCACCGGGGGGATGGGGTTGTCGCTGGCCTGGCTGAGAGGTGAAGCCAGAGACAAAAGAAACAAAAGGAACCCTATAAGAAGGTAACAACCAATGAACAATCACTGACACGCGCGTGCAGAGCGTGTGGACAGTGCATGCAGCCTATCACGTTATTGTATAGCACGTGCTGTAACCAATCACATTGTTGCAAGGTATGTGAACGGGGCAGCTCTGGTATAAAGCTAGCCCAGTCGGACAATAAAGTTGAACTCTGTGAACATCATATTGATGTGTCAGGTTCCATCTCTTGCATGGAAAAGCAACAATGAGCCTCAAAAACTCAAGTACCAGCACATCCAAACCCAGCTCATCCTGTGAACCCTGCATGATGGGGTGGTGGAGACCCTCCCCCAGGGTGTAGAGGGCGGGACAGGGGCACAGGAAATGCCAAAGGGTCCATCCCTGGTGGGAACAGCCACAGGCAGTGCCATCTCTGCAGGGTGCGTGCATGTCCCCAGTGGCGGGTTATAGGGCCGTGGGTGCATATGCAGTCCCATTGTGGAGGTCCCAGGGCTGAGGTGCCCCCATGCATGTGGCTGTGGGTGTACTAAGGTACACCCTGACCGATGAACCTGGTGACCAGGCCAACCAGAGCAGCAACAAATATTCCTTAGCTGTATCCCAAGATGAGAACCAGAAGGCCAACCACCTCAAGGGTATTTATGGCTATGGATGATCCTTCTGCACCTCTCATGGGAAACCTGCATGCTCGACTACTCCTCCGAAGTGTCTATATACCAACACATGTAGCATGGGGAATAAACAGGAAGAATTAGTTATCTATATGCGGTCACAGGGCCATGATCTTTATGCAGTTACAGAGACATGGTGGTGGGATAGCTCACATGACTGGAATGTTGTCATGGAAGGCTATGTACTTTTTCAGAAAAACGGGCCAGCAAAGCGAGGTGGAGGAGTTGCACTTTATGTGAGACAGCAACTCCAATGTATCAAACACTGCCTGGGGGGGATGAAGAATGAGTAGAGTCCTTATGGGTAAAAATTAAGGGACAACTTAACAAGGGTGACAATATTGCAGGTCTTTACTACAGGTCACCTGATCAGGAAGAGGAAATTGATGAGGCCTTCTACAGATAGATTAAAGTAGTCTCGCAATCACAAACCCTGGTTCTCATGGGGGAATTCAATCACCCTGACATCTGCTGGAAGCCAAGACAGCTAAGCACGCACAGTCCAGGAGATTCCTACAGATCATTGATGACAACTTCTTGACACAGGTGGTGGAGGAGCCAATGAAGAGAGGTGTGCTGCTGGACCTTTTCCTAACAAACCAAGAAGAAGTGGTTGAAGATGTGAGGATTGGGGGCAACCTCGGCTGCAGCAACCATGAGATGGTGGAGTTCAGGATCCTGCGTGGAGGAAGCAGGGAAATAAGCAGGATTGCAACCACGGACTTCTGCAGGTCAAACTTTAGCCTCTTCAAGGTCCTACCTGGAAGAATGCCATGGGTTAGGACTCTAGAAAGTAGGGGGATCCAAGAGAGTTGGTTAATATTCAAACATCACTTCCTCCAAGCTCAAGACTGATGCACCTCTATGAGCAAGAAATCAAGTAAGGGAGAAGATGGCCAGCATGGATGAATAAGGAACTCCAGTAAAAATTCAGGTGGAAGGAGGATGTTTATGTAATTGGAAAAATGGACAGACCACCTGAGAGGAAGATAAGGTGACTGTTAGAGTGGGGTGATTAGAGACGACGCATACCAGGACGCAGACAGAAATTCACGCAGAGGCAGAGATCTTGTTCAGGAAGGAGCGCAGAGCCTGGCCAAGCAGAGAGCTGATCTAGGCCTAGCCTGCCTTCTTTATTCACCATTGATGATTTATAGGATTTACAGGTACAGGCCTGGACTAAGATGTTTACAAAAAGGTGCTTTTCCACTAATTGTTATTAAGAACACACTAAACTCATGCGATGTTTGTCTCACTTGTTTTTCCACTCGTTCGCAGATCAGGCCCAAGGACATTCACACATCCCATGCACTTGGGGGCGGTTATCTGGCCCGAGATACCATTCTCACGAGTCTGGGCTATAACTTTTTACAATTACGAGAAACGTACTTCAAAGTAATCTCTCCAAGGCCCTTTATATATTATTATGTTATTATGTCTTTGACCGTCCACATGGTCATGTTAGTATTGATCTTCCTTTATCATCCAGATGGCTGGAACCGCACATCTTGCCTTCCCACATTTTACTTTCCAACATTTCCCTCTTTTTTGTTTTAAACATCAGGTTCTCAATGAGTGCAGTAAGGACCCTGGCTTTGTTCTTCTTTGCATTCTGTATCATTCTCCAGATGATTCGGAGGACTACAAGAAAATACATCACACAAGCATATCCAATTCCTACAAAAACCCATATATGCAGATTGAGAGCTGAAAATGAAGTTTTAGGGTCTAATCGCTTTATGCTATCAGATAATGTTAGCCATTTTGACTTACAGTCCTAATTCCTACAAACTATGTAATTATTTTTCAGGGTACTAGCTAAATCCTAAATCAGGCCTTACACATTAGCTAAGACTGTTATTTTACTTCATAGCACTCATAAACACTATAATTCAATTTCAACAGTATTACACATATTTAGCACTCTGATAACAGAAAATACAGGTTCAGATATCAGCTAAGGAGATTATTTAAAGACAATATCATAAGAATAATGAGGATCCACAATGTGCATGTAGTCACTCGCAAGAAACAAAACTAGAGGTCTTTTACTTCAGGGTACTCACAAGAAATAGTCACTCACTCAAATAAAGAAGTGAGGTATCATTAATCCCAGGAAGTTTCCTTAGATGGTGTTCCTGTCTAAGGAAAGGACTCCAGTTTACAGACCAGCAGCTCCGAGAAGACCACTCAAAGGGTGTCTTCGGCGGGAAGCCCGTTTCATTGTTTGGCCAGATGTGGTTGTGGGCATTACAACATAGTCCAGAAGCTTCTCAGCTAGTCTGGGCACCTCCTTTGTTAAGGACCCTGTCAATTGACCGAGGGTCCCACCCCTCCTGACCCATCAGTTGGTAGAGGTGAAGTTTATTGACAACACCTTGGTACCATTCTAGGTGTATACATGTGGGGACAGGCACAGTGAGGCACAGAAGGTGCTAAAGAGCCATCAACCTCCAAATTGAAAGCTCCCGATTTCAGGGGAACGTGTACTGCCTCACAATCCAGCCTGTGACCACAGTCATCTGACAAACTACTTTGGAGTGGTGGTGCAGTCACCTCTTGCCTCCAAAGTCAAAAGGGGGCATTCTGTTGGTGAGTTTGAATGTCCACTGTGGATCATCATACCTTATGTGTCATTTTCTTGTTGCAAATCAACCTACAATAGAACAGAACAATACAAATTACAACTACTACAGTTATTAACAAATATTGGAGAAAACTGGTTAGCCATACTAATAAGGAAAACAAATGCATTGAAAGTTTTTTCACCAGTTAGTCCCCAGTGCAAATAATGTAAATCTGTATCATTCTGATATGCTAGTGCCTCTTCGTTTGGTCTCTTCTGTTTCTTTGTTGCCCTCTGCTGCAGGGACAGATGCTGTATCTCTGGCATTAGGTCCTGCATCATGTTTGTCCAACTCATAGAAAGGTTTAACATATTTTGCAGGAAACCACTTTGGTCCTGTTGGAAGAAGAACACAAGTATGCTCATTCCCCAGGTGATTAACTCTACAGGCCCTTGCCACTGACTGTTTTGCAGGGGATCCCAGTATAAAAGCTGTGGTCTCTGAGACAGTGAATCTGGAACACGGAAGTGTTTTTCCACTGCTGTGATAGAGGAGGGAGGCATAGTACGATTCAAAAAAATTAAAGTATATGTTGCATTGTCTAATTGTTCTTGAGGTGTCATATTCCCCTTTTTTTGTTTTAATAACATCCGTTTTAACATGGAGTGCACCTGTTCAATGATAGCCTGTCCAGTGGGAGAATGTGGAATACCTGTGAGATGTGAAACACCCCATTGCTGTAAAGAATATTGCATGGATCTAGCAGTGTATCCAGGACCATTGTCAGTTTTAATCTGTTGTGGTACTCCCAGCGTAGCAAAACAGCGGGTCCAGTGACGCTGAATATCTCTGCTTTTCTCACTTGTATGCGCAGATGCACAAAGCATACCTGAAAAAGTATGTATAGAAACAAGGACATATTTCAAACGGCCAAAAGATGAAACACATGTAACATCAGACTGCCAAATGTCATTAGCTGAGAGTCTGCGAGGGTTAACTCCAAGGGAGGGCGAGCTTGTAATCAGACCTTGACATTCCCGGCAAGAGCACACTATGTCTCTCGCTTGCTTGAGAGTGAGAACAAACATCTTTTTTAAGGTAGCAGCAATCTGATGGAAGAAAGCACGTGAAGCCCTGGTAGACTGGAAACAGACTGTAGCTACAGTCTAAGAATCTTCAATTGCATTGCCTTCAGTTATGGGACCTGGTAAGGCTGTATGAGAGCGTATATGAGTAACAAACAGTGGGTGTTTGTGAAGCTGTAATGCAGTTTGCAATGATACAAACATATCAATAAGTTGCTGTTGTGAGATTTCTTTAAGAAAAGTGGAGGGGATCTGCTGCAGGACCTTGACTACGTACTCAGAATCACAAACCAAATTTAGAGGTTCCTCCCTAAAAAGCTCTAAGGCATACAAAACTGCACCAAGTTTCACTAATTGGGTTGAGCCTTCAACAATTTTAACAGAATTATGCCAATTGTTATCTTCACGCCAGACCACTACAGCTTTATGAGACTTCTCTGAACCATCAACAAAAACTGTGCGAGCATTTGGGATAGGACCGAATACAAGTACGGTCTGTGGTCTGATGTCAAAGACACGCAGATTTTGAAGCAATTTACATTTAGGCATGCCAAAAGCTATGCTGTTAAGAAAATCAGCTAGCGCAATTTGCAAGGACAGAGATTGTGAATAAAAAAAAAAAATCAAAATCTGCTTTCACAAAAGGTACATATATGACAGATGGATCACAGCCTACTAAAGCCTGAATCCATTCTCTGCCTTTTTTGATCAGAGTAACAATCAATTCCAGGGGCTCAGTAATAGTTTTACGAAAAGAATTGGGCAAAAAAATCCATTCCAAGTATATCAGTCTGTATTCTCATCATACTCTCCCACAATAGCCACAGGTTGTTTCTATGTTGTAGCTATAGACAAATCTGCAAGTCCAGTTGAATGCAGTTAGTTTGTAAGGTTGTCATAAATTTATTCATCAAAGTTTCTAACTCCGTTTTGGCTGTCATATTTATTGGATATTGTTTTCCCTTACCGGATCGAAGTCCTGTTTCAGTTCTATCAGCGTAGGGTTTGCTTTACTGATACTTTGGTTGCCCATACTAGTGGAAATACAGCATCCAAAATTTCCTTGGAGATTTCTCACTTGCAGCAAGCAGATCTGCACCATCCAAGCAGATTCTTGTAGGACATGAAACTAAACAGAATTCTCAGAAAACGTTATTTGAGATTACAATTTACTTAACAAATCTTAACCCAAGAGGGGTATAGGGCTTTCTGGCAAATACAAGAATTCAGCTGCTAAAACTTTGTTCCAAATTTAGCATTCCATTGGTTTCAAAAAATGGTCTTTCTTTCTTTCCCACAATCTCAAAAACTAGCATGGTGAATTTACTAAGAAGTCTCTTACAACTAGTTACCACAAGATAAGTCTATTAAAAGATTTTTGGTTTAATTTCCCAGTTTCATTAGAACTACGGATCTGCTAGGGATGCATTTAAATTTCACCCTCAGACACCTCCATTCAGTATTACAACATTGCTGCAGTGGGGGGGAAGAGAAAACCCCCCTTTCACTGCTTTAAAAGCGGGAAGCCAGGTTTTTCTTTTTTTTTTTTTTTCTTTTTCTTTCTCTTCTTGCTGCAATTTAGATACAGGCAAGGCCACGCAGGTGGCGTTATTTGCTGGTGCTAAGTGGGAGCTGTCTGGGAGCTGCCAGGGAGCTAAGTTTATCTTGCAGCTTGACACAGGCCTGAAATTTATATTGAAACAGTACAGCACAGGCCTGGGATATTTTACTTTTTTATTTTCCCATTTCATTCCAGCCATAATACACTCCATATGCAATTCTAATTAGCTGAGCAATAGTTACATTCCTCAGCCCCGTTTACCATTTGCAACGTCTTACAGATGTCAATAAACAGCATATTAACTATCAATCCATTACTTTCATTTTCCTAGATCCAAATCAGGTCATATTCTAGCAACTTTTCAGTACAACCTCCTTCGAGTTCACATCCATCATAGCATTCAGTTTTCTTTCCCATACTTCCAACAAACACATAAATTCAATGCGAATCAGAGTTTAACTACTTAAATTCTTTTCTGGTTTCAAAATTATTTAATAGCAATAAGAGCAATTACTCTAATGTATAAGGATGCATCCTAAGGGAGAGCAAGGTGGTATTTTAGTAGTGGAACCAGTTCCCATTTTGTAATTATCTCCCTAAACAAAATTTTACCATTACATTCATGCAGTAAAGAACTAAATTACTCATGATCTTCTGTATTATCACAAAACGCACATTTTGAGTCCATGGATTCTCATTATTTAACAGTCTATGAACTTACTGTACCATATAACAGACAAAGACCTATTAAACTGTAATATGCTTAAACAGATACCTACAAAGAAAACAGGTTAATAAGGAAAAGTATCTTGCAGAGTTCAGCAAGTGTTCTATGACTTGTGTGTTATCAGTTAATTCTCTCCCAGCTTGTTGAAGTTCAGACCATTCCTCCTGTAAAACTGTCTGAAATGATTCAATGATCTGTTGTAGAGTTTTATTTTTGTCCTACTCTTCTCGCTTTAGAAACAACAAAGTGTTATACTTCAAGGTTCTATTCTCTGGACACTTTTTCAATCACTAACATGACCGTCCAGATCGTCATGTTAGTATTGATCTTCTTTTATCATCCAGATGGCTGGAACTGCATATCTTGCTTTCCCACATTTTACTTTCCAACATTAGAGTATGCAGGGATGTTGTGAGGAAGACTAAGCTCCACTTGGAATTAAAACTGAACAGGGATGTCAAGGACAAGAAGAAGGGTTTCTTCAAATGTATCAGCAGCAAAAGGAAGATTAGGGAAAATGTAGGTCTGCTGCTGAATGAGGTGGGTGCCCTGGTGATGGATGATACAGAGAAGGTGGAATTACTGAATGCCTTCTTTGCTTCCATCTTTACTGCTAAGACTTCAGGAATCCCAGATCCTAGAGGCAGGACAAAGGAAGACTTTCCCTTAGTTGAGGAGGATCAGGTTAGAGATCATTTAGGCAAGCTGATCATCCACAAATCCATGGGCCCTGATGGGATGCACTCACAAGTGCTAAGAGAGCTGGAAGATGTTATTGCTAAGCCACTCTCCATCATCTTTGTGAGGTTTTGGAGAAAAGGAGAGGTGCCTGAGGACTGGAAGAAAGACAATGTCACTCCAGTCTTCAGAAACGGCAAGAAGGATGACCCAGGAAGCTACAGGCCAGTGAGCCTTGCCTCCATCCCTGGAAAGGTGATGGAACAACTGATTCTGGATGTCATCCCCAAGCATGTGGAGGAAAATAAAGTTATCAGGAGTAGTCAGCATGGATTCACCAAGGGGAAATCATGTTTGACCAACGTGATAGCCTTCTATGATGGCATGACTGGCTGGGTAGATGAGGGAAGAGCAGTGGATGTTGTCTACCTTGACTTCAGCAAGCCTTTTGACACTGTCTCTCACAACATCTTTACAGGTAAGCTCGGGAAGTGTGGGTTGGATGAGTGCACAGTGATCCATCTATCCATCGATCATGAACTGGCTGGATGACTGTCGCGGGGTGTAATTTAGGGTTCTGCTTACTGCAGAACAATGTTTAGGTTTCTTTAAAGAGAAGTGCAACTTAAAAGAGTTCGGTGGCAGGTTCACTCTATTATTTACTGCATGGGGGAAATATGCCAAGCCAAATGCGGCTTACCTTCTCTCCAGATGCCTGTACCCATTCACGAAGCAAACTTTCAGGCACCTTCCCTCCCTGATAAACATATGCAGAGCAGACTTTCAGGAGACAAAATTATTAGAAAAATAAAATTTAATGGAGTAGAATAGAAGAAGGGCTGGCTCAAGCTGGGTACCTGCACAGAGATCTGCCTGAGCATAGAAAACTACAAACTTTTATATCTTTACAGACCATTCACACCAAGATCCAGTCCAACAGCAGGTTCTTTGCTACCCATTGGACCCTTTTTCTCTGACTCCATGTGGGCCTTTGTTTTGTTCAGTTGTAGACATTGGTTTTGGTCCATATCCTTGAAGGTGATATTTAGTCTGGATAAATCCTTTCTTCTCAGCGAAGTGAAAAATAGGCCCCACTTTTCAGATGTCTGTAATGTCTCTCCTTTAGCCTTGGATCGTTGTTTTCCCAGAGAGTTCCATTTTCCCAGCAAAATGCAAGTTAGACTTTATCTTGGAGGCGTTTAGTGTAGTCTGCAGTTGATTTTAGTAAACACGAGCTTAAAATTTTAGCAAATCTAGTCTACCAAGTAATATGAATCAAAGAGTATATTAAAAATCATACAACCGTATATTTCTAAATAATCCATTACATTCAGTGTGCATCTACTTAAACTAAATTATTAATATTGAACTTGAATTGGGCTCATCCACTGACCTCTGAGTAGTAAAACCATTGCCATACAGCTCACTTATTTAGCAGGGAGAGCTCAAAGTGGACTCATCTAGGCTGTTGTATTTATAGAATGAAGTGGTTTACTCATAATCAAATTGCATACAGTAGGAAAAGTATGCACGAGACTCTCTGCACCCACAAGCCACCAGCATTCAATATGCCATTCTGCTTCCTTGTGAGTATCCTAGAAGGAGTTCTTGGCCTGGCTGCATCTCAGGTCCTTATCTCCTCTGGAGCCTGGACCAAACTGCTGCTGGTTTGGCGGGGGGGGAAGGATTGAGTGCATCCGCCATAACAACAGAGTTCATAGGGTTGTGGTCAATGGTGCAGAGTCTGACTGGAGGCCTGTAGTTAGTGGGGTTCCCCAGGGCTCAGTACTGGGTCCAGTCCTGTTCAAAAATGACCTGGATGAAGAGACTGAGTGCACCCTCAGCAAGTTTGCTGATGAAAAAAACTGCAAGGAAGGCCTGACACACCAGAAGGTTGTACTGCCATTCAGCGAGACCTGGACAGACTGGAGGACTGGACAGGGAAGAACCTAATGAAATTCAATGAGGGCAAGTGTAGGGTCCTGCACCTGGGGAGGAATAACCCCAGGCACCAGTACAGGTTATGGGTTGACCTGCTGGAAAGCGGTACTGCAGAGAACGACCTGGGAGTCCTGGTGGACAACAGATTGGCTATGAGCCAGCAATGTGCCCAAGAAGGCCAATGGTAGCCTTGGGTGCATTAAAGAGAGTGTGACCAGCCCCACACCATTTCTTTCTTGTAAGATAAAAAAAAGCTAACATACAAAATAAAAATCCCCAAACATAGTAAAATAACAATATTACTAAAAGGCAACTTTTACTTCCTCCCCCTTTTTTTTTCTTTAAAAAAAAAAAAAAAAAGAAGGGATGATCCACCAGTGCTGATCTGGTGCTCTTTCCCATAGGTGTCAGTAGCTTTCCATGCATAAATGTTCATTGTTGTCTTTAAAACGAGGGGTACAGTGCCAGTGGTGGTAGTTTCAGGAGGGCAGGTCATCTGGTTTTGTGGAGCAGGGTTGCTGGGTCCTTGTTTTACCTTTTCTCTGGAAGAATAGCAGGGGCTTGGGGACAGAAAGTAGTAAGTCAGAGGCAACCCATTGAACTCATTTTTGGCTGAGTCTTGGACCACCTCGGCAGTGGAGAATTGATTTTAAAGGAATCAAGAGGAAAGGCGATCAGCAGACCCCCTTGACAGTTTCTGTGAGTCTCTTTAAATGAACGCACTGGCTGCCCCCTGACTCACTGACTGGGGGTGGCAGGTCTGTTATCCGCCCTCAGGAACAGTGGGCATCTGAGGGATAATCACTGTCCCACCAGCTCAGGGCTCTGCTTCCATGCCCCCCCAAGCAAGCAGTTCATTTTTATGGGGTGCCTTCCATGCCCTAATAAGCTTTTACAAGGCCAGGGTAGACATTCCATCTATTACATCTTGGGGAATTCCCTTCTCTATTCCCTCAGCCCACAAAAGGTTTCTCTTTGTCTCTGGGACACCTAGGGGACAAGTTCGATTTACCTGCTATTCCACTCTTGGTACAGCAGTTTTCGTTTTTGTGACTCCCCCTATCAGACCCATGCTACCACAATTAAGTTCCTGAGCCACCTCCACCCAAGTGACAGCTCGACCACCCTGGGAAACACACCCCCTCCACCCCGTGGAGACGACGCATCCCCCAAAAGGTCCCGCAGCCGCACTGCACGCAGTTTCAGTGGGTCAGGAGGCCTGACAGGATCTACATTTACCAACACTGGGGAAGGCTCTTGGGGCTCTTGTGAATTAACTGGGGACAGGTGGACTTCTGTAAATCTTCAGTTAGGTGATTTACAGCGGGGGTTTCAATGCATTCTGGGTCTCCCCTTTCTAAAGGGTCCAGCTCCCCCTCCCAATAGGCAGCTCGTTGAGTTAACAACTCTCTTTGATCATTAGCAGTCAGAAGCACACCAGGCTCTGAATACCCTTGTGCTTCCTTCTCTGAGAGCAAAATTTCATCGCCACCAGTTAAAACACATTCTGTTTCCGTTTCTTGGGCTAAGTTACTATATTTCTCCTGAATCTCTAATAAGTTGGCCACAGGGTGGCAACTTGCAGAGCCACCCCCCCCCCCCGCCCCGCTTGGCTGTTATCAGTAGACTCAGTTTTAATGAGGGGCCTCATTGTTGCCTGCTTGTTCTTGGGATAAGATACTTCCCGGGTGATTTCCAATTATTTTGGTGGATACAGGAGTTTAAGACCCTCTTCCTCAGCCGCTTGTGCTGGGCTGGTAAAACCGGGCTCACTGTCTGGAACAGAATCAAGATTTGTCTGGTAATATTTTGCCTGCTTATATTCTTCCAATTCAGATTGTAAGATTTTCTCCCGGTCTAATGCATCTAACAGAGCTGTAAGGAGCTGCTGAGTGGTATTGCATTCTGCAGCTAACTGGTCCTGTAGGACCTTTACCGTTTCTTGCTCTGTTTGTTTGTCCAGGTGCCTGGTGCTTTGAGCTGCCCCCGGGGCTGCTCCTAGCACTGAGCACGCTGTGGCTTTACCCTTGAGTAAATCCAAACACAGAATATTTGTGAGAGTCCCAGTTACTAGCAGATCCCCCTTATTTTCAGTGAGCCATCTGAAATATATCCATTCGCCGTCCCCCGGCTCACTTACTGGGGACGGCGAAGGAAGTTTCCCGGCTTTGAGGGGCTGTTGAATTTCTCTCTAGGAGCTGTGGGAATGACTGGCACGGCTGACACCTGAGTTACAGGGGCCGTGGGGGTGTATTGCTTTCCTGGTTGATCTGTATCTTCTGATTTACACATCTTTACAAGCAGCTGTAAATTGGGGAAGGGCAAGCCATCCATCACTTCTCGGGGAATACCTTTATCCAGTCCTAATTTCCAACACTGATGCCTCAAACCTATCCCCATAAATTTCTTGTCTCGGGGGCGAGGGAATTTTACCTCTGTTTCAGTTCGGCACACCGCTACTTGAGACTTAACCTCTTTTCCAATGAAACCCATACGCTGGTCATAATTAATCAACTCCCGTGCAACCTTCCCCCAAGAGAGACTCGGTCCAGCCTGAGCCTTACAACCCCCTGCCCAGTTTCTTTTTCTTTCTGGGCAGCTATCAATGCTGCTCCCAAAACAGCACAGATCATGGCTTTACCTTTTCCAAGTTTAAACCTGTGTTGGTTTTTTTTTTTTGCCAAGTCCCTTATTCGCTGAGTTACAATATCTGGAGACAACCAACATCCAGAGGCCCACTTAAGACCCTCAGGGGTCAGGCAAGGCTTATAATCTTTTAGTAAATTCAACAGCAGGGAGCAGTCCAGGTCTGGCTTAACCTGGGATGCCATGACCCACTGCTGGAGAACGCGGCACAGACTAATCAGTCCTCCTTTGAAACCTCTGGCTCCTATCCCCCCTCTAAACTGCTTCTCACAGAATATCCCACTTCTGACACCAAATAAAACTGTCCCAACCCAACAGATGGGATGAGGGATGAGTTAACTCTGAACGCGACACACGCCCTTACTCAACAGATGAGACCAGGTGTGAGTTAACTCTGGGTTAATTCTGTGCAGTTACGTGAAGTGAATGACAGACAATCACTCCAGGGGTCCTATTTAATTATGAGTTTTACTAGAAGCACGTGTTGGAATATTAATAACAGCGAATAGTGGCTTGGCAAAAGTATTTTGTGATATCACAGAACTTATCAATACGTTAACAGCAAGAGTCCTTCTACTAGCAATGTATTGGCAACCATTAGTAGCTATAACACAAAATTTAACAAGAATCCAACAGCAGAGCTTAAGATGATGTTACTCTTATATGTTGAAAAGGAAAAGAGAGAAAGAAAGTGGTAGAGAGGGAAGGAAAACTAAGGTATAAGAAAGAGAGAAAGAGAGTAATATATCACCAGTCACAGAAGGAGAGACACAGAAATAGGGATATAGAAAAATGGAGAGAAGGAAAGAGCAGAGAGAAAGGAAGAAAGAAAAGGGTAAGGGATCTAGCCACTCTTACGGCTCCGCAGCATGGATGACAGGACTTGTACGATGTTGTATGGCCTCCGGTGTCCCGCAGGGAGGATGCTGGGGTTTGTAGTTCAGGAGCGCAGCACCCTCCGGTGTCTGGTCTGGTTCCCGCGGCGAGGCTGGTGCACGGAGGGTCCTGAGGGTGAGTTCCCTGTTAGTGCTGTTTTAGGTGAGCTTTTTTATAGCTCTCAGAGTAGAGGAAAGTCTGGGGGGAAGGGGTGATTGTGAAAGATTGTCAAGTCTCGACAAATCCTGGGCCATGTTGAAGGGTCTCAGCTTTTCCCCTTTCTTTGCCAAGCTGGGCATATCAGAAGATGGAGCTATGTGCCCTACAGCTCATCCCCTACCTCCGGTATCAGCCAGCCAGCGTGGTCTGTGGCTCGTTAGCTTGTCGTTGATATGTAAATTGCAGTTCACCCTATACTGAATGTGTCATCCGTTGTGGCTGGATGAACTAGTTTCGCCACAATGTTTTCAGCCATTATCCTTATCAATACACAACAGAGGTTATCCTTCCCCTCTACTCTGCCCTGGTGAGGCTGCATCTGGAGTACTCTGTCCAGTTCTGGGCTCCCCAGTTTAAGAAGGAAATGGAAATACTGGAGGAAGTCCAGCAGAGAGCTACAGAGATGATTAGGGGTCTGGAGTATCTTTGTTATGAGGAAAGACTGAGAAAGCTTGTTCTTTTCAGCCTGGAGAAGAGAAGGCTGAGAGAGGACCTTATTTATACTTATAAAGATCTCAAGGGTGGGTGCCAAGAGGATGGGACCAGACTCTTTTCAGTGGTGCCCAACGACAGGATGAGGGGCAACGGGCACAGGCTGAAACATAGGAGGTTCCATCTGAATACGAGGAGAAGCTCATTTACTTTGACGGTGCCAGAGCACTGGAACAGGCTGCTCAGAGAGGTTGTGAAGTCTCCTTCTCTGGAGACATTCAAAACCTGCCTGGACGCATTCCTGTGCAATCTGGTCTAGGTGAACCTTCTTTAGCAGTGTCGCAGAGGAGTAATTTAGGGTTCTGCTTACTGCAGAACAATGCTTAGATCTCTCAAATAGAAGTGCAACTTTAAAGAGTTCATTGGCAGGTTCACTCTATTATTTACTGCATGGGGGAAATATACCAACCCAAATGCTGCTTACCTTCTCTCCAGGTACCTGTGTCTGTTCATGAAGCAAACTTTCAGGTGTCTTCCCTCCCTGATAGCCATTCGCTCTAGAGTCTATATTTTAGAACTCCAGAGGCAAACTTTCAGGCGAGACCTGATAACCATATGCAGAGCAGACTTTCAGGAAACAAATTCTCAGAAAAAAAATTTAATGGAGTAGAATAGCAGGAGGGCTGTCTCAAGCTGGGTACCTGCACAGAGGTTCCGACCTGAGCATAGAAAACCATAGACTTTTATATCTTTACAAACCATCCATACCATGATTCAGTCCAATAGCAATATTTCACTTTGAGGCCTTCTTACATCTCATTGAATCTTTTTTGCTGATCTCATATGAGCCTTTATTTTGTTTTGCCATAGACATTTTTTATGGGCCATAGCCTTGCAGGTACTGTTTTGTCTGAATAAATACTTTCTTTTCAGTGAAGTGCAAAATAGACCTCATTTTGCAGATGTCTGTAATGTCTCTGTGTTAACCTTGGAATCATTATTTTTCTGCAGTCAGTTCCGTTCTTCCCAGCAAAGTGCAAACTAGGTCTTATCTTGCAAGTGTTCAGTGTAGTTTATAGTTGCTTTTGGTAAATATGAGCAGAACTTTCCAGCTTATGATTTTAGCAAATCCAGCTTACCAAGTAACATGAAGCAAAGAGTATATTAAAAAACATACTACTTTATACCGCTAAATGATTCATTATATTTGGTGTGCATCTACTTAAACTAAATGATTAATATTGAACTTGAATTGGGCTCATCCACTGACCTGTGAGTAATAATACCATTGCCATACAGCTCTCTTATTTAGCAGGGAGAGCTCAAAGTAGGCTCATCTAGGCTGCCATATTTATAGAATGAAGTGGTTGACTTGTAGCCAAATTGCATACAGTAGGAAAAGTATGCACAAGACTCCCTGTGTCCACAATTCATCAGTGTTCAGTGTACTGTTCTTCTTCCTTGTGGGTTTCCTAGAAGGAGTTCTTGACCTGGCTATGGCTCAGGCCCATACCTCCTCTGGAGCCTGGACCAAACTGCTGCTGGTTTGGCTGGGAGGGGGTTGAGTGCATCTGCCACAGTAGGTGCATTGGACTAGATGATCTCCAGAGGTCCCTTCCAACCCCAACCATTCTGTGATTCTGTGATTCTCTGGGTGAAAGGCCCCCTGCCTTGAACAACTCACCCTGCGTCTTCATCATGGATAACCCCTCCTGTGAGAAAAATTGGTGTACCAGGTCCCCACATCCCTTGGTCCCCAGCACCCTTCCCTGTGGGTGTATGGCCACCCGGTTCCCACAGGCAGCTGGACCATACTGACATCCCTTCCTGCCTGCAGCCCCCTCTCCATGATGGTCATCCAGGGTTTGGGCACTGGCCTCACCTTCATCATATTCAGCATTTCCAGCTTCCTCATCTTCAGGTCAGTTGGGGCTGGGGAGTGCCTCTGCCTGAGCACCCCTCAACCTGGTGGGGGAGTGGGCAGGACAGGGGCCTGCAGGGACCTGACCCCCATGTGCCTCCCAGGAAGCTTATGTTGGAGAAGGAGCTTGCCAGAATGCTCAGGAGGATCTGCTGGGATGAGCTGCCATTTGAGAGCCCCGAGCAGTACCACAAGGCAGCAGGCAGCTGTCTCACCCTGTCCCTGGTTGAGCTGCCAGTCCTGGGGTACCACCTTCCTCCTGACCCTGTGCCACCCTCCCTTCCTGCACAACACTCCTCCCTTACAAGGCTGCATCATGTTGATCCCCTACACAACCCTTCCTCCCTCCGTAACTCTACATTCCCTATAAAGCTACATTTCATCCATCTCCTATGTGACACTCCATCCCCTACACAACTCTGAATCCTCTATAGAGCACCAGACCTCATCTGTCCCCTATGCAGTCCTCTGTCCTCTGTGCAGCCACACCTTATCCATCCCCTGCAGTGCACCATACCTCATCCTATAGACTTTACCCTCTCTACAGAGCATGCAGAGCTTGTGCTGACCCATCGGAGTTTGTCCTGCACTATCCCCTGTACGCCCCTGGGTGTCCCTGCCTGCCTCCATTGGTGCTTGTCACCTCTCGCCCCAGGGTCCCCACCCCTAGCTCTCTCCTTCCCCGCAGCACAGCTCCAGCTACGGCTCCCTGATGACCACGCATGGCAAGTATCAGATCTTTGCCAACACCTACCACTTCAAGGTCAGTGTGGCAGGTGGGGAGTTTAGCCCTCTCACCAAACCCTCCTAGTCCTGCTGAAGTGCTCCCTCTTGGCTGCATGTGGGGGACTATGGTAGGTCTGTGGATTCCCTGGCGGCGGGTATTTGAACAGAGATTGACCTTGAAGATATTAAGGTATAGTCTGCAGTTGATTTTGGTAAATACAAGCAGGACCTTACAGCTTAAAATTTTAGCAAATCTAATCTACCAAGTAACATGAGTCAAAGAATGTTGGAGAACGGCTTAAAAATAAGGGACATGGGTCTGCAGAGCAGTTGTACGAGCAGAGCCTGTTCTGAAGACCTTAGCATAAGTAGCAAGACTAGGCCGCAGTGGGAACCACTGACTGTTTCAGTAAAATCAGCAAGGTCACTGCGACCTTGGCAGAGTTTCACAAACAGCTTTCAACAGCACAAGAATGTAGAATAAGCATAGCTAGCAACTGCAAGTAGGAGGACCATGCAAATGTGACTATTAGAGCTTAAGCCAATTAGTAGGTGACAGGTATGCATAATTATCGTGAACTGTATAAGTATATGCTGTTTGGGCTAATAAATCAAACTATGCTTTATCACTCATATTGAGTCGACCTGCGTGTTCCTCCGCCGCTCAAAAAAGAATACACTAAAAATCGTACAACCTTATATCTCTAAATAATCCATTACATTTGGTGTGCATCTACTTAAGCTAAATGATTAATATTGAACTTGAACTGGGTTCATCCACTGACCTGTGAGTAGTAAAACCATTGCCATACAGCTCACTTATTTAGCAGGGAGAGCTCAAAGTGGGCTCATCCAGGCTGTCATATTTATAGAATGAAGTGCTTGACTAGTAGTCAAATTGCATACAGTAGGAAAAGTATGCATGAGACTCCCTGTGCTCACAAGTTACTGGCATTCAGTGTGCCGTCCTGCTTCCTTGTGGGTCTCTTGGAAGGAATTCTTGGCCTGGCTGCAGCTCAGGTCCTTACCTCCTCTCGAGCCTTGACTAAACTGCTGCTGTTTTGGCTGGGGGTGGGGGTCAAGTGCATCCGCCACACTCGCATTTAAATGGACTGGGTTATAAAACTTGCTCACTTGGGACACTTTTTAGTCTGTTTTGTTTGTGTGTTTTTTGTCTTAGTGTGTGTGTGTGTGCTGCATGGCATTAATGAAGTTTTGTACCCACCACAAGCTAGAACAACGGAGTGGTGAGATCTTACCTTTCTTCTGATATCTTAAACTATCTCTCTCCTTTTCCTCTCTCTCTCTCTTTCTAATTTTATTCTGGGCATTTAAGAGTAATATTGTTTTTGTTGTTAAAGTATTGCTAAGTTTTATGATATAGTTACTAACTTTTGCCAAACCACTATTCCCTGTAATTCTGAGTGATGTTTTTAGTAAATTCATGATTTAATTGAACCTCTTGGGTAATTGTTGTCACTTTGTGTTACCACACAGAATATTCCAAAAGTTAACCTTTGACCTCATCCCAGCTGAGTTGGGATGGGGCAGGAGCCCAGGATTTACTCACTCCCCCTGACCCAGCAGGTGGAGACCATTGGGGATGCCTACATGGTGGTGTTGGGGCTGCTGGTGCACAAGAAGAAACTGCATGCCTGAAAGATTGTTCACATGGCTCTGGCCTTGCTTGAGGCTGTCAAAACCTTCACGATCCATCACTGGCCCAATGACCAGCTCTGCTTGCATATTGGCTTACAAACCGGTGAGCCCCTACACCAGCTAACACTGTGGCTGGGGGATGCTCACCTGCCCTGCAGCAGTCTCAGGCATCTCTGTGCCTGTAGGTTCTGTGTGTGCCAGAGTTGTGGGTCTGAAGATGCTGCGGTACTGCCTGTTTGGGGACATGGTGAACACTGCATTCTGCGTGGAGTCCAACAACCAGGGTAAGCCGCAGGACTGGCAGCTGGGGTCCGGTGCCACAGGTCATGCCTTGCTCCCAGATGCAGTCATGTCCCTTTTGCCCCTCTGTGCTATCCAACTCTGAAGATCCACATCTCTTCCACCACTAAGGAAGTCCTGGATGAGTTTGGCTGCTTTGAGCTGGAACTGCACAGGAATGTGGAGAGAAAGGTTAGGGTGCAGGGTCTTGGGCTGTCTTCCTGCCACAGGGTCATGTACTGGGTGGACAGGTGGGGGCTGGGACCTTCGGTCCCACTCGATGCTGGGCATAGCACCCGAGAGGCAGCACCGGGAGCTGGGGAGGGTCTCACCGCCCACCTCTGGCCCCCAGAGCAAGGGGAAGATGTAGATGTACTGGCTGCTGGGTGAGAGGAAAGACCCCAAAGTCATTTGATCCCGGTGGTGGAGTCCCCAACCCCAGTGGGCCGCTATGCTTCCCAGCACCTGGCCCCTGGGATGGACCAGGGCCCCCTGCCACTGCAGCTTCCCCCTACCACTGCAGCCCCTCTGCTTCAGCAGGGCTTGAGTGGGCCAGTGGCCATGGCACCATCTGCCCCTCTTCATCAGTACCAGCAAAGTCCAACTGCCTCTGCAGCCTTCACTGGAGGGGGGAACCAGCCCCAATCCAGCCCGGGGGACCCCATATCCCCTCATCCTCTGGGATCTTTGGCCCCCCTGCCTTCTCCCCAGTGGCTCAGCTGTCTCTGAGCTGCTCTCAGGACCTAGCTGCCCCGTAGGGCACTTTGCAGTCTCTTATTGGTACCTAGCTCCTGGCAGAAGTTGTGACACATCACCCCCTCCTGGGGCAGGGGAGAAACAGAGGCTCCTGCTGGGACTGGCCCCTCAACCACACCAGGGCAGGCTTCAATGTTGTGGCTCCCCCCCGCCCAATCTCCCCCATCCCTGTATATAGCCCCATGGGGTCATGTAAATACATAATCCCAAATGTAAATATGAGAGTCGCTGCAAACTATTTTTTGCCTTCCCCAAACCCCTCCATCCCCTGACCTCTCCTTCACTCTGGCCTGGAGTGCCACACAGGTTGGGGGGAGCCAGGGAAGACCCCGGCATCAAGCTCAGCCTAGGTTGGGAACGGCTGCCCAGAACATACTGGAACATTGTACCCCAGGGTTCTGGACATGGCATGGGGCAAGGGTCTGAGTGTGTGGAGGGGTTTCGTTAGATGGAGATATGTTGTTGAATTAGTCAGGCCCAAAGGAATCTCAAGGCCACTTTGAGAAGCTGAGAACAGAATCTGCTGTGAGAAAGAGAGAGGGGCGTTTCTTCATTAACAGGGCCTCAGCATGGCGTGAGTCGTCGGACCTATCATCGGTGGGACTCCAGCGTGTGGACTGCCCGTGATACTCATTTAGCGAATCCATGCTTGGAGTGTGGACGTGTGATTAGAGAATAGTTGCGTATATAAGGAGGCTTGTTTCTGTAATAATGGCTTTACGTGATTCACAGTGAATTGGAATGCTGAGTCCTTTATCGCTCCAACAAATGGTGACCCCGACGTGATACTCTGAATGGTGTCTCACTACGATCGGGGAAAAGCCTGGAACGGCCCAGCCGGAGGCGGATCAGCTGGACTGAGAACCGGGCGGAGGCGTACGGATGTTCCGCAGATAAATTTGTTGAAGAAATCACCGGAAAAGGTGAGCGGCTGGGAGCAGGAGGAGGGAAGAGTGAAATTATGGGGCAAAACATATCCTCTGAGGAACAAGCCATAGTTAAACTCCTCCTGCATATTCTCTCTATGAGAGGACTTAAATATGAAGAAAGTAACATACGTATACTGTTGGTTTGGTGTAGAACTAATGGCTATCCGACAGAAGCTGAGAAGGTTTTTAAAACTGAACTTTGGGATGATATAGGGCAGAAATTATGGGATAAAGTCAGCAATGGAGATGATAAAGAAGCTAAATCATTAGTAACTACATGGAAACTTATAAAAGATTTTAAGGCTGAACGGTCTGCTGCTGCTGGAGTTTTTGTAGCATTGCAGCCTGATAAGTATCCTGAAAGTCACTGTGAAGTTCACCCGGTTTGTGTCTTTGATACCTTCTCTACTCCATCCCCTGTTGTGCTTTCAGCACCCCTGATAGCTCAGCAGTCCGGGGCGGGGGGAGGAAAAATGCCGAGCGGGTGTCCTCCTACACTATTACCCAACCTTGATGAGAACAGCAAGTCCAAAGGATTGGAATCAGACAACTTGCCCAAAGAACCTGTGAAAGCTGAGAATGCTAAAGTCATAGACAAGTCCTTTTACCAATTTGTATCTGCTTTTACCGCCTTTTAACCCTCCAACTTCCACGAAAGAGCAGAAGGAGTCGCCGGATAAGAACTGGGCAAAAGAACTGTGTGAAAGATTAGATCAGCTATTAGTGAATCCAACAGTCAGCAATATCAAGCTATGAGAGAGGTGCCTGAAACCAACAAAGCAGCCAAATCATTTGCAACTATTAATCAGGGTCCCAATGAAAATTACATGCAATTTATTGACCACCTTCAAGAGGCCATCAATAAGCAGGTTGAAAACTTAGAAGTTAAGGAAGCACTGGTGTTGAAAATAGCAGTAGAGAATGCTAATGTTTGCTATCAACATGTTATCTGCGAGTTTTACAGTACATATTATGTGCTCCTGTGTACTGCCTCTCTGAAAATCAAGCAGCTTGTCAGGAATGTGATTTAATTGTTTTACTAGTTGTTTTTAAGTGCGCCGTAAAACCTTCTCCCCGCTCTTCCCACTCATGCTGCAAGCAGCCCTGTGCTTCCCCCCCTCCCTCCCTCTTCTCAAAGTTTTTACTTGCAAGATGGGGTCAGGAATGATTATTTTCAGTTGTGTTCCTAAAAAATCAGTATTGGGAGGTGTTTTAAAACATAGGAAAGCACTCGGACAAGAAATCATTAAATCATTTCAGACAGTATTACAGGCAGGGCGATTTGAACTTCAACAAGCTGAGAGAGAATTAATTGATAACACACAGGTCAGAAAACTTGCTGAAGTCTGCAAGATGCTTTCCTTATTAAACTGTTTTCTTTGTGGGTATCTGTTTAAGCATGTTGCAATTTTGGTAGGTCTTTGTTATATGGTACGATAAGTCTGTTAAATCATGAGAATCCGTTGACTCAAAATGTGCATTTTGTGATAATACAGAAGATCATGAGTAATTTAGTTCTTTACTGTGTGAATGTGATGGTAAAATTTCGTGTGTAGTAGCTGTTATTTTGTCTTTCTAGCACGCTAGCTTTATTTCAGTATCCAGCCTTGCGCAACTCTGTGATAGGCTGTGTCTCATCTCGATGTGCTGGATTTGGCTCTTTTGTATGCACACCAAGTAAAGAATCCTGGTTTTGGGATAACAGTTGTAGCGCACCAGATGAGACACTGATAAAAACCTTGCCCAGTCCAGCTTGCTGCAGTGGCGGGGGGGCAGGTGCCAATTGGGCTCCAGCGCGCACTGACCTGTTTTGTCAGGGAGACCCAGCGATACCTCTGCCTGGCTGAGCAGTGAGCAGTTCAGAGGTGCAATGCAAAAATTGAGAGATTGTCTTAAATTAGTGTAACTGTGATCCATCTGCATATTTGAACTTGGTATTTGGTTTTCATATCTGAGCTCAGTATTTTAATTTGCATATTTGTATTTGGTACAAAAACAATTTTGTTTAGGGAGATAGTTACAAAATGGGAACCAGTTCCACTGCTAAAATTTCACTGCTAAAATTCCACCTTGCTCCCTCTTAGGGTGCATCCTTGTGCATTAGAGTAATTGCTTATATTGTCATCTAGTAATTTTGAGATCAGAAAAGAATTTAAATTGTTAAACTCTGCTTTGCATTGAAAAAAAAAAAAAAGGAAAAAGAAAAAAAGAAAAGAAACAAACAAACACCTAAATGCTATGATGGATGTGAATTTGTTATTGTATGAAGTTGTATTTAAAAGTTGCTGGAATGTGAACTGATTTGGATCTAGGAAAATGGAATAATGGATTGATGTTTAATATACTGTATTTTGACATCTTTAAATTGTGAAAGGTAAATGGGGCTGAGGAATGTAACAACTGTTGAGCTAATTGGAATCGTGTATAAAACTCAGCTCATTGTAACCGAGGAGTTTGCCAGAGCCTCCCACTTCGTACCAGCGATTATGCCAGCTGCGTGGCCTTGGCTACATCTGAACTGCAGCAAGAAGAGAAAGAAGAAAAAAAAAAAAACTGGAAAAACCTGTTTTCCCGCTGCTAAGCAGAGAAAGGGGGGTTTACTCTCCCCGCTCTATCTTTTTTTTTCCCAGAGTATTGTCATCCATCCTTGTTGTGGTACTGTGTTGCTTCTTGGCTTGATATCAGGGGTTGTTGGTGATGTTTCTTTTTGCTTCTGTCTTGTTTCCTAGGTTTTGGCACATCTGGGGAAAGAGCTCATAATTTTACCTCCTTGCTGAAGTCAGTCTTTTCACACTGGTCAGCTCTGGGGAGGTCAGAGTGCTCAGTGCTTCTCTGGGTCAGGCTGGTACTGATTTGGGTGTGGAGTGCAGCCAGGTTGGTTTAATGTGGAGTTGAACTGATTTGTTTTCATGCTGGGCTGGAGATCCTGCCATCTCAGATGGGGGTGAGAGGGAGATTTTATTCCCCCCCCCCAAGCAATATTACTGCTAGAGAACTGTAATACTGCATATAGGAGTCTGAGGTTTGAAATTTAAAGGCATTACCAGTGGGTCCATAGTTCTAATGAAGCTGGGAAATTAAACCAATTATTTTTTTTTTAATAGACTTATTCTGTGGTAACTGGTTGTAAGAGACTTCTTAGTAAATTCACCATGCTAGTTTTTGAGGTCATGGGAGAGAACGAAAGAAAGGCTGTTTTTTGAGACCAATAGAATGCCAAATTTGGAACAAAGTTTTAATACATGAATTCTTGTAGTTGCCAGAAAGTCCTATACCTCTCTTGGGTCAGGATTTGTTAAGTAAATTGTAAGCTCAAATAACGTTTTCTGAGAATTCTGTTTAGTTGCATGTCCTACAAGAAGCTGCTTGGATGGTGCAGATCTGCTTGCTGCAAGCGAGAAATCTCCAAGGAAATTTCAAATGCTGTATTTCCACTAGTATTAACAGCCAATGTTTCAATAAAGCAAATATTACACTGATAGATCTGAAACAGGACTTTGATCCGGTAAGGGAAAACAATATCCAATATATATGACAACCAAAATGGAGTTAGAAACTTTGAGGAATAAATTTATGACAACCTTACAGGCTGACTGCATTCGATTGGACTTGCAGATTTGTCTATGAAACAACCTGTGGCTATTGTGGGACAGTATGATGAGATTGCTAGCAGATTGATATACCGACTGTTATATATCAATTGTCACTCTGATCGAGAAAATGGAGGGAATGAATTTAAGTCTTAAAAGACCATGAGCCTTTTGTCATATATGTACCATTTGTGAAATTTAATTCTGTTTTTTTTTTTATTTGTAATCTATGTCCTTGTAAATTGCACTAGCTGATTTTCTTAACAGCACAGCTTTTGGCATGCCGAAATGTAAATTGCTGCAGAACCTGCAAGTCTTTAACATCAGGTCATAGACCATACTTGTATTTGGACTGATCCTACATACTTGCACAGTTTTTGTTGATGGTTCTGGGAAGTCTCATAAAGCTGTAGTGGTTTGGTGTGAAGATAACGATTGGCATCATTCTGTAACAATTATTGAAGGTTCAACCCAATTAGCAGAACTTGGCACAGCTTTAAATTACTTAGAGCTTTTTAAGGAGGAACCTCTAAATTTGATTTGTGATTTTGAGTATGTAGTCAAGATCCAACGTGTGTATCTGATTCTGAACTTTGTTTGTTTGTTTGTTTGTTGGTTTTAAAAAAAAGGGGGGAGTGGAGGAAACAGCACAAACCCAATTGTCAAAAGGATTGTATGTGATGAAATACTTTGCAAGTATGACCCAAAACCATGCTAAATCAGAAAGAACCTACATTAGTTATGGCCATATCACTAGTCAATGGAAAAAGCCACATCAATTGATAACCTGGGGAAAAGGTTATGTTTGTGTCATTACAGACCAAGGATTGAAGTGGATTCCCGCGAAATGGGTCAAGCCATGGCTGAATAAAGACAACAAAGATTCGATGGATGCAGATGGACAGGAGGGAGATAAGTTGTGAGGACTGTTTCACATGTAAACCATGGCTCCTAATTCAGTGTTATAGATGCTCACAGAC
The DNA here is from genome assembly GCF_037038585.1 of Patagioenas fasciata. Lineage (NCBI taxonomy): Eukaryota > Metazoa > Chordata > Aves > Columbiformes > Columbidae > Patagioenas > Patagioenas fasciata. The sequence continues at coordinate 37,705,530 of NC_092559.1, forward strand.
CTGGTGGTCTAGAAGCCTATTAGCAAGCAGGTGGTGTACCTTCTGTGGAGAATGGCAATTTGAACAATCAGCAGGAGAGCCAAAAGGGTGATATTACACTTAGATACTCCATGCAAAAATGAGGTAACATTATGAGACATGCCTACAAAATCTACAAAATCAAGCAGTTATAAATGTTCTACTTTTAACATTAGGATTATGGTTGTGTTGTATTAACTTGTTTGTTTATTCTGAATCTATTAATAAGTGCTTTAGGCAAACTAGAACAGTACATTAATAAGATTGCCATAGTAAAGTTGAGGTTTGACATATAGCTTATAAGTTTTGGAATAAGTGGGTAGTTCTTTGATCTTAATTACATTATATGTAATTGTAATTATGTTGTTAATCACATGTTCTATGTTGCAGTGTATTTCAAGGACGATTCAGCATGCTGTTTAATGGGCCTGACTAATTCAAGAACAAAAAGGGGGAATTGTGGAGGGCTTTGGTTAGATGGAGATATGTTGTTGAATTAGTCAGGCCCAAAGGAATCTCAAGGCCACTTTGAGAAGCTGAGAACAGAATCTGCTGTGAGAAAGAGGGGCGTTTCTTCATTAACAGGGCCTCAGCGTGAGTCGTCGGACCTATCATCGGTGGGGCTCCAGCGTGTGGACTGCCCGTGATACTCATTTAGCGAATCCATGCTTGGAGCGTGGACGCGTGATTAGAGAATAGTTGCGTATATAAGGAGGCTTGTTTCTGTAATAAATGGCTTTGCGTGATTCACAGTGAATCAGAATGCTGAGTCCTTTATCACTCCAGCATGAGTGGGTGTGAGGAGACAGAACAGGGCAGCTGTGGCACAGTGGCAGCTGGTGAGGGCCTGGGATGGTATTGGGAAGGTAGAGCCATAGCAGCAGGGTTTGCTTTGGCAGGAAGGCTGTGGTGCATTCCTCTGAGCTCATACTCTAGCCACACTACTGCCACCTTTTGCTGGAACCCACCTGTGCCTGGGGACAGGGATGGGGGCTGCATGTCAGTTGCTGCAGGCACCAGGAGAGGATGGGCCATGCCAGGGCTCTCCCTCCATGGAGGAGGGTTGGGACCATGCTTTGCCCTGGGGGGCAGATGGGGTAGCAGTGGGACTGTCCCCACATTTTGGAGCAGTAGTGAACAGATGGGCTGAAGGATATTCCCACTCCCTCACTGCACACCCCCATGGGGCTTGGGATGCCCGGGACATGGGGGTCCCCCTCCAAATGCCCAGCCTGAGGATGCTCTGTAGTGGCGGGGATGCTGGGACTGTCTGTGTCCCCCTGCTCCTTATTGTTTGTGTGGTCTGAGCCAGCAGTTCTGGGGGGCACAGGACAGGAGGTGCTCCAGATACTCAGTGATAGGGGTGTCAAGGTCCATTCGGATCTCTCAAATTTACAGGACAATGTACTCTGTGAGCTAAACTGTATTTCATGAGCTCATTAAGAAATATAATAAACAAACATGACAAACAGGGGCTCAATCTCCTTTTTCCCAGATGTTAATGAGGTCACCCCTCCATTGTCGTCATTGTCGTCTTCTTCGTCATCTTCTTCATCTTCTTCTTTTCTCGAAGTTAGAGAGACACAGATCCCTCAGTCTTTCCTCATAAGGGAGATGCTCCACTCCCTTTATCATCTTCGTTGCTCTGCGCTGGACTCTCTCCAGCAGTTCCCTGTCCTTCTTTAACTGATGGGCCCATAACTGGGCACAGTATTCCAGTTGCAGTCTCACCAGGGAGAGGAGAACCTCTCTCGAGCTACTAACCACCCCCCTTCTAATACACCCCAGGATGCCATTGGTCTTCTTGGCCACAAGGGCACAGTGCTGGCTCATGGTCATCCTGCTGTCCACCAGGATCCCCAGGTCCCTTTCCCCTATGCTGCTCTCTAATAGGTCATTGCCCAACTTATACCCAAACCTGGGGTTGTTCCTACCCAGATGCAAGACTCTACACTTGCTCTTGCTATATTTAATTACATTTTTCCCTGCCCAACTCTCCAGTCTATGTCTCGCTGGATGGCAGCACAGCCTTCTGGCGTGTCAGCCACTCCTCCCAGTTTGGTGTCATCAGCAAACTTGCTGACAGTGCACTCTATTCCCTCATCCAAATCATTGATGAATATATTGAATAATACAGGCCCCAGTATTGACCCCTGAGGCACTCCACTAGACACAGGCCTCCAACTAGACTCTGCCCTATTGACCACGACTCTCTGGCTTCTTTCCTTCAGCTAGTTCACAGTCCACCTCACTGCCCGATCGTCCAGACCACACTGCCTTATTTTAGCAGCAAGATGCTGTGTGAGACTGTGCCAAATGCTTTACAGAAGTCAAGGTAGACCACATCCACTGCTTTGCCACCATGTATATGGGAAAGCAAAGACATGGGAAAGCAAGATGTGCAGTTCTAGCCACCTGGATGATAAAGGAATACTAACATGACCATCCGGATGGTCAAAGAAGAAGTAGTACTGACATAATTAGATCATAGGAACTAGTCAAAATATAAAGGGCAGGTTGTGCTGAAGTACGTTTCTCATAACTGTAAAAAGTGATAGCCCAGACTAGTGAGAATGTTATCTCGGGCCAGATAAATGTCCCCAAGTACATGTGATGTCTGAATGTCATTGGGCCTGACCTGTGAATGAGTGGGAACGTAACTGAAACAGACGTAATATGAGTGTGGTGTGTTTTTAATAACAATTATTGATAAAACATCATAGTCCAGATCCGTATCTGTAAATCCTATAAATTATCAAAGGCTAATAAAGAGGGCCTCAGCCTGGCTCAGCTCTCTGCTCTGCCCGGCTCTGCGCTCCTTCCTGCACAAGATCTCTGCCTGTGTGTGCATCTTGGTCTGTGTCCCAGTGTGCGTCGTTCCTCATCGCCGCAATCTATCCACCTCATTATGTCCTCATAAGAGGCTATGAGATTGGTCAAGCATGACTGGTTGAAGCCATGGTGACTGTCCCTAAAGACCCTCTGATCCTTGATATGCTTTGAGATGGCACCAAGGATAAGCTGTTCCATCACCTTTCCAGGGATGGAGGTGAGGCTGACTGGTCTATAGTTACCCGGGTCCTCCTTACCCTTTTTGAAGACCGGAGTGACATTTGCTTTCCTCCAGTCCTCAGGAACCTCTCCCATTTCACAACACTTAGCAAAGATGATGGAGAGTGGCCTAGCAATAACTTCAGCCAGTTCCCTCAGTACCCACTGATGCATACCATCTGGACTCATGGATTCATGGATGTCCAGATTGCTTAATTGTTCCCTAACCCAATCCTCATCAATCAAGGCAGACTCCACCATTGTCCTGACTTCCTTTGGGCCCTCAGTGGTACAGGGTTCCTCAGGACAGCCTCTGGCAGAGTAGACAGAGACAAAGACGGCATTCAGTAACTCTGCCTTCTCTGTATCTTCTGCCACCAGGGCACCCACCTCGTTCATCAGTGGGTCTACATTGCCTCTGGTGTTAGTTTTATCTGCCATGTATTTGAAAAAGCTCTTTCTGTTGTCCTTGACCCCTCTCGTCAGGTGGAATTCTAAGGAGGCCTTATCTTTCCTAGTTGCCTCCCTACATCCTCTGACAACAGCCTTATATTCTCCCCAAGTGGCCAGCCCCTTCTACCACGATCTGTAAACTCTCCTCTTCCACTTGAGCTTGCGCAGCAGTTCCCTGCTTAAACACACGGATCTCCTGGCTCCCTTCCTTGACTTCCTACGTGTCGGGATGCTCTGATCTTGAGCTTGGAAAAAACAGTCCTTGAATGCTAAACAACTATCTTGGACCCCTTTACCTTCAAGCAGCCTTGCCCATGGGATTTCCCCTAGCAATTGCTTGTAAAGGCCTAAGTTTGCCTTACTCAAGTCCAGGGTTGCAATTCTGCTTGCTATTCTCTTTCTGCCACATGAGATCCTGAACTCCACCATTTCATGGTAGCTGCAACCAAGGCATCCCTCAACCTTTACTGCTTCAAACACACCCTCCTTGTTAATGAGAATGAGGTCCAGCAGTGCTCCTCTCCTAGTTGGCTCATCCACCATTTGCATCAGGAAGTTATGGTCAATGCACTGGAAGAACTTCCTGCACTGTGGATGTCTGGCTGAGTAGTCCTTCCAGCAAACATCAGGGAAGTTAAAATCCCCCACGACAACCAGGGCCTGTGACTGTGAGGCCACTCTCAGCTGCCTGTAGAAGACCTCGGCAACTTCCTCACCCTGCTCTGGTGGCCTATAATAGACACCCGCAACAGTATCACCCCTGTCAGCCTGCCCCTTAATTTTCACCCACAGACTCTCAACTCTCTTCTCATCTGCCCCAGTACTCAATACATTGTAGTTGCTCTCTCACATAAAGAGCAACTCCACCACCACGCCTGGCTGGTCTGTCTTTCCTGAAAAGGACATAGCCATCCATGACCATATTCCAGTCATGTGAGCTGTCCCACCATGTCTCTGTAATCGCCACCAGATCATAATCTCCTGCCCTAACACAGGTTTCTAACTCCTCCTGCTTTTTCCCCATGCTGCACACATTGGTGTACAGGCATTTCACGGAGTGAGTTGAGTACACCAGTTTCACCCTAGGGAGGCCTCAATACTACAGTGCTGCCCCACTGGTGCAAGCCCAGCTACAACCCCATCCCCCATCAAATCTAGTTTAAAGCTCTCCAAATGAGCCCTGCTAATTCCTGTCCCAGTATCCTTTTGCCCCTGTGAGATAAACCTTTCCCACGTATCACTGTCTGGACTGGTGTCTTATAAAACCAGCTATTATCAAACAATCCGAAGTCCTCTCTGTAGCACCAGTCTTGTAGCGAATAATTTATGGACTGAATTCTTCTATTCCATCCCACATAGTCACCCAAAAATGGAAGGAGGGAAGAGAAAATCACTTGTGCCCCAGACTCTTTCACCAACCCTCCCAAGACCTTGAAATCTTTCTTCATTCCCCTCAGACTACGGGATGCAGCTTCCTCCCCACCTGTCTGGAAGATCAGCAGTGGCTAGTAGTCTATTGGGTGCACCAGGTAGGGAAGTGTCTTGGTGATATCCCTGATACGGGCTCCTGGTAGACTACAAACTTCCCTATGATGAGGGTCAACTCTGTATGTTGGGCCCTCTGTTCCTCCCAGAAGGAAATCGCCTACTGCAATTACCCTTCTTTCTTTCTTATCAGAGGCAGTCTTGAGGCGTGGAGTCAACTACCTCTTCCTATGTGACCTCGTAGGTGGGCCTTGCACCACATCCTCACCTACCTCTTCTTCAAGATCCAGGGCCTCGAACTTATTACGGAGGAGCATCTGGAGAAGCAAAGCAGTTAGGGAGGGGGGTTGCCCATGGCACCAAACTGGAACTTGCTTCTAACCCTCATCATCTTTTTGGTCCCCTACCTCTACCCAACAGTGATAGGGCAGGGGCTGTCTTGGGTCTCCCCCCTCTGCCCGACAGGGTAGGACATCCATCACTTTTTGGGGGTGTCGAGGACGGTTTAGATTGTTTAGAATGCCAGCCCAGGGGTGTGCACTCAATATGGGACAAACCACTCTGGGGACTTTATCTCCTTTTAGAGTACGAAGAATTTCTGATTGACCAGGCCCGGCTCAATTGGTTGATCCCCTAGTGTTGACCAACCAAGTAGCTTTTGCTTAATGTGAATCCCAGTTTTTAAAGGTTCCACCACCAAGTGCCTTTAATGTAGTTTTTAACAAACCACTGTACCTTTCAATTTTGCCAGAGGTTGGTGCATGATATGGAATAGGATATACCCACTCAATACCATGTTCTTTGGCCCAATTGTCTATAATACTGTTTTTGAAATGAGTACCATTGTCTGATTCAATTCTTTCTGGCGTACCGTGTCACCAAAGGACTTGCTTCTCAAGGCCCAAGATAGTATTTCGGGCTGTAGCATGAGGTACGGCATATGTTTCCAACCATCCAGTGGTTGCTTCCACCATTGTAAGTACATAGTGCTTACCTTGACGTGTTTGTGGAACGCGGCGATTAGGAACAACGCATACCAGGACGCAGACAGAAATTCATGCAGAGGCAAAGATCTTGTTCAGGAAGGAGTGCAGAGCCTGGCCAGGCAGAGAGCTGACCTAGGCCTAGGCTTAGGCTACCTTCTTTATTCACCATTGACCATAGGATTTACAGGTACAGGTCTGGACTAAGATGCTAAGATGTTTACAAAAAGGTGTTTTTCCACTAATTGTTATTAAGAACACACTAAATTCATGTGATATTTGTCTCACTTGTTTTTCCACTCATTCACAGACCAGGCCCAAGGACATTCACACATCCCATGCACTTGGGGGCGGTTATCTGGCCCGAGATACCATTCTCACGAGTTTGGGCTATAACTTTTTACAGTTACGAGAAATGTACTTCAAAGTAATCTGTCCAAGGCCCTTTACATATTATTATGTTAGTATTATGTCTTCGACCATCCGGATGGTCATGTTAGTATTGATCTTTCTTTATCATCCAGATGGCTGGAACTGCACATCTTGCTTTCCCACATTTTACTTCCCAACAGTGGAAGTGTAATATAATCAATCTGCCAAGCTTCTCCATACTTATACTTTAACCATCACCCCCCATACCATACAGGCTTTAACCGTTTCACTTGTTTGATTTCAGTGCAAGTACAGTCCAATAAACTCTGTTATCCCTTTCCTCCACCTGGTTGGAGGCAGGGCACCTCTAATTCCTGTTTTGCACAGTCTCTGGGTGTGAATTAGAGGTTCCTTCAAGAGCATCAGAATGTCTTCTGCCCCTTTTGTAAACTGGAGCAGCCACCTTCTTAGGAGTTTTTCCTTTTATCTCACGTACTCGTTCTTGAAGTTCTGAGGTAGGTCTTCCGTGCCACTTATTCGTGTTTTCTCCCTGCTCATGTAGGAAGAACCACAGTGAACCTCTTTTTGTGGGCTGTCTCTGCCCTCTCTCTCGAGATTGGAAACGTCTTTTCCTAATAGCTGAAACATAGGTTTGTGCAGGTCGTGAATGGTACGTGTCTTCTCTGAGTTCTTTGATTTCTTGCAACAACTTTTCAAACCGGTCATCAGATTTTTCACACAGTTTCTCCACAGCAGAGACACAAGCCCACAGAGAACCAGCAAGGCTGTCCTCAAAGTTCCGGAGCTGGTCAATCACTTCAGTAATATCTTGTACACCTCTAGCTGACCAGACCATTCCTGCCAATGACTTAGCATATGCAGGTGGTGCACTTTGTACAAATCTGCGCCACAGAGGTCGTGTACAATTGATTCTGTCTGGGTCTGTCCCCTCTTGGTTGTCTGGTCCAAAATAGATGATCTCTCGCACTGCTAATTCTCTCAGGAACTGGATACCTCTCTCCATAGTATTCCATTTCCCTAACTTGGATATACAATCTTCCTTGTAGGGAAATCTTACTTTCATAGCTGCCAAGAGTCGGGTCCAGAGAGTAGTGGCATTAGAGTCTCTTGAAATTGCCCTATCAGTGGTGGAATCTTTTGACAGAGATCCCAGTGCCTGATTTCACCACCTTCTAATTCAATTGTTTCTGCCCCATTGTCCCAGCATCGCAGCAGCCAGGTTAAAATATTCTCACCTTCACGACGACTAAAGTCTTTTCGCAGATCTCTCAGCTCACCTGGAGAAAAGGACCGAGTGGTGGTCACTTCATCTCCTCCCTGTCCTGATGGTGCCCCTTGGGTTGATGTTGGCCCTGTGCCATCACCTGCTGCACGAGTAGTCTTTCTAGTGACTTTCTTAAAACCGGCAACTGATGCTGATATGGGTTCACCATCATTCGATTCATTTCCAGAGTCTGAATGTCTGTCACAGTGATTGCTGTGGTTACAGCAGCAACAGTGAGCAGTGTGTGAAGAAGGGGGGGCTGCCTTGTTAGCCTTTGAGGCTGGAGAGGTAATGTTATCTGCAGCAACCTTGGCAGAGGAGCTCTGTGTAGAAGCTGTAGCTTCAGCCTGTGAAGCTGCGATTGGGGGGGCAGTGGCTGCAGCAGCAGCTTTCACTGTTTTGCCTTTACTCGAGTGGCTCGGAGTGCTTTTTGCTAAAGCTTCCGAAGACGCATCGCAAATCCCAGGACTAAAAAGAGATGCAAACCTCCTATTGAACCTCATTTCTTTTAACAGAAGCACAAACTGACACACATTCAGCAAACCAGATAGCACCATCACAGTTCTATCAAAGCTCCAAGGATATTCAAAGTTGTGTAAAACATTTGCAAACTGTCTCAGTGAAAAGACAAAAGTATGGTTAGTCACCCTTTCTAAAGATTCGCTTGACCAGTTAGCAAACACATAGCCGTACTGCTGTTTAATCTCTCCCAGAGGCTTTTCAAGGTACAGCAGAAGCGAGTAGAAATTCATTAGCGACTGCAGTGTAATGAAATAAACCAGTGCCAAAACACACAATATCATCATGACCGCTGTCCAGTTTCTTGTTGTTATATAATGAATACTTCGATTCAGAAAGAAACACCAACACAGATAAGGAATCAGTGAGCACAATGTAGAAAATAACTGATACAACTTATGCCATAACATCTTTAAATCAATGTAATTCGCTTTGCCTTAATACCACTAAATAATATCCGAAGCAAACAGACGCGCGAGTATCACAACTCTATGAGTTGGCATCGTGCCAAGAAAATTGAAAGGTACATCAGAGCAGTAGAAAAGCTAAAAATCTCCAAATTTACCCTTTTCTCTTGCCCCACGTTGGGCGCCAATTATCTGTCAAGGGTTAAGATTGTGGGGTGACAACAAAAACCCTGGCAGGTGTATTGTTAACCTCCTCTCCTCCCCACGTCCCCCTTTTGCCCCTCCCTCTCCTCCCTTCCCACTCAGGACAGGCGATCGGGAGGGAAAGAAGGACAGAGAGAAGAGAGTTGGAAAAGTTAAAGATGTTTTACTAATGCTACTAATAAGAATAGAGAAAATAATACAAAATATACAAAACCAATCTTGTAAGTCTCAGCAACTGCAGAGCCAGCACCCAAAGTCCTGGATTAGACTCTGTAGCCAACCGGAGCTGGATTCAGTCTGTCACTAGGTCTCAGTTCGCAGGGACGACCAGCAAGGTCCTCTCCTAATGTCAGCCATGAGGAAAAAGGGAAAAGGGGGAAAAAGGGATGAGATCCTCGTGATCTCCCACTTTTATATGAAGTATTCACGTGAATGGAATGTTATACACCATTGGTCAGTCTCTCGGTCATCAGTTTTCTCGTTGCCCCTCTCGCGAGATGTCCATCCGTGCTTATCAATAAGTTTGCATTCCATTGCTAGGTTTAACCAAAACATGTGTTGGGTTCTCCAGGAAAATGCAGCTAACATGAAGGCTTTAGCTGACAGGTAAATTCACTAAAAGAGAAACTTGTTTTTAACAAAACCAGGACATTCCACCCCTTATAATATGACATTCACTGAATACTTAAACCTTATTAATACAATCTATCAATACAATCTAATTAATCACTACTACTATATATATATATATACACATATGTACATATATACACAGGAGTAATTAATCAGAGTGTTGCTTTATCCATGCGAGCCACGGAACCTGACACACCAATATGATGTTCACAGAGTTCGCTTTATTGTCGGACCGGGCTAGCTTTATAGCAAAGCTGCCCTGTCCACGCGCCTTACAACAACGTGATTGGTTGTAACTCGTGTTATACAATAACATGATAGGCTGCATGTACTGTCCACGCGCTCTGCACGCATGTGTCCGGCGATTGCTCACTCATTGTTACCTTCTAATGGTGCTCCTTTAGTCTCTTTTGTCTCTGGCTTCACCTCTCAGCCAGGCTGGCGACAACCCCATCCCCCTGGGGCGGGGGGGGCTCTGCCACTACATCTCCCCCTCTTTTATTTTATATTAACAATACGCCGTATCATGCTTTAAATACAGTGTGAAATACAGGGTAAGAACATTAAGGCTAATACAATTACAATTAACAAGAACAAACCTGTTTTCAATATTCCTTTTAACCAAACAAGGCATTCACCCCAAAAAACCCAATATCTTCTGTTATTTTCTTGTTCTGCAAATCTTCTATCTTTTTAACTTTTAAGTTCAAACAACACATACAATCAAACTCTTCATAACTGTGAACATGTCCAATAACAAAACATTAATTGCTGCTCTGTTTTACAAAGTGGTATTCTCAACATTGGCTACATTCGTTGCTTAAAGCGATAACATGTCTGAGGTTAAGGGTTGTCATCACTGCAATCGGTTTCTTCTCTGTTAGCTAGCCAAGGTCTCACCCACTTTGCTGGGATCCATGAATTTTTGTGGTTACCTGTAGAAACACAAGCATATCCCCTTCCCCAGGTTATTAGTGACATAGGACCTTCCCATTGTTGTGTTGTCGGATTAAACACACTAACCTTAGGCACATTTTCGGAAAAATCTTTGACATTTTTGATATGGTGCATAACAATTGGTTCCATTTCAGTTTCACTTTTAGGATTAAGCCAGTTCAGCACATACAATGCCTTCATCAATACCTCTTCTGGGCTCACACCAATTCCCCCTTGTTTTTTCAAAACAGACAAAAGATTTTTTAATGCACGGTGTGCACGCTCAATAATTGCTTGGCCAGTAGAATTATAAGGGATTCCAAACAGGTGCTGTACCTTCCACTGGGTGAGGAAGGCTGCAAGTCTGTCAGAGTGGTATGCAGGACCATTATCTGTTTTGATTTGTGTAGGGACACCCATGACAGCAAAAGCTTGTAGTAAATGACGTTTTACTGCCTTTGCATTTGCTGAGGTCAAGGCTGTAGCCCACAGCAGTCCTGAACAGGTATCTATGGAGACATGAATGTACTTTTGTCTGCCAAATGGTGCAAATTCAGTAATATCAGTTTGCCATAACTGACCTGGCTGCAAGCCCCGAGGATTTACTCCCTTTTGTTGGAGAGGGACTATGCGGGCACAATCAGGACAAGCTGCAATAATGGCTCGAGCTTGTTCCTTTGTAATTGTAAACTGCTTTCGGAGTGCTGCTGAGGATTGATGAAAGAATTCGTGAGCTTGTCTGGCTTGTTCAAAAGGGGATATATCTGCTACTGCCACAAGTTTGTCTATGGTGCTGTTTCCTTCTACTAGACCACCTGGTATGTTAGTATGGCTTTTTATATGCATGATAAATACTGGTGCTGTCCTATAATCTAATACGTTCCACAAATCTAACAATGCTTCAAACAACAAGGAATTGGAAACTCGCTGCAAAAGTGCTCTATGTATTCTTTGTACAATTCCCACAACATAAAGAGAATCTGTTACCAGATTAACTGGAGAGTTATGCCATTTTTGCAATGCTGCTAAGCATATTGAGGGCAGTTTCTTTTAAGATGTCCTGTCTGTCCGCAAGTAAAACATGCTAGGCCACAAGAAGGGCTTCGGCCTTTCATTGCAGGCTTAAGTGCTGCAGCCAAGGCTGCAGCGTGGGCTTGAGCATGTATTTTTGCTTTTTCTACCTCCTGTTGCATAATCGGTACCTGTGTGCGAGCTTCCACCATCTCTGCTAAAGAAGCAGTTTTTCCCAAACCGGCTAATATCTGTTGGCATTGGGTGTTTGCATTCATCATAGCCAAATCTTTCCCCACAGCAGCTTTTGCCTCTGGAGTCAAGTTAGGAGAGGCATCTATCACTTCTTTTAAACGATCCACAAATGTCATATATGGTTCCCCAGGATCCCACTCTATTGTAGAATAGGGTGGCACAGGGTTACCTCTATTTGGCAATTCTTTCACTGCCGCCAAGGCAAGCCCTTGCGTTTGCTGCAAAATCCTTGGATGAAGTGCTGCCTGAGTAGCACCATCCGCATATTGCCCACGACCCAGTAACTGGTCCATGCTAGCTAACCGCAACGGATCATCAGCTGGTAAACGAACATTTTCTAATACTGCCAATTCCACTTTCCCCTGCCACTTGTCCAAGAACAGCAAATACCCCGTTGGAGGAAGCAATAACTCCATCAACGCCCTAATATCTGTTTGAGTTAGTACTTGCTCCTTGAAAAATGAATTGATTAGCTGCATCACATGCTTATTATCCGTACCATATTGCATAACTGCACTTTGCAATTGCTTAACCGTTTTCCAATCAAAAGGCGACCACTGCCTTTGTCCTCTATTATCTATGTGCACTGGCACTGCTGTAATACTACCAGGTAACATGATCCCTTCAATAGTTGCATCTCTGATTACTCCTTGCCAACGTTGCCCTGCATTATAAGAATGATCTCGAGGAATATCTCTACCCTGATGCACAGGGGCAGCACCCAAATTATCATTATTATCACTGCTATACAATTCCCTTGTGTTTCCCTGTGGATCAGTAAGTCGGCGCATATTTGCAAACCGATCTGCTAACCCAGTCTCCAGCCCTTTTCCATATCGCGCTCTCAAATATTCATCTGCTTCTCTTACAGACCACATCCCATCTTCAACACATTGTCTAGCCCATTTTTGTATTCGCTCCCTTTTGATACGGAGCTCCTCCGGAGTGAGGTCTAATTCCACCCCCTCCCTTTCCTGTTTTCCCCGTTTTTCACATTCCCTGCCAATTGCCTCCAGCCCGTCCTTAATTGCATCTGACGCCTTTTTATATGCTATTAACCGCGAAGTTTTACTGTTACCGCCATCTAGTCGTTTCATAGCTTCTAGAACTTCTTGTATCTGGCTCTCCTGCCGTCTCAGTAAGTCCTTCAGGCTCTGCACGTGGCTCTCCTCCTGGAACTCAGGGCGATTCTGCGGTGCTCCGTCCTGGTGTTCCATCGGGTCCTCCGGCAAAGGCACGTCGGCTGGATTAACTTGTCCTGGCTTGTTGAAACTTGCCGGTTGCTGCCATTCGTTGTCGGAGCCAGGCAATGGCTCAACGGGTGCAGAGGGTATAATTTGCTCTCCGCCCCAGAACTCCAGATCTGATACGGGACATACCAGCGGTGTTGATTCTTCGGAGTTCTCGGAGGGTGGGCAGCTCGCGGCGGGCGGCTCCGAGGGGACGGCACACAGCTCCGGCTCCTCTGAGACTTCCTGCATTAGCTGCCTGACCTCCCGCCAGGGTCCGGCGAGATCGCAAGCCTCGCGGCTCCCCCTTGTAACCGCTTCCCATAGTTCGGTCCCTATGTCCTCCCATGTACTGGGAGAAAAAAATTCGTCCGTCGAACGAACACAGCCCTTACGCTGGGCGAATAGTAAAAGGCGCTCCACCGCGTCTTTTTCCAAAATTCTTCCTGTTCTTGCAGCCAGCTGCAGAATACTTCTCACTATTATTTTTTCTTCCACGGATGCCGTGTTTCCCATGCCACCTGCTTCTTCGTAGGCCTACTTTCCGCTATGATTGAGCGCTGGGCTGGTGTCGCCCCCAGGTGGCGTCCTCGCGTCTTCACTTCCGGCGATCTTGCTTCGATACGAAGTATCACGTCGGGGTCACCAAAGTGTTGCTTTATCCATGCGAGCCACGGAACCTGACACACCAATATGATGTTCACAGAGTTCGCTTTATTGTCGGACCGGGCTAGCTTTATAGCAAAGCTGCCCTGTCCACGCGCCTTACAACAACGTGATTGGTTGTAACTCGTGTTATACAATAACATGATAGGCTGCATGTACTGTCCACGCGCTCTGCACGCATGTGTCCGGCGATTGCTCACTCATTGTTACCTTCTAATGGTGCTCCTTTAGTCTCTTTTGTCTCTGGCTTCACCTCTCAGCCAGGCTGGCGACAACCCCATCCCCCTGGGGCGGGGGGGGCTCTGCCACTACATCAGTGGACCATCCTTTGAAAAATTCATTAAGTTCATTTTGTCACAACAGTCTCCCAGGGCAGGAAAAATGGTACAAGTGCATCTCATGACCACTGTTTGTGGGTTAAGGACACCAACTTCGAAGAAGGTGTCGGGCGCCACTTGAAGAAGCTAGCTCTAGTTTCATCACCATTGTCTTGATCTGAAAGACACTTATTAAACATTGTTAGTGCGGCAATTCACATCATACAGTTCAACATTGCATATTTTCACCTAAAATGATATCCCCTTGAGGTACACACTGAACTTCTCCATCCTTAAGCATCACCCACCAGGTGCTGCCAGGTCCCTGGGCAAAAACAATCCCACGAATAGGTTTGCCTTTGCCTGAGGCAGGAGTAACCCAGACTGCCTTTCCTAAGATATTTTTCATGTGTACTACAGGGACTTTATCTCCTTCTACAGTACGTAGAATTTCTGATTGGGCAGGCCCGGCTCGGTTGGTTGATCCCCTAGTGTTGACCAACCAAGTGGCTTTTGCTTAATGTGAATCCCAGTTTTTAAAGGTTCCACCACCAAGTGCCTTTAGTGCAGTTTTTAACAAACCATTGTACCTTTCAATTTTCCCAGAGGCTGGTGCATGATATGGAATATGATATACCCACTCAATACCATGTTCTTTGGCCCAATTGTCTATAATACTGTTTTTGAAATGAGTACCATTGTCTGATTCAATTCTTTCTGGCGTACCGTGCCGCCAAAGGACTTGCTTCTCAAGGCCCAAGATAGTATTTTGGGCTGTAGCATGAGGTACGGCATATGTTTCCAACCATCCAGTGGTTGCTTCCACCATTGTAAGTACATAACGCTTACCTTGACGTGTTTGTGGAAGTGTAATATAATCAATCTGCCAAGCTTCTCCATACTTATACTTTAACCATCGCCCCCCATACCATACAGGTTTTAACCGTTTTGCTTGTTTGATTTCGGCGCAAGTTTCACATTCATGAATAACCTGTGAAATAGTGTCCATAGTTAAATCCACCCCTCGATCACGAGCCCATTTGTATGTTGCATTTCTACCTTGATACCCTGAAGCATCATGGGCCCACCGAGCTAGGAAAAGTTCATCTTTATGTTGCCAGTCCAAGTCCACCTCAGATACTTTAATCTTAGCAGCTTGATCTGCTTGGTGGTTGTTTAGATGTTCCGCAGTGGCTCGACTTTTAGGCACATGAGCATCTACATGACGAACTTTCACAGGCAGGCTCTCTAGCTGAGCAGCAATGTCTTGCCACAGTGTGGCAGCCCAAATGGGTTTACCTCTGCGCTGCCAGTTGCTTTTCTTCCATTGCTGTAGCCACCCCCACAAGGCATTTGCTGCCATCCATGAGTCAGTATAGAGATAAAGTATTGGCCACTTCTCTCATTCAGCAATGTCCAAAGCCAGCTGGATGGCTTTCACTTCTGCAAACTGACTGGATTCACCTTGTCCTTCAGTGGCTTCTGTAACTTGTCGTGTGGGATTCCACACAGCAACTTTCCACCTTCGATGTTTTCCTACAAGACGACAGGATCCATCTGTGAACAGTGCATACTGCTTATCAGTCTCTGAAAGCGTATTATATGGTGGTGCTTCTTCAGCACGTTTTACTTCCTCCTCATCTGGAGACATCCCAAAGTCTTTGCTTTCTGGCCATTCTGTAATCACTTCTAATATCCCTGGACGGTTCAGACTTCCAATTCGAGCTCGTTGTGTGATCAGTGCAATCCATTTACTCCATGTAACTTCGGTTGCATGATGTGGAGAGGGAACCGTCCCCTTGAACATCCAGCTCAGCACCGGCAGTCGAGGTGCCAGGAGGAGCTGTGCTTCAGTGCCGATCACTTCTGAAGCAGCTCGAACTCCTTCATATGCGGCTAGTATCTCCTTTTCAGTTGGAGTATAGTTGGCCTCAGATCCTTTGTATCCTCGACTCCAAAAACCTAAGGGTCGACCTCGGGTTTCTCCTGGTGCTTTCTGCCAGAGGCTCCAGGTAAGTCCAGTATCTCCGGCTGCGGTGTAGAGCACATTTTTAACATCTAGTCCAGTTCGGACTGGTCCAAGGGCCACCGCATGAGTTATCTCACGCTTAATTTGTTCAAAGGCTTGTTGTTGTTCAGGGCCCCACTCAAATTGGTTCTTTTTACGAGTCACTCGATAGAGAGGGCTCACAATGTGGCTGTAGTCAGGAATATGCATTCTCCAAAAACCTACAACGCCCAAGAAAGTCTGTGTCTCCTTTTTATGAGTAGGTGGAGACATTGCTGCAATTTTGTTGATCACATCCATTGGGATCTGACGACGGCCATCTTGCCATTTTATTCCTAAAAACTGGATCTCTTGTGCAGGTCCCTTGACCTTGCTTCGTTTTATGGCAAAACCAGCATCCAAAAGAATATGAATTATTCTCTCACCTTTCTCGAAGACTTCTTTCGCTGTGTCGCCCCATACGATGATGTCATCAATATATTGCAAGTGTTCTGGAGCTTCACCTTGCTCCAGCGTGGTCTGGATCAGTCCATGGCAGATGGTAGGACTGTGTTTCCACCCCTGGGGCAAGCGATTCCATGTATACTGGATGCCCCTCCAGGTGAAAGCAAACTGCGCCCTGCACTCTGCTGCTACAGGAATAGAGAAAAATGCATTAGCAATGTCAATTGTAGCATACCACTTGGCTGCCTTTGACACCAGTTCAAATTGCAGTTCTAGTATGTCAGGCACAGCAGCACTCAGTGGTGGTGTAACTTCATTCAGGCCACGATAGTCTTCAGTTAGTCTCCACTCATCACTAGACTTTCGCACTGGCCAGATTGGGCTGTTAAAAGGTGAGCGAGTCTTACTGATCACACCCTGGCTTTCCAATTGACGGATCAGCTTCTGGATAGGAATCAAAGAGTCTCGATTGGTGCGGTATTGCCAGCGATGCACCGTCGTGGTAGCAATTGGCACCTGCTGATCGTCAACCATCAGCAGTCCTACAACAGAAGGGTCATCTGAAAGACCAGGCAAATCAGACCGCTGTTCAATTTTCTCAGTGTCCACAGCTGCTATACCAAATGCCCACCTATACCCTTTTGGGTCCTTAAAATACCCTCTCCTGAGGTAGTCTATGCCAAGGATGCACGGAGCATCTGGACCAGTCACAATGGTATGCTTTTGCCAGTTTTTTCCAGTTAGGCTCATTTCAGCCTCTACAACAGTCAGCTCCTGGGATCCCCCAGTCACTCCAACAATATTGATGGATTGCGTTCCTTTAAAATTAGAAGGAATTATTGTGCACTGAGCACCAGTGTCCACTAAAGCTTTGTACTCCTGGGGTTGTGTTGTACCAGGCCATAGTATTTGTACAGTCCAATAAACTCTGTTATCCCTTTCCTCCACCTGGTTGGAGGCAGGGCACCTCTAATTCCTGTTTTGCACAGTCTCTGGGTGTGAATTAGAGGTTCCTTCAAGAGCATCAGAATGTCTTCTGCCCCTTTTGTAAACTGGAGCAGCCACCTTCCTAGGAGTTTTTCCTTTTATCTCACGTACTCGTTCTTGAAGTTCTGAGGTAGGCCTTCCATGCCACTTATTCATGTTTTCTCCCTGCTCATGTAGGAAGAACCACAGTGAACCTCTTTTTGTGGGCTGTCTCTGCCCTCTCTCTCGAGATTGGAAACCCCTTCTCCTAACAGCTGAAACATAGGTTTGTGCAGATCGTGAACGGTACGATTCTTCTCTGAGCTCTTTGATTTCTTGCAACAGCTTTTCAAACCGGTCATCAGATTTTTCACACAGTTTCTCCACAGAAGAGACACAAGCCCGTAGAGAACCAGCAAGGCTGTCCTCCAAGTACCGGAGCTGCTCAATCACTTCATTAATTTCTTGTACACCTCTAGCTGACCAGACCATTCCTGCCAATGACTTAGCATATGCAGGTGGTGCACTTTGTACAAATCTGCGCCACATAGATTTTGTACAATTGATTCTCTCTGGGTCTGTCCCCTCTTGGCTGTTTGGTCCTAGATAGATGATCTCTCACACAGCTAATTCTCTCAGGAACTGGATACCTCTCTCCATAGTATTCCATTTCCCTAACGTGGATATACAATCTTCCTTGTAGGGAAATCTGACTTTCATAGCTGCCAGGAGTCGGGTCCAGAGAGCAGCGGCATTAGACTCTCTTGAAATTGCCCTATCAATGGTGGAATCTTTTGACAGAGATCCCAGCTGCCTGGCTTCACCACCTTCTAATTCAATTGTTTCTGCCGCATTGTCCCAGCATCGCAGCAGCCAGGTTAAAATATTCTCGCCTTCACGACGACTAAAGTCTTTTCGCAGATCTCTCAGCTCACCTGGAGAAAAGGACCGAGTGGTGGTCACTTCATCTCCACCCTGTCCTGATGATGCCCCTTGGGTTGATGTTGGCCCTGTGCCATCACCTGCTGCATGGGTAGTCTTTCTAGTGACTTTCTTACAACCGGCAACTGATGCTGATATGGGTTCACCATCATTTGATTCATTTTCAGAGTCTGAATGACTGTCACAGTGATTGCTGTGGTTACAGCAGCAACAGTGAGCAGTGTGTGAAGACGGGGGGGCTGCCTTGTTAGCCTTTGAGGCTAGAGAAGTAACGTTATCTGCAGCGACCTTGGCAGAGGAGCTCTGCGTAGGAGCTGTAGCTTCAGCCTGTGAAGCCGCAGTTGGGGGGGCAGTGGCTGCAGCAGCAGCAGCTTTGGCTGTTTTGCCTTTTCTCGAGCGGCTAGGAGTGCTTTTTGCTAAAGCTTCCGAAGACGCACCGCAAATCTCAAGACTAAGAAGAGACGCAAACCTCCTATTGAACCTCATTTCTCTTAACAGTAACACAAACTGACACACATTCAGCAAACCAGATAACACCATCACAGTTCTATCAAAGCTCCAAGGATATTCAAAGTTCTCTAAAACATTTGCAAACTGTCCTAGTGAAAACACAAAAGTATTGTTAGTCAGCCTTTCTAAAGATTCGCTTGACCAATTAGCAAATATAGAGCCATTCTGCTCTTTAATCTCTCCTGGAGGTTTTTCAAGGTAAAGCAGAAGCGAGTAGAAATTCATTAGCGGCTGCAGTATAATGAAATAAACCAATGCCAAACCACACAGAATCATCATGACCGCTGTCCAGTTTCTTGTTGTTGTATAATGAATACTTCGATTCAGAAAGAAACACCAACACAGATATGGGATCAGCGAGCACAATGTAGAAAATAACTGATACAACTTTTGCCATAACATTTTTAAATCAATGTAATTCACTTTGCCTTAATATCACTAAAAAATATCCAAAGCAAGCAGACGCACGAGTATCACAACTCTATGAGTTGGCACCGTGCCAAGAAAATTGAAAGGTACGTCAGAGCAGTAGAAAAGTCAAAAATCTTCAAATTTACCCCTTTCTCTTGCCCCACGTTGGGCGCCAATTATCTGTCGAGGGTTAAGATTGCGGGGTGACAATCAAACCCTGGCAGATGTATTGTTAACCTCTTCTCCCCCCCACTTCCCCCTTTTGTCCCTCCCTCTCCCCCCTTCCCACTCAGGACAGGCGATCGGGAGGGAAAGAAGGACAGAGAGAAGAGAGTTGGAAAAGTTAAAGATGTTTTACTAATGCTACTAATAAGAATAGAGAAAATAATACAAAATATACAAAACCAATCTTGTAAGTCTCAGCAACTGCAGAGCCAGCACCCAAAGTCCTGGATTAGACTCTGTAGCCAACCGGAGCTGGATTCAGTCTGTCACTAGGCCTCAGTTCGCAGGGACGACCAGCAAGGTCCTCTCCTAATGTCAGCCATGAGGAAAAAGGGAAAAGGGGGAAAAAGGGGCTGAGATCCTCGTGATCTCCCACTTTTATATGAAGTATTCACGTGAATGGAATGTTATACACCGTTGGTCAGTCTCTCGGTCATCAGTTTTCTCGTTGCCCCTCTCGTGAGATGTCCATCCATGCTTATCAATAAGTTTGCATTCCATTGCTAGGTTTAACCAAAACACGTGTTGGGTTCTCCAGGAAAATGCAGCTAACATGAAGGCTTTAGCTGACAGGCAAATTCACTAAAAGAGAAACTTGTTTTTAACAAAACCAGGACAGTTGGTTTGTTGGCTGCACTTTTCTGGCCAGAATAAAGTCTATTTTGGAACTTGTTGTCTGCCTAAAACTGTCTTTGGGGTACTGTCACGGTCCATTCAGTAATGGACTCATGATGGTTCGTTTACCTTGATCTCGAAGCGCAAAATTAGACAACCAAAATGCCAAGGGGTTTTAATTCAATCAAACAGTGTTACTTTATTATTTTGCCCATAAAGTGGCATGCGATAGAGAAAGAGAAAAAGGGAAAGAAAAAGGAAAGGGGGAAAGAGGGTTGGTTACCATCACGGGTCCAAAGGCATCCCTATGGTCCCAGGTCCCAAACAGCATCCTGCCAGTCCTCTGTCGTGATCCGTGATCCTTTGGTGGGGAGACCTCAACAATGTCCAGTCAGGAACCATCTTTTATGCTTCTTCACCCCCCCTCACTCCCATGGGTCGAGGCCAATCTCCGCCTTTGTTTTGCAATCCAGGCTTAACTGCACAGGCTCGAAGAATCTCCGCTTCACCTGCCAGAACCTGTCTGCGCCTTTGTGGTCTCACGTTCAGGGGTCTCTTTCTGGTCCTTTGGGTGACCTCAAGACCCTCGGCGAGCCTCTGCGCATGCTCTTCTTCATTGGTCTTAGTAACAGGGAGGAGGTGGGGGGGCAGGTTTGGCTGAAGCAGCAGGTGGAAATCCATCTTCTGGACAACAGCTATTGTCCCCAGATCGGAGAGACCTGTATAACACAGTTTTTTTCCTCAGGCCTCTCTCCAAGTCGTTGTCCATCTGTTCTTGATGGCAATGTTCAAGCAGATACTGTTCTTTGGACTGACTCCTGCACCACCCCATGGCTGAACATTATTATCAGGAGCTTGTGGCAGTAACACAATCCTCAAAGAGAGGTATAGAGGAAGAAAAGGAAAAGTGGTTTATATCCACGTGATCCGCTTTGTATCAATGGTTTTAGGGATGTCTACATTGGAGGGTACACTAAACAAATTATGTGCATTAAGTACAGATGTTAAATGTGTCAAACGCTTTACCAAATTCCAATTTAAAACATGCAATATGGCGGACAGAACAAAACCTATCAAAACTAATACTAAGAGAACAACTATGGAGTGACACAACTTGTTCAGGATGCCTGTAGCAGTAGGTGACCACCCAAAAAGCGTGTCCCACCACTTATGTTCAACATCTTTTTCTACTCAACACACGGTGAATTTCTTCAGCATTGTGGTGAACGGTTATCAAGGTTTTCTGTCCATTTACTTGAACTTCTTCCAAGATCTTGATCAAGTCGTGGTGTTGCAACAATTGCTTTACCAATGTGAGATTCATCCTGACAGGTGTAGGTAGTAATTTGTAAATCGGTGTATCATTAGATTGTATAAGTTGATGAGATATAACTGGTGCTAAATAAGAAAAATCACATCCAGTAATTTTAACAAAATTACAAACACAAAAATTTGAATGATTTCTAATATTTACCATCACTGTATCTACTAATATAGAGTTACAAGCAGTCCTCAAGCACACACAACCTTTGCCAATATACACTAATACAGTTTCTTGATTGTCAGGACGAATCTCAAAATGACAAAAATTCTGCTCAGTGTTCAGACAAATGTCTTGAGCACTGATTGTATTACTTTCACAGATGAATCCTTGCTGTTCTCGCACAATACAAGATTCTAAATTGACAGTTTGCCATTTTTCCTCTACTTTTTGGACCCATACTCTGTGTTCGAAAGGATAGAGTATAGTTCTGTTGTGGTTCAATCCTAATGCAATGATAGGGTAAATTATGTATATTGAAGCATTGTGTATGGTTAACACAAAGGTCGTGGCTGTGTTTGTGATGGGGTTATAAGTGAAGTTTACTAAAGTAAACTAAAGTAAAGTGGCTTCTCTTATGATTGAGGTGGCTACTGATTGCATCCACAGTTGTGCCTGAGTACAACTGAGAGCCAAAGAAAGGTTATTTTGGACCACACTAAGTGTGTCTTTTATATTTACTTCTGGTAGCCAATTTATTCATTAATATTTCTGAATCAATACCATTTAAGACTTCCAATCCTGTCCCCAACACACCAGTTAGGTCTTTAACTTAATCTTTACTATCCCACTCCCATTCAATTACTACAGTAGGTAAGTGAAAAGATGTAGAAAAGCATTAGCAGCTTATACTATTGGTCATTTTAAAAATTTAGGCCTTCAGATTCGATTAATGAATGATTTGTGTTATTCTCTGTTTCCCTCAGAGTTCTTCTGCAAAAAGGAAAACAAACAGGGCTCGTCTCCTTGAGGCAAGAATAATTAAAATGATACAATTATCCGGGGGTGCAGCTTGTGGTTTTGGAAAAGTTCCAAACCATTCTCACAATTGTTTCACAGTGTTTTCACCTGTAGCCCTGCCAAAAGCTTCAGTTTGGACCAATTCTGGGGTTATTCCCCCCCACCAGCACAAAATGTTTACCTCCTGTTTGCTTAAAGGGGCTAAAATAATCCACCTGCCAGATATCCCACAAACCTTTACCCTCCCTTAAATGTAGAGGGTTGTCTTCTAAAGGGTGCCTTTCAAGCTGTCTTCGACATTGTTTGCTGACCAGGGCTTCATGATACAAGCCTTTAGCTCCAGTGTGTTTGCATTTTACATGTAACCATTCTAACAAGCGTTCCCAGTCTTCTGAAATTTGGTCCTTTTGTACGGGGGCCAGTCTTGCTAACTCATCAGCTCAGTTATTCCATTTTCTGCGGATCCCCCATCTACCTGATGAGAAGCTACCCAGCCCACAGCTTGTATAGCTAGGTTTTTTAAAGTTCCTTCAGATATTGAGAAAATGTTACAATAGTGTTCAATCTGAGCATACCACTTTCATACTGAGGCTTCCTGGACCACCTCATCAGGGGTACGGGCCCCAGAAGTGACTGTTTTTATTATTTTAAATGAGCTTCTTAATACGATCGGCTGTTGTCATGCAATCTTCTCTACTTCTACTAGAGTCAGGCTAGCAACGAACAAACTTTTCTCCCAGGCACACTGGGAGTTAAAAAGAGAATGGGCATTTATTACCACTCTTTGTTCTCACATTTCTTGTATAACCGGTTTGATACCTTTCTTGGCACCCAGGGGAAGGGGGTATTGTTCTGTGGACTGTAAGGCACTGAGGACGCAAAAATGTCACTTCAAGGGAGAAACCCCACACCTTTTAGCATCTTCTTCCTTCAGAGCAGAAATCTGTGCACTGGCATCGATTAAAAAGGTTACAAGTGCATGCTTAGGACCCACTATAGCCGTGATCAATAAATCTCCCCTCTTTGTGTGTGTGAGCTGTTGGATATAAATCCATCCTCCATCCCCCTGCCCACTACTAGGGAATGGAGGTTCTAGTTTTCCTGTTTCTCGGAGAGACTCTGGAAGTCCCCTTATCAAGGGAGTTATCATGTCAGGATTCACTGGCAGCATCATTGGGGATTCATATTCGGGAATCAATTTTCTTTCATGTATCATTTGCAAGCAGGCTGCTTTGTGTACACTTTCTAGCAATTGATTGGGTGTGCCAGTGATTGCCAGGGGTTCTCCCCCAGTTAGGGATACGTGTCACACGTACTCCATTTCAGATTCTTTAGGGAGGTGACCACACTCTTTCTTTAGTTTGGTCAGCTCAGTGTCAGTGTAAGGTGTTTGCTTACTTGTAATGTGAGGGTCAGTATGCTCCTCATTGATTTGATTTATTTGTCGGATACTTTTCTCTTCTAGCTCCCACTCTCTCAGCACTCCTGTGTTTTTTAAATATTTTTTTTAATAAGCTATTTTCTTCCTTCTCTTTTTCTAATTGTTGTTCTAAACTGAAGGTAGTTTTTTGCAAAATCTGCACCAGATTTTCAAGGGATTCTATAATTTTGCTTTCATTACTACATCGTCTGAGATGATCTTCAATCGCTGCTACTAGGTTAGCTCCTAGGACAGCACAGACTATAGCTTTATCCTTATTTGATCTAAACTTAGACTTAGTCTATAAAGAAATCACTCGGTCTACTACACTCTGTAAATTAGCCCAATTATCATGAGCCCAGTCTTCTCCAGGTACGGAGGGTCAAGCCCCATACTCTGCTAAAAGTGTGTAGAACGAGTCTCGACTTCTCACATCTCGATTATTAGCCTTTTCAGTCATTCTTATTACGAAGGGGCAAAACCCACTATGGGAAGGCACAACTTAGTTACAAAAGCCACAGCAACTGCTGCATCACCCTTCTCTTTCCTGAGTGGTTGAAGGGGCCAAAAATCTGCTACGGGAAGGCTCAACTTAGTTATACTAACAAATAAGATTACCCCTTCACTCTCCCTAGCAGACAATTCTCATCAACATGAGAGCAACACCCCTTTTGCACTTTGAGATCTTCTGGTTTGATTCCAAGAGACAGAGCCCTCTACACTACCTGCACTCCTCTGTTTCCCAGAATCCTGTCCGTGATGCCAATTTAATGTCACGGTGCATTCGGTGATGGACTCATGATGGTGAGGCGCAGAAATGATCTTACAACCCTTAAGATTGTAAAGAAGGTATGTATTTACAGCGCTGGACACATGAGGGATAATTTCACCTAATACATGTGTAAAATTACAGTAGCTGTGAGCTTGGTTAAATGCAGTCAAGTGTTACATATTCATGAAAGTTTTAGGAATGCCTATACATATTCATAACCTGTCCCCGAGAAGGCAGCTCTTATTACAATGAGTTCCAGGAGACCATTTCCATAGTCTCCACCTCCGGTTCCTCCTAGTTGCACCTGCGCAGTGATCATGAACCCGGGTCCTCTTCTCTGTACACCGTCACCTTTGGTCCAGTGTGATGAGTTGGTTAGGACTCAGACTGCTGAGTTGGTTAAAACTGGCATATCCCCTGTCCTGTGCCCAAGTTTCTGTTATCTAGTTCACCCAAGGATGCACCAAGGATGCACCCAAGGATTACTATCTTTGCAAGGCGTCAGCGAACTCCTTTTTCTCATACAATAAGTTACACAAAGCTAAGCAAGGTTAGGCAATAGTGATGTGGGTTAAAGGGTTAGCTCTCTGTTAGTTCTTTAAGTCTTTAAGTGTTAGTTCTTTAAGTGTTAATTAGTTAATTGTTAATTCCCTGTATCAATGGTTCATTTACCTTGATCTCGAAGAGCAAAATTAAGGCCTGGACACATTCCTGTGTAGCCTCATCTAGGTGTTCCTGCTCCAGCAGGGGGATTGGACTAGATGATCTTTTGAGGTCCCTTCCAATCCCTAACATTCTGTGATTCTGTGAACTAATACTGTTCAAGTCTGAATGGCCACATCACATGTTGTGGGGGTTTGAGTGGATGCAGTAACTGATGTTGCAGTTGTAGTGGCTGCAGTATCCAAGTCAGGAACTGGAGTTGCTGCAGAGTCTGTTGAGGGGGGTGCAGTAGCTATTGTATCTGTTATAAGAACTGACGTAGTTGCAGAATCTGTCTAGGGGGGTACAGTAGCTGGCATGGGCATTTCAGTGGCTGAAGTGCTTGTAGCTTTAAGAGCGGCAATTCCTGTCACTAGCAAAGACTGACACACATTCCAGAGACTCTTCACTCAAATGTCCAGGGATATTCAAAATTCCCCAAAGCATCTATAATTTGCTCTAATGCCACAGGCAGAGAATAGTTAAATAGCTGTCCTAAAATATCACTCCTGAAACTGAGAAAACAAAAGGCACAGGTCTCTTTAATTTCTTCTGCTTCTACCAAAGAATTCCAAAAATGCATACTCCTGAAGTATGATAACAATTAATAGAAATACATCATTGGCTTAATTAGGATTAAATAAATCACTTCTACACAACCCATGAACAAAACTTTTATAACAACTTTATTCTGACTTCCAGAGATGACATTCCACACAAAAATATTAACAATAAGAATTAATCCCAAAAAAGACATTATTAAATCCAACCAAATTTGCAACAGCATCCTTTAAACAAAACCTGTTACAGTTTTTTTCTTATCTTATCCCCGTATGGCTCTCTCTATCCATACTTTCTCTTTCCCCATACGTTCATCTCTCCCTGTATGGGTCACAAATTAAATCTGTCAAGGTTTAAAGCAAGGCAACAATAAACAATGGCAGATGCCCTCTGTTAATCCCCACCACCATAAAAGGTGATAGAAAGATAAGGAAGAAGGACTTCAAGTTAGAAAGAGTCTTACAAGTTGGAAAAATTTTAAAGGTTTTACTAATGCTACTAATAAATAGAGAATAAATATATATACAAAATATACAAAAGCAATCTTGAATGTCCGATATGGAGTTGGCATCACTCCAGCAGCGGCGGAGCTAGGAGCTTGGCTCCAGCAGGTGTAGGGCAGGCACCCGGAAGTCATGGGCGGGACTTCACAGCAAACCAGAAAATGGATTTCAAGGATGCAGGGCCTGAGGCCTATAGATCACAGGCAGACAGACAAGGTTTTCTCCAGATTCTAGCCACGGTCGAAGAGGCGAGACCCTTGTGATCTCTGCTCTTATATAGGGTACATGATGATTATGGGATGGAATACTCAGTTGGTCAATTTTAGTCAGTTGTTCCATCCACTCCTCCTTCCAAATATGTCCCATTATCCGTTAACCTTGGTTACCATAGTAATAAATCTAAGCATGAGCTTCTTCAGCATTCCGTTGGTCCTCTTATCAGCACCAGTACAGTGTCTAGGAAAAATATGCAGTTACTTAGAAGGCACTTAGCTGAACTTAGCTGAAAGGAAAAATCACTAAAAGAGAACTGGTCTTGTTTTTAACAAAACCAGGACACAAGTTTACTGAATAGGGTCTCCCATACAATATTTCAGAAGGGCTTACTTTTTCTCTTATTCTTGAAGTAATGTGAATTCTCAGGAAAACAATTTACAATACATCTATCCATTTTGCATGAGATTCCTGTCACAATTTAGCTAATTGTCTTTTTATAGATTGATTCATTATTTCTACCTTCCCACTACAATGAAGTCTCTAAGGGGTATGTAAATCCCATCTTACCCCTAGAAGAGTAGAAATGGTCTGTATTATTTCTACTATAAAATGTGGAACGGCCAAACCTTGGTATGATTTTATTCAATAATTTCTTTGCTACTTCCCTAGTTTTGTTGGTCCGTCATGGGAAAGTTTCAGGTCATCTGGAAAATTCAGAAAAATCAATTTACCAAAATTGTCCCAGAAAATTCCCTCTTTTTACCTCTCCAGGTGGAGGCTTTAACCCGATCTTACAACTTTGCATTTTAGGTCAAATTGCATATCTTTTAACACTTACTATCATAGCATCTACTCTCATATAGGTTTTGTAGGATCAAGGCACACATTATCGCTTCATTGGCCACTTTCTTTGCAGTTTAACTTCAGATTGTCCAAATTGGTGAGCCTTACAATGCATTACTGACACCTCTGGTGATACTTGTAAAGTCAGAAGTCCTCTTTCTTTCCACATTGTCTCATGTGCATGCACAATTCCAAAAGCATATGCAGAGTCTCTATATATTAACCCACTCGCCTTGTTACAGTTCTTAGGCTCTAATCAAAGCAATCAGCTCAGCTTTCTGTGCTGACATATTTGATGGCAATGATTGTGATTCAGTTATATTCTCTAGTTACCACAGCATATCCAGATGGTCGTTCTTCACTCAGAGCAAAACTGCTCCCATGAACAGAGTCTACTCTGCATCTTCCAGTGGAGAATCCTTTAAGTCTGGTCTGCTAGAAAAAACTTGTTCAGTAGTTGGTTATGATTAAATATAAGCAATAGAATAGCAGGATTCAAAATGTTGTTGTTTTTAAACCTACATCATCCTGTTCCAGTAATGCTGCTTGGTACTGTACCAGGTGACAGCCAACGGTGTCCTTGTTGTTCCAGCACTGAGGCCACAGCATATGGTGCAAATGCAGTAATCTGCTGTCCCAAAGTTAATTTCCCTGCCTCCTGAATCAGCAACACAGTCACAGATACCTGCCAAGCTTCTAATTATTTTACCAGTATGTCACCAAACAAAGCAGGATTGTTCTTAAGTCCTTTTGGCAAACAGTCTAGCAAGCTGCATCTTTCTTCCAGTGGTAGGTCTTTCCCATTCAAAGGTGAAAAGCTTCTGGCTCTCTAAATCCCATCGTATACAGAAAATGCATCTTTCAAGTCTAAAACAGTAAAATAAATGTTATTTCCTGCTATATTAGTCGAAGAGTGTATGGGCTTTGGCACTACCAGGTGCACATTTATCACAATAGGATTAATGGCTCTCAAATATTGTATCAACCAGTATTCCATAGAATGTGGTTTCTTTACTGGCAAAATTGGAGTATTATTTCTCCCTTATGAGTATTATTTCTCCCTTATGAAGAAAGGCTGAGGGAGCTGGGTCTCTTTAGTTTGGAGAAGAGGAGACTGAGGGGTAACCTTATTAATGTTTATAAATATATAAAGGGTGAGTGCCACGAGGATGGAGTCAGGCTCTTCTCAGTGGCAAACAATGATAGGACAAGGGGCAATGGGATCAAGCTGGAACACAAGAGGTTCCACTTAAATTTGAGAAAGAACTTCTTCTCAGTGAGGGTAACAGAGCACTGGAACAGGCTACCCAGGGAGGTTGTGGAGTCTCCTTCCCTGGAGACATTCAAAGCCTGCCTGGACACATTCCTGTGCGACCTCACCTAGGCGTTCCTGCTCCAGCAGGGGGATTGGACTAGATGATCTTTTGAGGTCCCTTCCAATCCCAAACAGACAGACAGACATACATACATACATACATACATACATACATATTCTGATTGACATTCCTGCAAAAGTCCATAGTGCATAAACTTGTTAATCAAAGTCTCTAACCCCACTTTGGCTTCCATGTTTATTGGATGTTGTTTTTCCTTACCGAATTGAAGTCCTGTTTCAGTTCTGTCTCAGTTCTGTTAGTGTAGTGTTGGCTTTACCAGGTACTTTAGCTGCCCATACTAGTGAAAATACAGTATCCAAAATTTCCTTGGAGATTTCTTGCTCACTTTGCTGTTCTGATTGCAGCAAGCAGATCTGTGCTTTCCAAGCATTTTCTTGTGGGATATGCAGCTGAACAGAGTTCTCAGAAAATGTTATTTGAGTTTAAAATTCTTAAGATTCTTCTCTCCCTGATAACCGTTCACTCCGGAGTCTGTATTTTAGAACTCCAGAGGCAAACTTTCAGGCGAGGTCTGATAACCGTATGCAGAGCAGGCTTTCAGGAAACAAATTCTCAGAAAAAAAAAATTTAATGGAGTAGAATAGCAGGAGGACTGGCTCAAGCTGGGTACCTGCACAGAGGTTCCGACCTGAGCATAGAAAACCATAGACTTTTATATCTTTGCAAATCATTCGTACCATGATTCAGTCCAATAGCAATATTTCATTTTGAGGTCTTCTTGCTTCTCATTGGATCTTTTTCTCTGATTCCATGTCGGCCTTTATTTTGTTCAGCTTAGACATTATTTATGGTCCATAGCCTTGCAGGTACTGTTTTGTCTGAATAAATCCTTTCTTCTCAGCAAAGTGCAAAATAGGCCCTGTTTTGCAGATGTCTGTAATGTCTCCGTGTTAGCCTTGGATCGTCGTTTTTCCCATTAGTTCTGTTTTTCCAAGCAAAGTGCAAACTAGACCTTATCTTTCAAGTGTTCAGTGTAGTCTGTAGTTGCTTTTGGTAAATATGAGCAGAACTTTGAAATGGAGAAATAAACTTAACGACAGAGTCAGTTATACTGTTAAGCAGCATTCTTTTATTTTATCAGTGCTGGGGAACACTGGGGATCATCCTCCATAAGTGCTCCAAAGACTGGATGCTCTTGCATTGCTTATATTCACATAATTATTACATATGTATTACAATTTTTGAAAATTTTGACATACATCTATACTAAAAAATAACTGATGAAGTTAGTTATAATTGTTTAGTTTCTTACAATACATCTATTAATTATTATTTAAATATAAACTCTGCTTCTAATCAATGTATTACTTAATCTCCTGTCTCTCTCTTGTCATGCAGAAGGATCTAAAACTTGAAAAATATCCCCTCGTTTTGCAGATGGTCAGAAAGCATTTATCACGTCAATTGGTTAATGATGGGTACATCTTTTGTAACTTAATCACGGTATACATGAATTTGGCAGTTTCTCTTCAACTTTACAGCTTAAAATTTTAGCAAATCCAGCTTACCAAGTAACATAAAGAAAAGAGTATATTAAAAAACATACTACTTTATACCGCTAAATGATTCATTACATTTGGTGTGCATCTACTTAAACTAAATGATTAATACTGAACTTGAATTGGGCTCATCCACTGACCTGTGAGTAGTAAAACCATTGCCATACAGCTCACTTATTTAGCAGGGAGAGCTCAAAGTGGGCTCATCTAGGCTGTCATATTCATAGAATGAAGTGGTTGACTCGTAGTCAAATTGCATGCAGTAGGAAAAGTATGCAAAAGACTCACTGCGCTCACAAGTTACTGGCATTCAGTGTGCCATCCTGCTTCCTTGTGGGTCTCCTGGAAGGAGTTCTTGGCCTGGCTATGGCTCAGGCCCTTACCTCCTCTGGAGCCTGGACCAAACTGCTGCTGGTTTGGCTGAGGGGGGGTCGAGTGCATCTGCCACAATCATGCATATTCATTACATTTCCAGGAAATCCTTTACATATGCATTACATTTCTTGGAACCACTTCACATATGGTTTAGTGCTAGAGTTACGTTATTGTTGGACTCAGTGAACCTGAGGATCTCTTGCAAATGAAATGATTATATGATTCTATATGTAAATGTCCCCAGCACATGCGCAGTTCAATGAGTCAGGGGTCTTGCGAGAGTCCTGGGAGGAAGTAAGTCTTTCTCAGCCGCCCTGCTGTTTGACCTCAAGTCCTGGGCAGGCACAGTTCCTTTGTTATTTGGCTTGTAACCGCAAAGACAGTCTGAACTGGTCCTTGTGCTGGTCTCATCACCTTGTCTTCTAAGAGCAAGCGCATTGTGTCTTACCCTGTTTCCCCCAAAATAAGACCTACCCAGAAAATAAACGCTAGCATGATTTTTCAGGATTTTTGAGGATGCTTGAAATATAAGCCCTACGCCAAAAATAAGCCCTAGTTACAGTTCATTAAAAAATGTCAATTTAAATAGTGTCTAGGTAGCTATACATATAAAAAAGTAATAAGTTTTGGAGCAAAAATTAATATAAGACCCTGTCTTATTTTTGGGGAAACAGGGTAGCCTTCTCCTGCTTATCTTAATGAATACCATTCTTTTTACTTAATGCCTAGTAAGTGCCTAACACCTAACATATATGAACCTTAATTTTATTAAATTATTTTATTACTAATTTCAGATTTTTGGTATCACCATCATTCATCACTGCTGGGAGAGGGACAGAGATCAGGCCAACCCCTGTGGAGGGGTTTCTGTTAGATGGAGATTTGTTACTGAACCAGCCAGGAATTTCAAGGGCAGCTCAAAAGTTGAGAGCAGGACCTGCTGAGAGAGGCAGCTCTACAATAACAAGGCCTCAACGTGACGTAAATCAATGGACCTATCAGCGGTGAGACTCCAGTGCATGGACATTTCGTGAACATAGATGATATCCAATCAGTGAATGCATGATCGGAGCGTGGACGGGTGATCAGAGAATAGTTGCATATATAAGGAGGTTTGTTTCTGTAATAAATGGCTTTGCGTGATTCACATTGAATTGGAATGCTGAGTCCTTTATTCACTCCAACAAATGGTGACCCCGACGTGATACTCTGAACGGTGTATCACTACGATCGGGGAAAAGCCTGGAGTGGTCCAGCTGGAGGTGGATCAGCTGGACTGAGAACCGGGAGGAGGCGTACGGACATTCCGCAGACAAATTTGTCAAAGAAATCGCCGGAAAAGGTGAGCGGCTGGGGCAGGAGGAGGGAAGAGTGAAGCTCCTCCTGATATTCTCTCTGTGAGAGGACTTAAATATTAAGAAAGTAACATACATAGACTGTTAGTTTGGTGTAGAACTAACGGCTACCTGGGAGAAACCGAGAAGGCTTTTAAACTTGAACTTTGGGACGATATAGGGCAGAAATTATGGGATAAGGTCAGCAATGGAGATAAAGAAGCTAAATCATTAGTAACTACATCGAAGTTTATAATTACCACCTTAAAAGATCTTAAGGTTGAATGGTCTGCTGCTGCTGGAATTTTTGTAGCGTTGCAGCCTGATAAGAATCCTGAAAGTCGCTGTGAAGTTTACCCGGTTCATGTCTTTGATACCGTCCCTATTCCATCCCCTACTGTGCTTTTGGCATCCCCTATAGCTCAGCAGTCCAGGGCAGGGGGGAGGAAAAATGCCGAGCAGGTGGTCTCCTACACTATTACCCAACCCTGATGAGAATAGCAAGTCCAAAGGATTGGAGTCAGACAACTTTGCCCAAAGAACCTGTGAAAGGTGAGAATGCTAAAGTTGTAAACAAGTGTACTATCAATCCTTTTACCAATTTGTATCTGCCTTTATTGTCTTTTAACCCTCCAACTTCCACGAGAGAGCAGAAGGAGTTGCCGGATAAGAACTGGGCAAAAGAACTGTGTGGAAGATTAGATCAGCTAATAGCGAGTGAATCCAGCAGTCGGCAATGCGGTCATGGTGATCGTGATGGGAAAGGGGATGTGCCTGGGGACTCAGGTTTTACGAATAATTATGATTCTAGAAACTACTGGCGAGAATGTGCACTCTTCCGAACCCCCCTGTTAGTAATGATTCTACAGCACCATTCAAGTCCGCGTTATCTGATGACTTGGATGAAGATGAGGGTTTGCAGCATTTTTTTTTTTTGAAAAGTTAACAGGAAAAAGAGTATGTGTACATGTTTCCCCGAGATCAGATAAAAACCATGAAAGACTAAAGCAAAATTAGACCTATGTAATGTAACAGCTATAGATCATTTAGGATGGAACGATGGGGATTCGTTGAAAGGGGCGGGTATCCCCCAACTCTTGGAAGAGACACTAATTGACACATCACAATAACAGGCGTGATTAGTTTCTGAAATCCTGAGGCAGTCAGCAGACCTCGCATATCAAGCTATGACAGAGGTGCCTGAAACCAACAAAGCAGCCAAATTATTTACAGATATTAATCAGGGTCCCAATGAGAATTACATGCAATTTATTGACCACCTTCAAGATGTCATCAATAAGCAGGTTGAAAACTTAGAAGCTAAGGAAGCACTGGCCTTGAAATTAGCAGTAGAGAATACTAATGTTTGCTATCAACATGTTATTTGCGAGTTTTACAGTACATATTACATGCTTCTGTGTATTGCCTCTCTGAAAATCAAGCAGCTTGTCAGGAATGTGAGTTAATTGTTTTGTGCCGTAAAACCTTCTCCCCATTTTTCCGACTCACGCTGCAAGCAGCCCTGTGTTTCCCTCCCTCCCTCCCTCTTCTCAAGGTCTTTACTTACAAGATGGGGTCAGAAATTACTGTTTTCAGTTGTGTTCCTAAGAAATCGGTATTGGGAGGTGTTTTACAACATAGGAAAGCACTTGGAAATAGGAGAAAATAGGATCTTGTTAAGTATTGAAATTAGTGTTAACTGCTGTGTAAGTTAGATGAATGGGAAAAGCGCCCAGAGAATAGAATCTTGAAGTAAAACTCTGTGTTGCAATTAATGTTGTTTTTAAGGCGAGAAGAGCAGGACAAAAAAAAACTCTACAAGAGATCATTAAATCATTTCAGACAGTTTTACAGGCGGAGCGATTTGAACTTCAACAAGCTGAGAGAGAATTAACTGACAACACACAGGTCACAGTAAACTTGTTAAAGTCTGCAAGATGATTTCCTTATTAACCTGTTTTCTTTGTGGGTATCTGTTTAACCATGATGCAGTTTTGGTAGGTCTTTGTTATATGGTACGATGAGTTCACAAACTGTTAAATCATGAGAATCTGTTGACTCAAAATGTGCGTTTTGTGATAATACAGAAGACCATGAGTAATTTAGTTCTTTACTGAGTGAATGTGATGGTAAAATTTTCGTGTGTAGCAACTGTTATTTTTCTTTCTAGCATGCTAGCTTTATTCCAGTATCCAGACTTGCACAACTCTATGATAGGCTGTGTCTCATCTCGATGTGCTTGATTTGGCTCTTTTGTATGCGCACCATGTAAAGAATCCTGGTTTTGGGATAACAGTTGTAGCGTACCAGATGAGACACTAATAAAAGCCTTGCCCAGTCCAGCTTGCTGCGGCGGCGGGGGAGCGGGTGCCAATTGGGCGCCAGCGTGCACTGCCCTGTTTTGTCAGGGAGACCCAGAGGTACCTCCATCTGGCTGAGTAGTAAGCAGTTCTGTCGAGGGTTTAGATTGCAGGGTGACAACAAAAACCCTGGCAGATGTATTGTTAACCTCCTCTCCCCCCCACTTCCCCCTTTTGCCCCTCCCTCTCCCCCCTTCCCACTAAGGACAGGCGATCGGGAGGGAAAGAAGGACAGAGAGAAGAGAGTTGGAAAAATTAAAGATGTTTTACTAATGCTACTAATAAGAATAGAGAAAATAATACAAAATATACAAAACCAATCTTGTAAGTCTCAGCAACTGCAGAGCCAGCACCCAAAGTCCTGGATTAGACTCTGTAGCCAACCGGAGCTGGATTCAGTCTCTCACTAGGTCTCAGTTCGCAGGGACGACTAGCAAGGTCCTCTCCTAATGTCAACCATAAGCAGAAGGGAAAAGGAAAAGGGTGAGATCCTTGTGATCTCCCACTTTTATATGAAGTATTCACGTGAATGGAATGTTATACACCACTGGTCAGTCTCTGGGTCACCAGTTTCTCGTTGCCCCTCTCACGAGATGTCCATCCGTGCTTATCAATAAGTTTGCATTCAGTTGCTAGGTTTACCAAAACATGTGTCTGGTTCTCCAGGAAAATGCAGCTAATATGAAGGCTTTAGCTGACAGGCAAAATTCACTAAAAGAGAAACTTGTTTTTCAACAAAACCAGGACAAGTTCAAAGGTGCAATGCAAAAATTGAGATATTGTCTTGAATTAGTGTAACTGTGATCCATCTGCATATTTGAACTTGGTATTTGGTTTTTATATCTGAGCTCAGTATTTTAATTTGCAGATATATATATATTTAGTACCAAAATAATTTTATTTGGGGAGATAATTACAAAATGGGAACCGATTCTGCTACTCAAGTACTACCTTGCTCCCCCTTAGGATGTATCCTTACAAATTAGAGTAATTGCTTATGTTGTTACCTAATAATTTTGAGACCAGAAAAGAATTTAAGTTGTTAAACTTTGATTCGCATTGAATTTATGCATTTGTTGGAGGTATGGGAACTAAAACTAAATGCTATGATAGATGTGAATTTGGAAGAGGTTGTATTTAAAAGTTGCTAGAATATGGACTGATTTGGATCTAGGAAAACAGAATAATGGATTTGTGTTTATTATACTGTTTTTTGACATCTGTAAATTGTAAAAGGTAAATGGAGCTAAGTAATGTAACTATTGCTGAGCTACTCGGAATTGCATATAAAGTGTATTATGGTTGGAATGAAATGGGAAAACAAAAAAAGCAAAATATCCCAGGTCTGTGTCAAGTTGCAAGATAAACTCAGCTCATTGTAACTGAGGATTTTGCCAGGGCCTCCTACTTCGTACCAGCAATTATGCCAGCTGCGTGGCCTTGGTACATCTGAACTGCAGCAAGAAGAGAGAGAAAAAAAAAAAAAAAATTGGAAAAACCTGGCTGCCCACTTTCAAGGCGGTGAAAGGGGGGTTTTCTCTCCCCCCCACTGCAGCAATGTAATACTGAATGGAGCAGTCTGGGGGTGAAATTTAAAGGCATCCCTAGCAGATCTGTAGTTCTAATGAAACTGGGAAATTAAACCAAAAATTTGTTAATAGACTTATTCTGTGGTAACTAATTGTGAAAGACTTCTTCGTAAATTCACCATGATAGTTTTTGAGATTGTGGGAAAGAAAGAAAGAAAGACCTTTTTTTTTTTTTTTGAGACCAATGGAATGCCAAATTTGAAACAAAGTTTTACCATATGAATTCTTGTAGCTGCCAGAAAGCCCTGTACATCTCTTGGGTCAAGATTTGTTAAGTAAATTGTAAGTTCAAATAACATTTTCTGAGAATTCTGTTTAGTTGCATGGCCCACAAGAAGCTACTTGGATGGTGAAGATATGCTTGCTGCAAGTGAGACATGTCCAAGGAAATTTGGAATGCTGTATTTCCACTAGTATTAACAGCCAATGTTTTGATAAAGAAAACACTACACTGATAGAACTGAAACAGGACTTCAATCCGGTAAGGGAAAACAATATCCAATAAATATGACAACCAAAATGGAATTAGAGACTTTGATGAATAAATTTCTGACAACCTTAGAAGCTAACTGCATTCGATTGGACTTGCAGATTTGTCTAAGAAACAACCTGTGGCTATTATGGGACAGTATGATGAGATTGCTAACAGACTGATAGATCAATTGTCACTCTGATCAAGAAAATGCAGGGAATGAATTTAAGTCTTAATAGGCCATGATCCTTTTATTATATACGTACCATTTGTGAAATTTAATTCTGATTTTTTTTATTTGTAATCTATGTCCTTGTAAATTGAACTAGCTGGTTTTCTTAACAGCACAGCTGTTGGCATTCATAAATGTAAATTGCTGCAGAACCTTCAAGTCTTTAACATCAGGTCACAGGCCATACTTGGTTTTGGTCTGATCCTACATACTTGCAAAGTTTTTGTTGATGGTTTTGAGAAGTCTCATAAAGCTGTAGTGGTCTGGCATGAAGATAAAAATTGGCATTATTCTGTAAAAATTATTGAAGGTTCAACCCAATTAGCAGAACTTGGCACAGCTTTAAATTACTTAGAGCTTTTTAAGGAGGAACCTCTATATTTGATTTGTGATTTTGAGTACGTAGTCAAGGTCCAACGCATGTATCTGATTCCGAAGCTGTTTGCTTGTTTATTTAAAAACAAACAAACAAAAAACAAACAAACAAACAAAACAAAAAAAAAAGGGGGGGGGGAGGAGAAGTAGGGGAAACACCACCACAGGGCCAGTTGTCGGAGTCATTGTATGTGATGAAATAATTTGCAAGTATGACCCAAGGCCATGGTAGGTCAGAGGGAACCTACATTGGTTGTGGTCAGGTTGCTGGTCAATGGAGAGGGCCACATCGATTGAAGGCCTGGGGAGGGGGTTGTGTTTGTGGCATTGCAGGGCGGGGATCGGGGTGGATTCCTGCGAGGTGGGTCGGGCCGTGGCTGAGTGGAGATGGCAAGGATTCGGTGAATGCGAATGGACAGGAGGGAGATAAGTTGTGAGGACTGTTTCAGATGTAGACCATGAATCCTGGTTCGGTGTTGTGGATGCTCACAGACCTGGTGATCTAGAAGCCTATTAGCAAGCTCGTGGTGTGCCTTCTGTGGAGAATGACAATTTGAACAAACAGCAGGAGAGTCAAAAAGGCAATATTACGCTTAGATAGTCAATGCACTCTTTCTCACTGATCTAGCAGCTGGTAAAACCTTAGGAGACATATCAAAGTTAAGCTATTGGTCTTTTAAATAGGTTAATCTAACTTCTGAAGTACTAACTCAATTAATAATAGATGTTGATGGTATTGGACATGTTGCTCTACAAAATCACGCAGTTATAGGTTTTCTGCTTTTAACATCAGGATTCTGGTTGTGCTGTATTAACTTGTTTGATTATTCTGGATCTATT